>NC_135483.1:118160784-118491284 GCF_052094955.1 Ictidomys tridecemlineatus | reverse complement strand
TCTAGCCAGTGTCTTCCAAGTTCATTTAGAATGAGAAACAACTATTAGTTTAGCCTCTGAGCTTGTGGTTTAATTTGTAATCATCCTGTGGCTTAGTCTATTCTGAATAATTTTATAGCCAGATTTTAATAGAATTTCTATTGTTTTTGTTTTCAGTCTGACAATTTGTCCTGTAGCTAATAGGTTGATTTTGATAAAATTTACTGTGATTGCTGTGATATTTGGCTTACTTTTCAATATTGTGCTTTCTTTTTACCATATGTTTTCCTTTTTTGTTTGTTCCAAATTTCTGCCTTCCATGGGATTGTTAGTGATTCATTTATTTCTCCCTTTCTGCATTTTTCTTGTTTGGTGGTTATTCATTCAATTTTAATTATTTTGGTGATTGGCCTTAAAATTTTAACATGTCTAGTTTTCTTAATAATGTCTAAGTTGAACCTACAGTTTATTTCTACTTCTAAAAAGATTTAAATCTCAGATGATTTTTAGACCTTAGAAAATTTGATTCCAAACAATAACTCTGAAATTGTTGTCTAAAACTTTGTTTTTGTAATTTTATTAACTCTCTTCTAAATTTGTAATTGTGAATTTTGATTACTTAATTTATTAGGTCAAAATTTATCTAAAAAAGTGTATTTAAATGCCTTAATTATTAAATTTAACTAAAATTCTACACATTTATCTAGAAATTAATGAGAAGTGTCATATGACTGCTCCTTGTATCTTGTTTCTTTGTTCTAAATTTTTATTCATTTTATCAAAAGTATTCATTGACCTTTTAATCAGAGTCTATGGGAGTAAATTATCTTCATATTTAATGCCTTTATTTTGCATTTTTATTTGAATCTATTTTCTTAGAACTTTATACTTTTAGATTAATGCTATTTTTTCTCAGCTTTTTGAAAATATTATTACATTATCTGCTTACATTTTTGCTAAGTTAGCTCTTATAAAATTTTAATTCCTTTGTATGTACTGATATTTTTTTCTATGTACAATTTTATATTCTTAAAGACTTTTTTAGATCCTGTGTTTTCACTCTAACTATTTTTAGATTTATATATTTATTGGGTCAGGATTCAATTTGCTTAGTTGATCCAAGTATTCTTCTTTCATCAATTCTGGAAAAATACCAATTATTATTTCTTTGAAATTTTTCTTTTCCCCAACTAATTCTTTTCTGTTCTCTTAAATCTTTTATTCCATATAATTTGGGTCCTCTCATTTTATCCTCCATGTTTCTTTTGAATGATCTATTTTTACCTTTCTGTTTTGCTTCTTAGATAATAAAATCATATCTAACTTCCTGTTTATATATTCTCTGTGAGTCCAGCTTTATTTGTTATATATTTCAACAAGCTCTTGGTTTTATCAGTGACCATGATTCTAATTTCTTTAAGTTCATTTGTTTTTTTCATTAAAGCCCCCTATTCTCAGTGCCTCTTATAGGATTTTATTCCTTCCATTTTACTTTAAAATTTTTTTAAATATATATTTAGTCTGTTAATGCTTTTTTAAAAACATGTATATTTTAAATATCTTTGTTTTGTTTATTTATTTTATGTGGTGTTGAGGATTGAACCCAGTGCCTCACATGTACAAGGCAAGAGCTCTACCACTGAGCCACAACTATAGTCCCTTTTGAATGTTTTTTATTGCTTTATTTCATACATTATTTTTTAAGCCCGAATTCTCTTGTTTGTTCCACCCTCTCTCCCCCTCTTGGTAGAAATTGTTTTTAAGAATTTCTTTTTCCCTTCCTCCCTCTCCTCCCCTCTTGTTCTTGTCTCCTCCTTCCTTCCTTGCCCTGTGTTTGTCCTATGACCTCTAGGTTATAGAAGCAGATTTTCAGGATGATTTTCAGTGGACATCTGCCAGTGCCTTTTGAAGCTTAATTAGTCCAGTACCAATGTTTATGTAAATTATTGGAGGATTTATGCACCACTGGTATAATGTAAATTTGAAATTTATGTATATAGAGTGTAGTCGTATGATTTCAGTTTCTAAGAAGATAGTTTTGAGGGGGTTGGAGTGGGGGGAAACAATCCTTGTCAGATATAGAAACTTGTTTATTGGGATTTTCTGGGCCCAAGGTTCAAATTTCTCTAATTGTATTTTCATAAAGTGAGAAAGACTTCCCATGCTTGAAGTCTTATTCAGGGATTATAATTCCTACTCTGCGACTTTGCTGGAATCCAGTCTCTGTCCTCTTTCCTGTTTATATAATTCTACCCTGTTCTTGTTATGCTGGGCTTATTTTCTTTTTTGCTTTTTGATTTTGGGTACTAGGGATTAAACCCAGGGGCACATTCCAACAGAATTACATCCCCAGTCCTTTTTAATTTTTAAATTTTGAGACAGGAACCCAAAGTGTTAACACATGCCTGTAATCCCATCAATTTGGAAGGCTGAGGTAGGAGCATTGCAAGATAAGAAAATCAAAAGTTCAAGGCCAGCCTCAGCAACTTAGTGAGACTCTGTCTCAAAAAATAAGGAGACAAAGGAAGGAAGGAAGGAAGGAAGGAAGGAAGGAAGGAAGGAAGGAAGGAAGGAAGGAAGGAAGGAAGGAAGGAAGGAAGGAAGGAAATTTTAAAAAATGAAAGTAATTTCAAGATGGGGCTCCACTAAATTGTTGGGGGTCTCACTAAATTGCTGAGGCTGGCCTTGAACTTTTGATATCCCTAACTTTACCTCCAGAGTCACTGGGATTATAGGAGTGTACCACTATACTTAGTTCATTTTGGATTTTATACTTCTCTACATATCTTAGATCTGATAATGAACTGTTACCTTGCATGTTTTGCTCCTCTCAGTTCAAGTTTTTGGTATCTGTCTTTTTTCTGTCTTTCCTGGTCAGCTTTTTCTTTAGTTTTATTTATCATAGCTTATTCAGAATTTTTAAGTCTTTGGATTAAGGTATAAATTTGTGTTATTTCAATTCATCATCTTGTAAGACTTCAAGTCATTTTTAAATACATGGTTTATTTTAATTTTGCACAATTATAAATTTACAGAATTAACTTATATTGCTTTTGCCTATTAATAAGGTTCTTACCACAACTTAAAAAAATCGCTTCCATATATCCAAGCTTTTATATCCTTTAAATTTTCTGTTTATGACTAACATTTAGCGTTGAGTAATATACTGGTTTTTAGAAAGTTTTTGCTAAGTTAAGAGGTAATGTGGACAGATTTACTACACTAATGACTAGCACAATGTTTAAATTGTATTAGAAAAGCAAAATAATAGCATTTAAACCAGATTTTGTATCAAAAGAAGAGAGGTTAAATGCTAAGAAGACTTAAAAAAACAGTATTGAAGTGAATTAATTGTAATACAGAATCTGATTTTGTGGCTCATAACTAATGTTTCCTTTTTAATATTGAAATTTTGGTCAAACTTAAGTGCTGACTTTTGTTTTGATGGCTCACAGAGATTTGAGTAGAAATGCAGAACATTAGAGGGTTGACTCACAATGAGAGATGTGTCAGGCAAAATGAGTGCATTTTCCTGTTAACTTCATCATATTTTTTCTATATAGATAAATATGAGAGGGAAATTATCAGAGGTTGTTATAGGTTATTTTGGAATCAGAAAATAAATGGGCATTTAACAAGTTTCTGAGTACTTCATATCATTGGTGCTCAAAATTCATATATCAGTTCCGAATAGAGGAACTGGTCAGTCCAAGGGAACTGCACTCATGTTCCTCTGACTATTAATAGTGCTTAAATGGTGGTCATTGCTTATGTTTTCCCAATGGCTTTTTCTATCTATGTTTCTGTTGCTAAGTAATCTTTCTTGGAGTTTCCATTTACATTTTTGAATTATGTGCCTATCTTTGATGAGGTTCTAGGTCAGTTTTGTCAGCTTTGAAGGCATTCATTCTCCCCTATTATGTGCAAGACTTTGAGGTACACCATTGCCACTACTCTGATTATTGCTGTAATTAGCTGCTAAGGCTTATTGAACTCTTCCTATTTCTGTTATATTCTTTTATATATATTCTCATATTTAAATTGATACAACTAAACTATGAATTAGAGTTTGTTACATTGTCCATTTTGCTAATGCAGTGTTCTGAGTTGGCCAACCATCTAGTAAGAAAGTGAGGGTCACGGTTTATACTTAGACAGATATATTTACTCTACAGCGTTTCTACCCATTTTAACTTTCACTGGTTGTTGGAATAAAGAGAAAGACCTCCCTCACACTTCTTTGTAATGCCAAGTCATAGTATATTAGATCATCCTCATTTTATATGCAGGGAAACAGATCTAGAAGGTTGGGTTTTATCTAAGACATAAATCTAGTTGCTTACCAGTCAACCTGGGAGCCATGATATTCAAACTATGAGTTCAGGGATTGTTCCAATATTATTTCCCTACCTCTTTTCCCTTTCCATGGTTGCCCTTCTTAATAGGCAAATCATTTCATCAACAGATTTTCTGGATAGATCTGCCATTTAACAATTATGGTTATATATTGATTCATGATATTTAAATGTTCATGAGGACATGTGTTATCGTATGCATGTGAAGAAATGGCTATGTCTATCATTACTAAGCTTACCAAAAACACTCCTAGCATTTTAGATGTGATGATGACTTTTCTTTTTCCTCTTCTCTGAACTATATATTCTTTTTAGCCCAGTGAGCAAATATGAACACTTTTGACAGTTTTAAGAACTGCAAGTATGAATTCTGAGCTTCAAAGAAAGCCTTAAACAAACCAACATAATCTGTGGGAAAACTACAATTTATTACTGAAATCATCTATAACTTCATAAATAAGTAGTTCAGAGAGACATTTCACTAGGCACATTCCCTTTTTATTATGCCCTGGATGGAAAGTTTGTGGCTTTGCAAAGCATTGAACCCTGCTATTAAAATTCAGAAACAATATCATTGTTCAGCTGGGTTTCTATATGGGTCAACTACCTTTATTTTTATATTTAAATGACTCAATTAGTAATGATAAAGGGTTGGTCTTTTGACACCAGCAGGATACAGAAACTGTATGACCATAATCCTATAAGGGAGGATATTTGGGTTTTATATAAAAATTTTTAGGGAATGTTATGCCTGTGCAAGCTGTCAACTTGAAGATAAATATTTTTTGTTTACATATGGCATACAGGTAGAAGCTAAGACATCTCCATAGCCCATCATGCAAGTATGTACTATTAGCAATAGCTGCATTCTAGCAGGGGAGACAGCAGCAGTAAGTAGCCAGGCTCTGCCAAGGTGATTGTGATGATGCACTGCTGATCCAGAGTCACAAGTAGTCACACCAATGAAGCATCATTATCCTATGTGTATAAAATAACATTCCTCAAGAAAACCATTTGTCAGGTACTCTCGGAGACTGAGAATCCTATCATTCAAGGTTAGATTTTCAAATTTCAAAAGTGACTAATCAGTATAAAATCCAAGGGATTTCTTTTCCTTATCATTTTTAGGAGTTGTATTTATGATGAATTTATTTTTAATAACACCCAAAATATAATTTTTCTTTGGAATCAGATGTTTTCTGCTCAGTTACTTAAAATTTTGCAGCTGACAAACTGAATGGCTTTACGCTTTGGTCTCCTCATTTAAGAAACTTGAGAGGCTGAGTTTTTCCTAATATTAAAAATGAGCATTTGAAAATTTTTGCCAAAATCGAATAAAATAATAGACCAAAGTTCTACAATGGCAAGGTCTATTCCTTATCAATTTTGACTTGTACAAGCAGTTTTCACCCTGTTAGCAAACATTTATTTAAGCCCCACCAAGTATGCCATTTTCTGTTGGGTCCTGGGGTTATCAACATGATTATTGCTTCCTATAAATTTACTATAAAAGTAGAGAGACATACAAATAAACAAGATCGTAACATACTGTTCAGATTCAGAAGAGAACTAGAAAAAAAAAACAGATGAATAAGTGAGGCTTACTACAGTAGCTGCCTAGAAAATGTTGAATTAAATAAAATTAACTACTCCCTTGTTCAAGACAATACCATATTTTTCCAGTTTTATCTATGCTTTTCACCAAACAGCTACTTCCCTTCAATACAAAATTCAGTTTCTCTCATCATTTCCAAAGCATATACTATAAAATGTCCTTTTCTATTCACAGATTATCTGAAGACATGAGAGAGTTTAGTTATACTACAGATCCCTGAAAATATTGACACTTTGATGGATTTCAAATCCTCTAGATGCTAAAGTGTTGTAATGGTCCTTATGCAAACACTAATGGTGTTCTACATAGAACTTTAAGAAATCAGACTTCTTTTTTCTGTTAAACACAGTGGCATTTTAGGATAATGTGTACTAGCTTCTCTGTTTCTGTAACAGTTCCTGAAACAGATCTTTTCAAGCATAATAACAAGTATGAATTGTGCTGGCCCAAAGGCTGTGAAAACCAGAAACTGTGAAATGAAGTTCAAGCACAGCTCTTTGTAGCTGGCAGAAGTGCAACTGTACTTTGGGTAGTTTGGTCAGCGGTTTTCCACAAATCCTTTGAAAACTTTATCTATATATAAGCATTCTTATACTGAGATGTTGTGAGTATTGAAAAGCAAGTTCTTTATTTTTTTTCATCCATTGTGCATGTACTACATTAGTGGGAATAAAGACCTCTCATTGAATACATTTGCTAGTTTCACTGCCAATTAAATCTATGAATAATTGATACAGACTGGATTTGCTTTCTTTCATTGCAAATCCCTTTACACATTATACCAGGATTATAGCTTCTGAAATGAAGTAGGTGTGAACCACATTTCAAAAGTCCAATGTTATCCATTATTTCAAATACGTTTGCTTCATATTTTTTTTTCAAAAGTGTAATTCAACCATAGAAATGATTACAAAAGCAAAATGGATCTTGCCAAGCTATTATTCTAATTTATGTTTCTTCTACTCTTCTGATTTTTTGTTTGAAAATAAAAATTCCATTGGGCAAAAGATGTCATAATTAAAACTACGGGAAATCCCATTGGACTTTCTTTCATTTAAAAAAAAAATACTTTTTTTGATCCAAAGCCATTAGAATGGATGAAATCATTGAAGGTAACAGTGTCAAGAAAGTTCTGGGATGAAAGATGCTTTATAACTTTTTATTTGAAAGGCTTTTCAAGAATGGATCTGGTGCTAAAGGCATAATATAGTACCCTAAATTTCTGTCATGATATGTGATTACTAAACCCTTCCAAATGTAAAAATAGTATCCATTTCATAAGAAAAGAGAGCTGAGCATGGTGACACAGCCTGAATCTGAGCAAACAACAAGGTTGAGATAGGAGTATTGCAAGTTCCTGGTCAGCCTCAGCAACTTAGCTAGGCCCTAAACAACTGTGTAAGAACCTGTCTCAAAATAAAGTAAAAAGGGGTGGGGATGTGGGAAAGTTCACCTGTGAGTTCAGTCCCCTAGGACCAAAAAAAAAAAAAAAAAGGGAAAAGTTTTGGAAAGATATAGATTCCAGATCTGAATCCTGTGCTTAACGGGAATATTCCAGGATTTCTCCTGTTCCAACATGAGCATTGCCTTCAACAGGGGCTACATATACTGCTGTCTGGATGGCTACCACAAGTGGCTTCCACAGGATGGTCCTGATTTTGGGTTTCCTTTCAGTTGACCTCAAAGTCTGGGGAGAGGAGATGTAGTTTCCTGCTTTTGCTAATTCTTTGATTTCCTTGGCTACCAGACATAGCATGTCCTGTTTCTCTATCATCTTTGTGAACAATTCCTGAGTTCAAATTCTGCCTGAAATACCCTAGAGTGCTTTTTTTTTTCCTGATATAACCTCTAATCCCCATTTCTTCTCCTGAAAATGCTAATTAAACAGCTCACATGTGAGACAATGCAAGAAAGTTTGGAGGAGAAACGACTAGGTTATAGCTTTAACCTGTAAGAAATTCAGTGAATTAATACCTGATGGCATTAACTGAAGGGTAACTGGATGCCAGTGGGGTTTGGCTGAAGGAAATGGTTTACTAGACGTGTGACTATGGGGTATATATTTTATATCTGGAAAGTGAAGTCTCTCTCTCTCTCTCTCTCTGCTTTCTGATGATCATCATGTGAGCTGCTTCCCTCCACCACACTCTCCGGCCATGATGTTCTGTCTCACCTTGATCCCCAAGGAATGGAGTCAGCCTTCTATGGACTAAGACTTTGAAACTGTAAGCCCTCAAAAAACTTCTCCTTCTCTGAAATTGCTCTGATCAGATCTTTTAGTCACAGCAGCAAAAAAAAACCTGGCTAAAACAACTACTGTGAGGATTAAAATAAGAAAATAACTGAATGACCAGGTCCCAGAGATAATAAAAGACAAACCATTAGTGGGGGAAGGGGGCCCTCATGGGAGCTGGGAAAGGCTAGTAGAAGAAAACTAACATGTACTCAGGGTTTTCTTTGTCTTGAGCACCCCAGTGCTGCCAGGTGATGATCATTGTTTTCATTTTCAAATTGAGGAAAATGAGACTTGTAGACATTAAGCAGAATACAGTCAATTCTATGGAATTTAGAATGCAAGTCTATTCATATAAATGTTTATTTATTTTTTTGTTTGTTTTGCTTTGTTTTCCTGCCTACCATGATGACTGCATTTGCAAAAGTTTCAGTTTTAAACTACTACTAAACAGTGTTGGCAGATCCTGTTTTCAGAGATGGAATTTGTAGTCATTGACAGAATGCAGAACAAAATTTCTTAAGCAGATCTTGTGCTGTGTTTACATGAGTTAAAGAAAAATCTCGTTCATTTAAAACACACACACACACACACACACACACACACACACACACACACACACACTTTAAGAGGTGAGTAACTTTATTTAGGCTCATGGTTTTTAACCCTGCCCTGGCATTCAGGTCCAGAAAACCTCTCAGATCATATCTGGTCTCCATTTTATTTGTATGTTTTAGCCCTTTGCCAAAACAATCAAGATAGGCCATGAATCAGAAATGTTCTGCCTTTAATTGCCTGTATTGTCTATGTAAATGCCCCCTTATATTACCATCTGTTTCCCTTTTTGCTGTAAGATGTTTTATTCACAGGGTTTGATAACCTGTTTTTTAATCATCAAAAAATAAATCAGGCAACAAAGTTCAGAAGTTATTGGTGGAAACTACAAATCTCTGATTTGAAGAAAAAAAAAGGATAACTTAAAATAAATATGCCAGGTGTGGAAGTTAAGATCTCTAGCAGGTGCAAATTCTCACTTCCAGTTTTAGTTTTGTATGCCTTACAAAGACTTGAAGTTTCTGTGTGATAAAAGTAAAGGTCTTTGAAAAATGTTAAAGGCATTCCTTTGTGTTTTTGGCAATTTTACAGGCCAAATAATATAGTTTATGTAAGGAAAATAACATGGAAAAACGATTTAATAGCATGACATTCTACATGAAGAGAACTTCAAAAGCTCTTGACAGCTGTGAAGGGTGAGCTCATATTTTGTGGAATGCAACACAGAAGACAGGTGAGCCCAGACCTCAAGTTTCCCACATGTGAGATACCTAGGAGGTCTACAGACTGCTGTGGGAAGCTGTGATTTAAGGAAGGGAAACTTTTATAGATACACACAAATGAAGAAACCAATATTGGAAAAATAAAAAGGAATCTCAAGGAATGTGGACATCACTTCCAAGAAAATATTGTTCCTGTTCACATAATTGACTTTTACTTTGTTTCCTAGATGTTCAGATTTTGCATTTACTTGCCCAGGGCCATACCACCCTGGATTGTGATCTTAGATTTTATAAACTGAACAAAGCTTAGTCCAAAGTTAGGTTGTAAGGGGATAAAAAGACCACCCTAGGAGAATTGTGCATGGAATCATTCAACTCCAAAGTTTACTAATGCAATAAGAAAACCATGAAAAGGCTATACATGCTAAAGTTGGAACCCAAAACAATAAAAAAAAAAAATCCTGGCACCAAAATAGGGAAAGTTAGAAAACAGGTTTACAATGTTTGCTGACTACGGTTGAATCTCTTTAATCTTCTTTTTGGTGTTTGTATCATAGGATACTATTTGAATGAGGAAATTACTAGGTAACATTGATAACTATTTAAAAACCAGCACTGAATTAAGTCGGTCATTTGACTATCTCATTTAATCTCCAAATAACACTCTTGACAGATGCACTGTAACTGTTTACATATTGCACATGAGAAAACTTGAGGCTCAAGCATGCAAACCCCATTAGTAAAGGAAGAAGCAGCTCAAAGAGGATGGGAAGTACCAAAGGAAATGATTAGTGAATACAACTTGTACTATGATACAGGACCAGAATTTAAATGTTTTAATTGCCTGATAGCTTTAAAACATTTCTAAAGTCATAAGAGCAGCATTAAGCTAGGGTGTTACCATAGAGAACATCTCTTTGGCCAAATGTGCTTTTAAGCACCTTTGGTTCTCCCTGAGGAAATGTGGATGCTTTCTAATCATAAAGGAATAAAGACCCCAGGATTTATGCCAGTCTACAATTTATCTAATGTTCCTCCCACAGTTTCAACATGCTATCAGCACTGACTATGAATGGATGTGTCTGTGGAAATACATAAAGTGTGGCTATGCCATTAATCAGGTATGATCTTTCAAAGTATCATAAATTTCAGTGATCAATGCCAAGTCTCACTTTGATGACTTGGGGACTCAACCCATGGATCAGCCTGACAGAGACAAATAAGAAGCTAAATAGGGATGTGATAGTCTGTTAGGGGTGGGAGCGACTTGTTAGATTTTCAGACATGTCATTTATAAAAGTGTAAAAGATGCTAGATAATTTTAAATTCTGCATGTCCCTCATCTACAATTCCTTATGTTTCAGAGTGAAATTTTGTGTCATTCCTTGTAGATTTTATTTATTTTGGTTTGAAGCCCAAAAATATTATCATTCAAATAGTTATTATTCAAACCATATGTTATTTCTCCCTGAGTTTCAAATGAACTAGAATTAACAACAATGCAAAAGCTATATTACCCATTACTTTTTTTGTGGGAATTATACTTTTCTTAGAGATTCAATGAAAAATTTTAAAATGACTTTCTAAAAAATATTTTTCTTGATCATATGATGCAATTAACAACTGAAATTTGGAAATTCAATGACAATATGAGCAAAAAATAGATTTTTTTAATTAATTGCTACTGAAAACCTTCTTATGTATACTTAACTAACAATTTACAAATCTGTATTTTGAAAATCAACAGAATGCAGTCTGTAGCATCTTTCAAATAACTTTCTCATGATACTCAATAATGAAACATTCAGAGTATCAGTGTTTCTTTAGAAAAACAGAAGCTGCTCTGTTACTCCCAGAATTAGGGATACTCCCATTTGTGAAAAACCAGGAAAATGGAAGACAGGGAGCTGTCACTCACTCCCTTCAACCTGCAGAATGGAAAAGGTAGATATTCAGGACTATCTTTGGAGATACTTCGAAACTCAACTACCCCCAGGAAAGTCCAGATATTTATCTTAGCCATCTGTACCAGCTGAGTCCTTCACAAGAAGCCTTGTCATCTATCTCAACTGGGGATAGCATCTAAGTGGAATTGTGCAGAAGTTCACCCTGAAGTTCACTCCGAACTTCTCATCTTATATCTATTTGTGTGTCTGGATGAATCTGCCTCCAGTGAGTCATATCATTTTCTTCCCATTCACTTTCCAAAATTCACCTGAGTGTTTATGAGTAAGGGAATCTATCTATACAGGAAAGTATACAGGGCAAAGCATTCCAGGGCACATGGTCCTGGTCTTCTCTGAATTGCCTCACTGCCATCCCTGGCTAGCATCAAGGGGGACAGCCGTGATGTTAGCACAGTCCCCCCATATTTCATCTCAGCATCGTTTTACACTTCTTTACTCAAATTTAAACTTCTGACCTCCTATCCCCAGCAACAACAAATCGTACTTTCAATGTGAAATATATATATATATATATATATATATATATATATATATATATATATATATATATGACAGAGAACTGCTCACCTCTCTAGAACAAAGGAGGGTACCCAGTTCTCTATGTTCTATACGTCACTGTGTCCATTTCTAGATCATGTGTGTTCATTCCCTAGCTTGGTCACATCCCACTTTTTTATCCTATGACTTAAAGTCAAAATTACAAGGTAAAACTTATGAATACAATATATTTTAGAAAGTTGTGTAGAAGAATTGACATTTTAGTTAATTCTGGTCAAAAGAAGTTATATCTGGAACTGATGAAGAGTCATTGGGCATTATCTAGAGATACAGAACTTTGTGCTTGAAATGGTGACTACATGGGTTGTTTCCTTTAAGGATGGTAAAAGTATTTGCCTGCAGGAAGTAGTGTGAATCAAATATCTGTTAACCCTGAAAGCAGACTTTTTGTCATTACAGTTTTTATCAAATATTTCTGGTTCACTGAACAAGTGGAGGATTATATGAACATGTGATAACTTGCTTTGAACAATGAAATGTGACCAGGATGATGTATTCCACATCTACTTGTGAGCTCCAAAACCCAGTACAATATTTCCTAAGCACACTCTCTCTTCCACAGTCACTAGCAATGCTGTGGACTGCTGAGGGCCATTACCAAGTAGGAATGACGCATCGAAATTTCCTTGCCAAGCGTACCCCATGATGCTTAGAGGACATTTGATGGAACATTGCATGCATGCTTTAATAAGGTGACCTTGCTCAAGGACCATGGCGGATTCGGGTTTAGAGCTGATCAGGTTTGAGGAAGTAACCCGCTCCTTGAGTTTAAGGCGTTGCCAGTTTAAGATAATGGGTTTTAGGGAAGTTGGAAGTTGAAGATTATTGCTGGGATTAGGGTGTTCCTGCTGCTTGTTCCCGTTGAGTTCTCGTGAGATTAAAATGGGATTTGGAGATAGCCTCGTGGAGTAGGTGGTTTGTGCGGGAGACAGCAGAACGTGTTTGCCCCTGGACCTGTGTGGAGGCGGTGTGAGAGCGGGAATAAAGAATTGCTGTTTGAACCTACAAAGCTGTGTGGTGGCTCGTGATTCTGGTGCCAAGCCGAGACATTGGCTTTGGCAGTGGACACCAGCTGCTTCATGATCTCAGGCCTCAGAATGAAGATAGAGAGCCCCAACCTAAACTCTTTGGCATTTAATATATGGAAAAAAATCATAACATTTTATTATGTTAAACAACTGAAATTCAGGAGCTCATTATAGCTGGTTACAGGTTACTGTATCCCACTTTGAATCATATATGTGTATCCACTTACAAATACAAAAATGCTTATTAATTTTTAAAGTCCAAATCATATAAATTCTTGAAAAGCAATACTTAGACAATGATCTTGACATTCAATGCAGCTTAGAAAATGTAGAACTAGTGTTATATATTTCTAATTGTATCAGGATCTATTATATGACCTAGATTGTTGAGAGCCACAGCCAAAGGGACCCCAGCAAACTTCCAGCTGCCGGCTGATGATCCAGCTGCCAGCAAACTTCCAGTTGCCGAAGTCTGGCTTGGCACAAATCAGGAGCCACTTGTCAAAAAGAAACTAACTTTATTTTTAGAACTACAAACGCCAAACAAAACAGCTCCAGGGAAAAACCCTCAGAGCCCAACTGCCACCACCGGCTTCCACAAGCCTCTCTCTCCCACACCAGCCTCTCAACCTCCCACAATCCTCCTGCTCCTGAGGCCGATTGGCTGGGTTGCGTGGGCAGAGCCAAAGAAGTCACCCAATGAGCAGCTCCGTGGAGGAGCCAATCAGCTAGATGTTGCTGGGGCCGCTGTGAGCCAATCATCAGCTGGCAGTCTGAAGGGCAGGGAAATAGCCCAATGAACATCACTGCAGAGGAGCCAATCAGCTAGATGTTGCTGGGGCCACTGTGAGCCAATCATCAGCCGGCAACTGGAAGTTTGCTGGCAGCTGGATCATCAGCCGGCAGCTGGAAGTTTGCTGGGGTCCCTTTGGCTGTGGCTCTCAACACTAGATAGCTTTCATAAAGTTGCATCACATTCTAGATTTGGGTCATGAATTCTAGTGAATCATCACAGTGATAGTCCCTTTCTATAATATTTGGAAGAGCTGCTGACCAATAGGTTTTTGTCCTGAGGCTCACAGTGTGTTCTGACCTGTTGCTTGATGGGCACATGCCTTATACTGGTCCAGATGCCTGTGGACAAATAAAAGTCTGGTTTTTTGTTGTTGTTATATTTTCATTTTTATTTTTGAAGTTTATCCAATTAAAAAAGTTCACTATCATTTACTTCTCAAAAAAATTCATACTTCAAAAAACTGATACTATTGTAAAGAATTTGGTATGCTTGATTCAGTAAAATCACTGTATTGTAACTAAGTTTAAGGCATTAACTTTCCTGGGGGAAGTATATTGCTATGGAAAAAAAAAAAAAAGAACAAGAAGAAAGACCAACAGCCCAATCCAAGTTCTTAGTAGCTATGTGCTTGGTATAAATACTTAAGTGTTGAATTTCAAATTCATTTTATTAAGGGTAGGATGTAATAAATATCTCACCAATTATGTGTGAGATTTAATCAATGTGTCAGACATAGTAGTTGTTCAGCATATATGTTTATTTTTAATATTAATCTTCAGTAATTTTATCCTGAATATGTGTATGAGATATTTTAGATCAATGATAGATTTCTTAGTAATAACTTAATAGCAAATGATAAGTGTCTCAACCTTAATAGTAAATGATAAGTGTCTCTGCTCCTTTGTTTATGCATAGGGCAGTGTGATGAGAGCCAGTAGGTGCTTCCCACATGAGTAGGTGGAAAGTGAGTACAGGCAAGGGGTGAGGAAAATTTTTTTCCTCTGCTTATATAGCAAAAGGAGAGAGATATTCCTTCTGCTCCCAAAAAGATCTCCTTGAAATATAATGGACCTCAATCCTTATTTGTATTTGGCTGTGATCCACTGAATTCTTTGTATATATTTCAATTGAATTTTAGAATATATATGTCAATTTTTCAGAGAAAAAGGTAGCTGACTTTTGCAATGTTTTCCCATAACATCATAGAAAAACTTTAACGACCTCAATTCTATGTTGCAATCTTTTCCTTCATACAATCCTGTTAACTCAGCTGTTTGTCAAAATTAAAACTAAGGTTTCAGCAACTGACATTGTGCAGAAGGCAGTGACGTGTGGCCGTGGCACAGGGCAGTAGCTGCAAGAGGTTTTCTTCTAAATCTAACTAGAAAGTCATGGAGCATGCATGAGAAGCCCTTTCCTAGACAATGTGAAATTGAACAGAAAAGCACACTCCAATTACTGGCCTACATAAATATCCAAATGGAACAAAGAACATCAGTCAGGAGGCTATTGTCTTTCTAATTATGTTCCAAATTGGAAATGGCAACTTGTTTTCTTCCTCACATAATAGTTCTCTAAATAAATCGTCTTCTCCTGATGTCTGCTGCTCTCTTGAGGATTTGGTTATTTAGGGATAAAGAACTTGGGGTTGTGAAAAGCATGGCTCATGAGCCAGCTCCCTGACTCAGAGAGAAAATGGGAACAAAAGCTGAGGTTACAACGTGATGAAAATCTGAGATGCTTTAGTAATTCCCCTCTGACTGGGGACTATGGAAGTGTTTGTATAAATTTTATGTATATCTCATCTGACTGTTGGAACATTGACCTAGCATAGTGTAACAACCGGCTCTGCTTCCTGGAAATCACATATGGGATCTTTGATGATATCCCTATCTTAGTAGTTCTTCAAAGTATGAATTTATCACATGGGATTTAAGAGATAAATGCTCATTCATATTAGTCCACTTGTACTGCATTTTTATAAAGAAGTATTTATTAGCTTCAGAAAGTTTTCAGAATTTAAATTAACAAAATTTGCTATTGAAATACTTACTTTTTTTCTCTATTGCTTATTGACTTCCTCCAATTATGAATTTTTGTTTGTCCCTTTAAAAGAGATTATTACTCTATTTATGCTTTGTCAGTAAAATATCTCAATTGTAAAATAAAAACTCAGATAATTACCACCAACATCTAGGTTTACAATATTGTGTGGATAGTCAATCCCGAGTTTGCTTATTTGTGATTATTAATATTTCAGTTCTATATGCACAGAATTTATTTTTAATCCTGAAAATGTTTGTCAACTATTATCTTCTCAGATTATGGGTATGATATAAAATTATTATGATGATCTTAAATTAATTTCTTTGGAGTCCAATTTAGTGTGTTACTAAGTTGTTTATAATTTTCTAGGAATATGAATTTTTTTATAGCTAGCTGCATTCTTTGGGAAGGTTGTTTTGTGGTTTAAACATTATAAAATTTATATAAAAAGCTAGTGGCAGATTGTTTTCAATAGATCCTTATCTTCATTATACCTTCTCTTTAAATATAAACATGAACATCTACAGTTTTGAAATTTCAAAAATTACAAAATAAATGAAATTACAAAAGCTAAAATTATATTATAAAATACTAAAAATCAAATGCTTGAGACACCTTAAAATGAGAGTTATAGGAGCTTAATTCTCAAGTAAGGTGAATATATCAATGCCATTTTCCTGAGAGATAACTGTAGCACAGAATATATTGTGGCTAAATTAAGTAATTGATTTGACATAGCACTGTCAAAAGAGAAAAATACATAGAGTAGGCATGCTATTACTTGAGAATATTCTCTACTTAAGGTTTTTTTAAATGTTTTATAAAAATGTTAACTAAATTTCCCCCTTGATTGATCACAAGTGTGCTTATCCAGGGCTCTGTTCATGAGGAAACTTGCTTCCATGTAAATTTGTTAATGCTGCCTAGTACTGTTTTATTCTGGAAGGGCCAATTCTCTATTAGAACCCTTCTTTTTCTGCACGTACATAATCTGAAACAAGCACAAAAAATGCTATCAGTTTAGTATTGATTCTTTTCAATGGGATTGTTGGTAAGGCATGTAGAAGAAATAATTCGAGAAAAATAATGTTGGCCTCCAGCAATCTTGCTAACTTCTTGACTTTAAATTTTAGCTGGTTTAGAGTAAGGAATTCCCAAGGAGACCGAGGGCAAGTTGTTGTTGTTGTTATTATTATTATTATTATTATTATTATTATTAGTCCAAAGAAGAGAGAGCTCATCAAACGTTAAATAAGAACTCGGTTTAGAATTTCGACTTTGAAGAACAGATGTCTAAATGACAACTTTAGGCTTAGCAAGAACTAGCAAATTCCTCTTTTATTTATCTCTCTCCTCCCATTTGATTTTGGAATCAAGACTCATTTTGGAATCCAGACTCATTCCTCAAAATCAGGCATATCTTTTCCTTATGGACTATGTGTAAAGAGGTACCTGTATCTCTTCAATTCCAGAGTCAAGATCAAGATTTCTGGGTAATTTGTGATACTTTGTTAGGTAAAATTTTTTAGGTTCAATTCACAATTCATAAAGCTGAATAAATCATTAAAGATGAATGGCAAGAATGAAAATTTATTTAAAATTTAACATAATAAAATTGTGGATAACTAGGTAAGAAATGAGAAGCACTATCAAGGAGCACCAGATTTGCATATAGATGTTCTTTATGATTTAAAACAGGTCATAGTGCAACCATAAATGGGATGAGAAGCACAAAGACCTGTGTTTGGTGATGGGCCACAGTCAGGAAGCTCTCTCATTACTTCCACTGGGGATAAACAAAATATCTCATGCTATCCTGTAAGTATTTAATGACTAGACATGATACTTTAAAATTTTTGATCCTCATTATAATTTGCTAAGCTTTTTCAGATATTTTGTCAGCTTACTCTAAAAAAACAACAAAATGAATGGGCATCTTCATTTTTTTTAATTAAATCAATTAAACAATAATGAAATTTATTTGCCTAATAGTTGAAATGGATCCAGGTTAGAGAGCTAGAATACTATCTGAACTTCCATAGCAATGAGTAAAATATAAATAAGCCTAATAATAACATCTCTGTTAGTTGCTGCAAACTAATCAATGCTTCTTTAATTTCTGATAGCCTAATCTAATAAGTAAATCGACTTCCTTAAACTCCATGTGAATACTTAGGGCTCAATAGTCATGGAAACCATTAGAAAACTAGGAATAGAATGTAAATAATGCCTATATAAATACCACAGTGTGTTTTGAAATGGATCTTGAGGATCTCAATAAATAATGACTGTAATATGTACAATTGAAATAAATTTTTAACCTTCATACAAAATCCAGTGAATTAATACTAGATGTAGCTTCAGTTGAGGATATATAAATTTAAATAAATGAATGAGACAGTGTTCAACTCTGCTAAAATATACTTTTATGTAATACTTAAAAGTATCAAGGCAAATGCATGTGGAATGGTGTTCTGGTTTTCTTCACAATGTATTAGTGGGATAGGTCTGTACTTCTGATAAAAATGCTGGAATCTTAAGCCTTTTGCTCACTAACCCTGACTATCAGCTGTCCTGCTATTCAGAAGCCACAAGCCTTGACTCTGCTGGAGATTTTCTTGAAAGATCTATTCAACAGTGTTTTGGAACTAACAATTTTTTGGTTGATGAATCCACTGTTTGTATTCTGAAAATGGTTATCTGTGCAAAGGTTTTTGTGATAGCGGCCAGATAAGTTGAAAGCTGCTAAGCTTTTTTGCTATTGACAAAGTGGTTTTGATCTTTAACTTTGTAGAAAAGGGATCTTTTTTTCCCCAGAGATGTTCCCTAATAGAATTATCTAAGTATATGTACAGCTGTGTGTGTGAGTGTGTATGACATAAAGGCAGACATAAAAAGTGTTATACTTTCAAGAATTATTTATGGTATAAATGTCAAATTTATTTCATGTCCAAAATATGAGAAAAAAATGAATGAAATCAGACTACTGCTTACACAGCCTCATAGGTGCTATGGCTTAGTCACTGGCACAGTTGGAAGACAGAAAGATAGTTTTTGTGCTTGATGTTACTAGTATGGACACATCCTCAGACAAATTCATTTAGGTTCAGATTCATATTTCAGAAAAGAGCATGGCAAGATTTTTTTTCTTCAAACCAACTAGACTTGAAAGGAGTTTGTATAGAACACAGACTGTGGCTGAATTGGAATGTACATGCCTGTTTGCAAATAAGTAACAAATCAATCAAGGTTTGAAGAACCTCTATTAGTTTGCATTTTTATAAACTATACTGGGAAATGATACATAGTGTTTGAAGCATGTTCTGCATCACTTGTGACATAAAACTAATAAGATGGAAAATTACTTTGTGAAGAAAGTAAGTTCCATGTTAGATAATTGGCCCTTTTTATTTAAAATTATTCAATAACTGAATGGCAGTCGGGAAATTCAGCATTTATGATGCTGAAATAATATCTCTTTAAATAAAAAATCTTTATATTCAAAGGGGAGCATTTTTCTTCTATGGCAGAAAGAAAAAACATATTGCAGAATTTTTTAAAAAAATTTTTAAGTTTACTGTTAAAAATAAATGTTATTAGGCATAGCATATACTCTGATTTAATAATATTTTAACTTTGACTCATTATTTTTCTTCATAGACATTAAAAATAAGTTCTTCCCTTTGATTTTATCCAACCCTAATTTTATTCTGAAATGTTACTAAGTTCAAAGAAGATATTAGTTTTGAAATGTTTAGGCAAACATAATAAATATTAAATTATTTCAGAAAATTAGATGTTTCTTGGTAAATGTATTAATTACATGCCTCTCAAACAATTATTTTAAGATAAATTATTAATATATAAATTTTGCATATGTTATACATGTATCTATTACATATGAAACTATTATTATAGTCTTTGGAGAGTAAGGTGCCAATAAATTGCTTGAAGAATGGATTGCATTTAGAAAATAGAAGAATATAATGTCGGGATAATTTAGTCAGAAACATGAGAAACTCTTTTCTTCCCTTCCTTAAAAGAAAACGAAAATAAAAACAAAAACAAACAAAAAAAACCTTCTCATTGCTCAGAGTTGATTCAGAATTACTGAGCAACTGTCTGTATAGGTAATAAATAAATATTGATTATTTCTCCAAGGGAGGTATTTACCTTCTCTGCTAGACAGACCAGTTCTTCCTTTCATCCCATGCTCAGTCTGTTGATAGTTGGTGACTTTCTGACTATGCAGCTGCTGATTTCTTCCTTCCTGTTAGCTGAACTCTGTTCTATATAATCAGCCTACTTATTCTATACTTTACTCTCTTTAAAATTCCCTTATATCTCTGCTATGACCCAGAGGTTCTATGTGACCTAGTTCCCTTTCTTTTTCCCTGGATCATTTTAACCCAGCCTGAAGGTCCTCCTTATTTATCCTCACAAGCCCCAGGCATAATGTACCTCTATATTAGTCTTTATATTTAATACTGTGTCATCTCCCTGTAATGCTCTTTCCCTTTAACTCATACTTTGACTTTATGTTTATCTTTATTCAAATGAAAAGTATTTTTTCCTCTGATTTTCTCTATCACACCAGTCAGTTAGGCACATGATCATAAGAGGGAACAACCAGCACTCTTCATTTCCCTTAAAACCCACTCTTCTTCCAGAATTATCATTGATTTAACCTGGTTAACGCTTCTGCTTGAAATAGAAATGAGTAAACCAGTGTTTTCTGCCTCACTGTCTTCCAACCAGAATCTACTTTAATAGTCAGTAACACTTTCCAGTTGTCCAGTTCTGAGTGCAAAGAATCTCCAAAGAACTCCAGCTTTTCAGAAGCTGAGTATAGGAATTCACAATTAACCTCATGGGCACTAGAAAAATCCAAAACAGTAAAACAGTTCAGATATATTGAGTATTTTAATTATGCTAAGTCTGAACTAAGGGACCTAAATGGATTTGTTCATGTGATTCTTCCAGCCACATCATGAAATAACTGCTACGCTGATGTCAATTTATCATGATCATCCAGCTAGGAATTGGCAGACGAAATGTTGGAACCAAGGCTGTCTGCCTCCAAAGTCACACACCTATGTAGGAGGAATCTGTGCTTTATAGAGAGGCAAGTATTCTAATGAGGTTTGTGGGGGGTTTTGTTTGTTTGTTTGCTTGTTTTTGTTTTGTAGTTTAAATAGAATCTTTTTTTAAAATTGCTTCTAAGGATCCTCACTTAATGATCACATCCAGATTTATGCTTGATTAAATAAATATTTGTCTCTGGCACTAATAAGTCACAAATAGCAAGATGCTTTCATTTTATTGAGCAGGGAAGATGATAAGTTCCAATTCATAAATATTAAACAGGGTAAAGAGAAAGAATAGAACTGCACAGGTAAATTACATTGTCTCTACTTGTCCTCTTTGATAAAGTAACATTTGAATAGACATTAAAAATAAAGTGAAAATACGAGCTATTAAAATATCTAGGGAAAGAGCATTACAGGTAGAAGAAGCAGTATTAAATACAAAAACTGATATGGAGGCACATTATGCCTGGGACTTGTGAGGATAAGGAGGATCTTCAGGCTGGGTTACAATGATCCAGGAAAGGAGAAAGGAGCTAGATCACATAAAGCCTGGTGGGTCTTAACAAGCTCCTCAGAATTTACCTGGAGTGAGACAAGAAGACACAGGTGGCTTTTGAATGGATTCATTAAGTATTTGGCTGCTGTGTGGAGAATCAACTCCAGGGAAGCAAGAATCTCCAGGAAGCTATTGTAATAATCCAAGTGAGAGATGCAGGTGGCTTAGAATAAAGTAGTGGTGCAGGTGGTTAACACACATGCTGAGAGACACACATGCATATAAACTTTGTCTTGAAATATAATAAACAGGATATATATATATACATATATATGTAATATATGTTTTTATATATATATATATGACTAATTTATGATGGTCCAACTTATAATTTTTCATTTTCAAATACCTTCAGTATTTGAATTTGATCTGGGCTAGTGATATGTGGTAGGATGCTGTCTCAAGATGCTAGACAGCAACAGGAGCCACACCTTCCAGTCTGCCACATGATCATAAGAGGGAGCAACCAACACTCTTCAGTTCAGTGTGTGTCGCTTAGCTAGGACATTTATTTGGTCAGGTGTGTTAAGTGCAAATATTTTCAGTTAAGGAAGGTTTATCAGGTTGTGACTTCATCATAAATCTAGGGGCATCTGTATTGAGAGGCACATATCAGAGGTGTACAGCTGTATGAATTTTTCCCCAGACACATTAGCCTAACCCTCATGTAAGAAAGCAATGTTAGGAAGTTAGAAGCTGCCTCACCTTGCAGTCCAGTCATGACCCACAGCACTCTTCTGCCAGGTACTGCTGCTTCTTAAAGCAAACTGTGGAAAGGAATCCGTAGTAACTGTTTAGGTTTTAAGGGCCACATATATTTTCTGATACTTATTGATCTTTCTAGTTGTTTTTATAGTCTTTCTATGTGTGTAATTCAATATTAGAAATCATTTTTCCAATAATATTTATAAAAGCTTTGATATTCAATTTTTCATCTTCTAGAACAAGAAAAAATTTGGGGTACACTATTTATACATTTCTAAGCTGTAAGCCCTAAAATGAGGCATCTTTTGACACAGAGATCTTATATATATAAATATATATATATATATATATTTCCCCCCCAAAAAAACAGAAAATTTGTCTGTCGCACTTCTAAATCCAATATATAGCGTGACTCTGTTTGGCCCTCATTGAACTGTCCTGTCCTTTAAAGCAATGAACAAGCAAATTTGTGCAATTCAAATGCTATTCAGTTTAGGAGGATAAAGGAATAGTTTTGCTCATTTGAGACTGCTCAGATTTCACAGCAGTAAATAGAAGATTCAGGCATTTCCAACATCATCCCAGAAGTCTGTCTAATCTCAGGAGGGACTTTATCTAATTCAAAATTATTGTTACTTCAGAATTAATATTTTAAAATAGCATATTATCTGATAAAAGGAATACCTGGGCTATAGAAACTGTTTTTTATACTCAAAGGACATACCAAAGATGGCCAGTACTGCTTCACTTTGACTCTAGTAATCATTCCTAGAAAATACATTTGGTGCACTAATTTTTTACCTGGCAATTATTCTGGGTTCTCAGAACTTGTGAGATCATTACTATTATTTTCAGGGGTCCCCAAGACCATCCACATATTCAATGATTTTCTAGAATTCACAGAACACAAAGAGTCTGTTATACTCATGATTATGGTTTATAAAGAAAGGGGATAGATTAAAATCAGTAAAAATGAAAAGCAGCACGGCAGAGTCTGCAAAAACCATATACACATTTCCAGTTGGCCTCTCATACTGGGGTCTCATAGACAGCACTTAATTCTTCCAGCAAAAATTATGAATTATAAGAATTGAATATGTGACAACACAAAAAAGATATTGTCAACCTGGGAATTTTACCTGAGCCTTGCTTTCCCGAAATTTACTGGTCAAAAAGGGAGTATTCATGACCTTGGTTAATCAGACTCATCCATAGGTCAAACTCACATTATGTGGCTCATGGCCCCCACCACAAATATTTTATATTAGCATAAAATATCTGGCATGGCCCTAGGCTCCAAGTAAAAAAAGATACTCTCACATCTTCAAAGAATATTCAAAGGACACAAAAGCCACCAAGTTTCAGTTGATGACCAAACCTTTATTTAAAGTGAGTAAAGTTTGGACGTCTCAGACCTGCCTGAGTCAATCTCTCCCTGTGCAAGTGTATTTTATTACTCAAAATTATGAGATCTAAGCTTCATTCAAGATCTTTCTCTATAGATTTCCCAAGCAGAATAAATCAAATTTGAGATTACAGTTTTATTCCCTTATAAAAGAATTATTTTCCTCCCTTTTAGTTGACATTCATTTATCTACTTTCTACCCTTTGAGATTATGGCAAATTTTATGGTATGAAATATTTTGTTAGTTATGTCATTCAGCATTTCGAGACTCTAGAAAGCTGAGTCAGTCAGACCCTGCCATGAAACACGCAATGTGAAAATCTCTGTTGCAAACACTAAGCATTTACTTCTCATGCAGTCACGTGTGATGTACTTCTAAATGTTCCATACCTGTGAGCTTAGATAGCTCTGGTTCACTAGAGTGTAAGTGTAGAGGCAACAGCCACCTGGGATTTGTTTATTTCCATGGCTATACCAGCACAAGAGGTCCAGCATAGGTGCTTAATCATACTTTAAGCCTCTACTCATGACCTGTTAACAAACCATGAGCAAAGAAAGTAACATGGCCAATGGCACCCAAGAATAGGGAAATACATGCCACCCACCGTAAGTCCATGATACAGGAATGGATGAGTAATAATACATGGGTATAATTTGACTTAAAGAATAGGAATCATTCACTATTCAGTCAATCATTGGGACCTTTGTTTAATAAAATATTAAAGTCTTTTAAAACCTGCCTTGGCTGCTTTCTTGCATAGATCTGGTTGCAATTATTCAACATCTTCATTACTTAGTCTCCTAAACTCTAAGAAGAAATCAAAATAATTGGGGTTTTTCACTTCATGTTGAAGAACACACATAGAGTGGAAGTGAAGCGATGGAATAAAATACTCCACACAAACAGAAGCCAAAAGAATTAGGAATAGCTATACTAATATCAGATAATATAAATTGTAAATCAAAAGAGTAGAAAGACAAGGAAAGTCATTACATATGATAAAGGGACAATTCATCAGGAGTAAATAACAATTCTAATTATATATAAACCCAATATTGGAGCACCCAAATATATAAAGCAAGTATAATTAGACCTAAAAGGGCGGGGGACTCTAATACAATACTGATGGGATTTTAACTTCCTGATTTCAATGGCCAGATCATCCAGATAGATAGTCAACAAAGAAACACCAGAGTCAAATTATACCCAAGACCATGTGGTCTTAACAGACTTAGAAAATTCTACTCAACATCTGCTGTGTACACATTTATTCTATCAGCACAGGAAGCATTCTTCATCCTCATATAATAGGCCACAAAACAAGTCTCAAAAGTTTTTAAAAATTGAAATAATATTTAGTATCTTTTCTTACCATAGGCAATAGAACTAAAAGTTGACAATAAGAAAAACTTTGGAAACTATGGCAAATACATGAAAACAATTTATTATTGTACAATCATTTGATCAAAACAGAAATCAATATATGTGATGGACCATATCAACAGGATAAAAAACAAATACCATACGGTCATCTCAATCAAGGCAGAAAAGGCCCTTGATAGAATTAAATATCCCTCAATGATAAAAGAGATGAATAAAATAGGTATTGAAGAAATGTAACTCAACACAATAAAGACCACTATAATAAGTCAACAACTAACATTATATTGGATGGGAAAAAACTGGAAGCTTTCTAAGAGCTGGAACAAGACAAGGATCCCTACTTTTGCCACTTTTATTCAATATCATGGTGAAAGTTCTAGCCAGATCAATTAGGCAAGAGAAGGAAATAAAGATCATCCAAATTGGAAAAGATGTCAAATTGTCACTGTTTGAAAATGACCCTTATATTATGCATTAAAAAAACCCAATACTCTTGCTGAGAAAAAACTTTTTAGTTTGAATAAATCCCATTTGTTGATTCTTGATTTTAACTCTTGTGCTATAGGTGTCCTATTAAGGAATTTGGAGCCTGACCCCAAGAGATGGAGATTAGGGCCAACTTTTTCTTCTATTAGATGCAGAGTCTCTGGTTTGATTCCTAGCTCTTTGATCCATTTTGAGTTAACTTTTGTGCACGGTGAGAGAAAGGGATTCAATTTCATTTTGTTGCATATGGATTTCCAATTTTCCCAGCACCATTTGTTGAAGATGCTATCCTTTCTCCATTGCATGCTTTTAGCACCTTTGTCTAATATAAGGTAGTTGTAATTTTGTGGACTGGTCTCTGTGTCCTCTATTCTGTACCATTGGTCTACCCACCTGTTTTGGTACCAGTACCATACTGTTTTTGTTACTATTGCTCTATAGTATAGTTTGAAATCTGGTATCGTTATACCACCTGATTCACTCTTTCTGCTTAGAATTGCTTTAGCTATTCTGGGTCCTTATTTCTCCAGATGAATTTCATGATTGCTTTTTCTATTTCTGTGAGGAATGCCATTGGGAGGGAGCCTACATCCTGGGAACAAATTTTTGCCCCTCACACTTCAGATAGAGCGCTAATCTCCAGAGTATCCAAAGAACTCAAAAAGTTAAACAACAAAAAAACAAAAAACTCAATCAACAAATGGGCCAAAGATCTAAACGGACACTTCACAGAGGAGGATATACAATCAATCAACAAGTACACAAAAAAATGCTCACCATCTCTAGTTATCAGAGAAATGCAAATTAAAATCACCCTAAGATACCATCTCACTCCAGTAAGATTGGCAGCCATTATGAAGTCAAGCAATAACAAGTGCTGGCGAGGATGTTGAGAAAAAGGTACACTTGTACATTGTTGGTGGGACTGCAAACTGGTGCAGCCAATTTGGAAAGCAGTATGGAGATTCCTTGGAAAGCTGAGAATGGAACCACCATTTGATCCAGCTATTCCCCTTCTCGGACTATACCCAAAAGACCTAAAAAGAGCATTCTACAGGGACACAGCTACATCAATGTTCATAGCAGCACAATTCACAATAGCTAGAAGGTGGAACCCACCCAGATGCCCTTCAACAGATGAATGGATTAAAAATGTGGCATTTATACACAATGGAATATTACTCAGCATTAAAAAATGACAAAATCATGGTTATTCTGGACTCATCTGGATTCAGGCAGATATCTGCAATGAGCTTCTTGATTGATGAGAGCTGCCTTGGCCGTTAAGGATCAATGCTGTTCAGTGTGCTCTCCCAACCTCCGGCAGGAGCTTGGGCTTGTGTGTATGTAGCTGGGTAGGGTTCTAAGAGAACAAGGAGGAAATTAAGTTGGCTTCAGGCCTAGGCTTCTGGCACCTTATTATTTTTATGTCATTCAGCTAACCACAGCCAGTCAGGGCCAGTGCAGACTCAAGACATGAGACATAGAATCCATCTCTTAATGAGAAAAGCTACAAAGTCACATTACAAAGAAAAATGGAGCAATAAAAAATTCTGCTCTGTTTTGCAATTTGTCACAGTCTACCTTTGACCACAATTTTCACATTCTTATCCAGGCAAAATATATTCTTCTTTATTCCAGGATTCCAAAATGTTTCATGGTTCTTCCTAGAATTCTAGAATTCAATTATTCATGTAAAGTTCAGATAAAGGTCATCAGATGTATAGTTTAATGATCCAGAGACCAATAATATAAAAAGGTAAGCGATCTTTCACACCAACATCCAATATACAATGCAGTCCTAGGCTTATACCCAAAGGACTTAAAATCAGCATTCTATAACAACACAGCCACATCAATGTTTATAGCAGCTCAATTAACAATAGCCAAGCTATGGAACCAACCTAGGTCCCATTCAACAGATGAACAGATAACGAAAATGTGGCATATATATACAATGGAATAAAAGAAGAATGAGATTATAGCATTTACAGATAAATGGATGGAATTGCAGACTATCATGCTAAATGAAATAAGCTAATGACCCTAAAATACAAAGGCTGAATGGTCTCTCTGATATGTGGATGCCCACACATAATAAGGGCAGAGAGGGAAGATAGAAGTTCATTGGATTAGACAGAGGGGAAGGGAAAGGAAGGGAGTCAGAACAGGAAAGGCAGTAAAATTGATCAGAAATAACTTTCCTATGCTCATATATGAATACACAACCAGTGAAACTCCACATTGTGTTCAACCTCAATAATGGGATCAAAATTGTAATGGGTTGTACCCTATGTAGGTATAATATTGTCAAATATACCCTACTGTCATGTATATCTAAAAGCAACAAATGAAAAAAAAAGAACAGAGTAACTTCAATACAATACATACTACCATTCTAAAAGAGAGAAAGGGAAAAAATGGGATGTACATAACAAGTTACTATCCTGCGTGGGAAAATATTAGGCTATCATACTGGGAGTAGAAAATACCTTTTGATTAAGGCAATGTTATGCTTCTAAGGATGGGTTCCCCAGTTGGTTGTTCTTCATAGATATTGTTTTCACCTTCTGGGCTCTTGACTCTGCCCTCTTGAACCTCCTTTCTTTTCAATTTCCTATCTTAGCCTTTGAAAACCTTTCTCAGCCTGTTTCTTGATCGTAGAAGTTTGACAGTCTGGAGGCTTTTGGGCAATTTGAGTGAAATCATTCTTTTTAAACCTAGGTTGATGACGCTTTTACACAATTTCTTCCAAATTACTATGAATTCACATGTTCTTTGTGTCTAGTGCGTTTTTTTCACCATATCCATGATTATTTTCAAGATATGCCTTTGCACATGGTGTTATTTGCTGTTACTTTGAGATTGGACTTCTGCAAAACCATGCTCTTAGGAATATGGAAAACTATTTTTTTTCTACTTGAGAGTTTAGTAGACAACATACAAATTCTTTTAGATTTCTTAAAGGTTTGTGTAGCTACCCCCTTGAACATTCTCTTCAGTCCTCATTTTACTTAGAGAATTTTTTTTGTGGCTGGAAAGACTAAAGATAAAAAACAATTTTATTTTCCCACCCAGAAAATTCTGTCCCCTCTGTATTCCCTCAAAATCCTCCTTGCAAGCTGGCCAGTTCTTTATTTAGACCATTTCTTTCTTCTTGTACCTATATGCAGCTAGGACCAACCATCTGACATTTCTACATTCTGTGGAGGTCTCTTTAGCCAAAATCAAAAGTTCATTATATGCATTGGCTGTCTTTCAAGTTCCTATAGGCAATGCTTTTGCCAATTATTTTATTCTAAAAAACACACATCACCATTTTTTTTCTAACCTCCAATAACAATTTGCTTTATTTTTTTCTCCAGCATTTGCTAAGAGTTTGTTTGCCATTTTTCCATCCTCTGCTCAGTGCTTACTGCCAATGGCACTTATTTTAGATTTTTGTTATGGCAGCACCTCAATTCTAGGAACCAATTATTTCTGCATCAGTTAGCTTTTACCATGTAAAAAGAAAATCACAGAATTTAACATTTTAAAACAACAATTTATTTTATTTTCTAGCTCTTAATCCCGCTGGCCATTAATATGGGCTACACTCAGCTGAGCTGTGTTTTCAGTCAGTTGCCTGGTCAGCTGCGGACTGACTGGTCTAGCGCGGTCTCAGCAGGGGCTGCTCATCTTGGTTCTGTGTACTTGCTCATCATCCTGCAGAGCTTGTTCTCATGGTGACTGGTCAGGGTTCCAAGAGAATGAATGGAAGCAAGCTAAACCTTTTTAGCCTAGACTAGGGATTGGCATACCATTGCTTCTGCTGCATTCCGTGGACCAAAACAAGTTACAGGGCCAGTCAAGATTTAGGAGAAGGGAAAATGGTCCCTAGCTCCTGATGTGAGGAGCTGCAAAGTCACACTGTAAAGGATGCAGATATACAGAGAATAGAATTGGAGCTGCTTTGCAATATGATAATTCCACCCACTATCAGCAAATCTTGTTACTGTTTTCTGAAGAAATACCCCAAAGTAATTATTATACCTTACAAAAAGCATGGCTTTGACCTCACCAGAACTTTTCTCTTTCTCTTAGGAGAGACACTGACTTTGAGCATACAACTCTCCTCTGCACATATTAATATCTACTGTTGATCATCCTACTTGTCTCAGTAGGTCGTGCCCACTGACATTCCTACTTCCCATCCTGCTCCTTTGCACAATCATGGGGAAATTAGTTGTCTCTGACTGGCTTCTGATAATTCACTGAGATTAAACTCTTAACACCAATCAACGTGATGTTAGAAAGCAGACCCACCTACCTATCCCAGCAAGTCCCATTTTAGGGGTGAACATCATCTAAAGTTCCATCTTCTTATTATTCACCAACTTCTGATTAGCTCAGTCATTGGGTTTTTCTTATGAGCCATAAGTTATCTAGACAAATATAATGTGTAAAATATATAATTTTATTTTCTGAATTTAATTTTTAGAATCTAAAAGGGGAAAACAAGTGTAACTTGATTAAAATTCTTGCATTTTGTCATCAAAATTTCTTTCATTTTACATTTTTGCTTAGAAGCTCTACAAATGGAATTAATTCAATATAAGGCAACATGACTTTTAAAGTCAGAAATTCCCTTAATTATATACTGACATGATGTACCAGGAATCAATAACTATTTAATCTAGCATATGGTCAATTAATAATAAACTGATTTGTTAATAATTGTTCAACCTACATGCTGGTCAATTTTCTCAACATCCTATAGAACAGGATTGTGTTGATTTTTACAGTGGAAGAAATTTCTGCAAAAATAGATTCTGTTGGACCAGTAACACCATGGTCACATAAGTCCTTCCACATATATTGAGAGAGTTGGTAACAGTTGTTTAGGGGACACTCGGAGCTAAATGCTGGTTGCACCCTGTGTTTAAGCTCTGATCATATTGATTTGGCACTCCTACCCTAAGAGGGTCTAGGGGGAAGAGTTAATGAGAACTATCTTGGAAGGGTTCTATGTTCACATAAATTTGCATTTGACTTTTATAATAGTTTCCTGCTGATGTTTCATACCATGTGTATATTCTGCTGGATAGTATAAGATAACAACTCAAAGTAGAGAAAATTGATCAGAGTTATGTTCTTTTAAATCTAACCATGCAGAAAAGGGGAATGTCTCACTGTCCAGTTCAATGTGTCGACTCCAGGAGTTTCAGTTATCCAGGAATAGAGGACATTAAATAGAAATCTTTGAAATGTGTAAAACATGAGCACACTATTTTTCCTTTTTCATTGAAAACAAAATGGTTCTTGACTGAGAGATTCCGGCATGAAATTTACAGTATCAGGCACCGAATATTCTCTCTCCACCCTGCTCTGTGGAAAAGTTTTAAGATAAGATAATTGACATTATTTTCATGATTGTAGGAACTGCATTTTTACATTTTCCACAGGGATGATGAAGAGGAAGAGTTGACACAGGAATGTACTTATCTGACATGTCATTTTTTTCTTAGTTGTGAATAGTAGTCAGGCTGTCTCCAGAGCCTTCTCACCCACTGATGCCAATTTTGGTTGTAACATTCTAAAGAAAATGGGTTGATCCCTCATGTCATGTATAGTAGAAGTGTCAAAGTCTTTCTAATATCTTCTGTGGGTTTTGGTGAGCTTTCCTGATAATGGTGAGAAAGGTGGTAAGATGGAAGTTTTAAGGAGATAGAAAGAAGTCTTTCAATAGTGCTCATGAAAAGTAGGAAACATAAAACTGGAAGGATTATCAGACAGATGTGAAAGTTCAATTAAAATTATAGATATAAATTTGGGAAGTTTTGTCGTTGTCCTTCAATTACCTGACAGTAGAAGAGAAGGTAGCAGGTAACTAATTAATCCAAACATATATAAACCCCATTAAAAAGTTAAAAAAAATAAATACTGATTTTAAAAGTGCCGTTGCAATTTTTTGTTGTCAATTTTTTGTGTGTTCTTTCAGTTTTAAGAATTACTATGTGAACAAATATCGAGTGATGTCAAACCAATGTCATTTTTTTTAAAAAGTTCCAAATATCTCAAGAAGCAAACTATTTACTGTAATAAAGATCCCAAAAGTTAAAGCTTGAAAACTTGTGTTCAAGCCCAGAAACTCTTTATGTGGGGCTTTAGTTGCCTTACTTCATTGGCTTTCAATTTTTTATTAAAATTTGCTTTTTATTCTTTTTCATTTTATGGCAAGTTTCTATGTAGGAAATATTTAGTATATATAATCATATTAAAAAAACTCAATGCTGAAGATCATTCTGTAATGATACCAAAAGGCCACATTCATTAGAATGGAGAATGAAATCACTATATGCTTCTTCAGAACCATTTAAAACTTCATTCTATATTTATTTATAAGGAATTTCTTTTTTTCTGATTTTTTCTTAAAGTACAATTTTGAGATGACTCTGAATTATTCAAGTTAAGAACATATTGCAAACTAAAAGCACAGTATTCCTTAGAGTTACATGCACCACACACATACATGCACTTACACCTCTCTGAAATTTACATTTATTGTATTTATTGTTATCCAGTTTCATAATAATATTAAATTGCTTAACTAGCATTTTGCCACAAAGGAAACACACACAGACACACACACACACAAACACACACACAAACACACACTTTGGTCTTGCTTTCCTTAAGTATAAAAACTTCTAAGTTTGAATTGATTGAATTAAAGGATGCTGTCAAAAAAACTAAGAAATAATTGAACAGTATTTTTAAGAGTTAAAAATGAAATATAGATTTATTGTTCCAATGCAATATTTAGCAAACCAATACTTATTTTTGGAAGAATGGTATTACAATTGGTTTCACTGGGAAAAATAGATATGTTTAGATATGTAAGTTTCAGGATTTTCTTGTTTTATTAATAACATCCACTTCAATATGGACTCTACAAGAAAAGTATTGACTCTACAAGAAAAGTATTGATGCTTAGGAAATGAAAAGGGCTACAATACTTTTTACATGTTTAAAATATTACATGATTATGTTTCTGTAAACAAACTGTATGGTCAGCTTATTAATTGTTCCTGGCCAAAAAAATTGTTATAATACTAAATTAAAGATGCATATCATTAAAATATATTTTCACTCATCTGTGTTCTCTGGTCTTTATTTATATAGATTAAAAATAAATAAGAATTTAAAAATTGAAGAACATTTTAATCCTTTCAATGTATTTGTTAATGCATTATAGTTATGCATGATAGTGAGGTTCATTTTGACATAATCATACATGCATGGAATATAACTTGCTCCATTTCAGTTTTATTCTACTTGCTTTCCATATTTTATTTATGCTTTTTAAATTGGTACTTTGCAGGTATACATAAAAGGTGAAATTCTCTATGGCATATTCATATACATACACAGCATTATTTGGTCAATTTCATTCCCCAGTTCCTGCCTTTTCCCATACCTCCTCCCATCCTCTCTATTTCCTTCCTCTATTTCATTGATATCCTTCCTATTGTCATGGATTCCCCGAGTCCCCATTCAATCTTAAAATGAAAGATATCTTTACATTAACTTCTTTCACTCCATAAAATACCCAATTCATTCAATGTAGGTTAATGCATAAGACTTTTCTCCTTTAGTCCCAAAATAAAGTTAAACAAAATTTAAGTATTCATGGAATCTTAGGATCTAAATAATACAATGACATAACCAGAGAATTATGCAATAGACCTCCCTCCACACCTCAGTTCAAGCTTTGGATTGATATCTTTCATTGGACCTCAGGGTGATATCTGGTTAAAATATCCTTGTTTGTCTCAGAAGACAACCCAAGAAATAAACATTTCCTCTCTTTTGTGACCCATAAAGGAGATGTCCAGTAAGAACAATTATAATTTTATATTTAAACTGATATGCCTGGAAGTACACTACAACGTTAGTTTAGAGGTATTGACAACAATGCATGAAGGTAGACATGACTCTTGTCTTTGGTGGAGACATGAAACTCATGGTGTCATCAAACAGATCATGCCCCCTTTTCTAGGAGTATTAAAGAGGCTATCTGAAATTCATGGAGATCATAAACAAATTCAGGGGGAAAAAGTCAGGAATTTTCTAAGCCCTGAATCAACATGTTACTGACTACAAAGACTCAACTGCTCTGGGGATTTGGTCTAAATCTAAAATATTTATATTCAAGTCTTTTCTACTTAGATCAGAAAAGATGTTTGGACAGGAACAATTCAATTCAGAGAAAACCACGGCAGAGCAGATTGAGAATTTTCCTGTTTCACTTACTGTACATAGTGTATCATTTTGTGGTTTGTATGGTTCTGTTTGGGAAAGATATATAAAATGTAGCATGCCATAAAATGACTGGCATAATTGGTATATTACATTGTCCCATTTGTTCAGAAAATGGAATTCAGGTTCCCATTGACGATTCCATCATTCTAGTAAAATTAGACTGTTGATTTACTTGTACCTAAATAAATGTAAGCAACAAGTATATCAATATTATGATATATAATGGCCATCATGTGAGAAAGAAACATCAACCTTAAAACTGCTCTTTGAAGCTTATGAGAGACATTTTCTTTGAAATGTGCATAATTAGAAAGAAGGAAACTATGACAGTATGACTGATTGGAACCGTAATCTGTCTTTATTGGAACATGCTTTTTTATTGTTATCTATAGTTTACAATACCCAGGCATCTATCCTTATCCCACTCCCTAGAACAGGTAGCAGATTACAATTTGATTATTCCTAAGAATTCAAGTATTCAAAAAGGAATATTAGTAACTTCCTTATATAATGCACATCCATTGTAATAGATACTGATATTTTGACAAACTTCTTATACAAGTAATAAATATGAATTTACTTAGTCATAGCTCTTTATGAGTTTCCTAAATTCCAAACCAGGAATATTTCATGAATATGTTAAAACGACTGAAAATGAATTGTTCAGTGTTTTTTTTTGGGAGGGGATGATATGTGAGTATTTGGAATTGAACCCAGAAGTACTTAATCATATCCCCAGGCCTTTTAATCTTTTATTTTTGATACAGGGCTTCACTAAATTGCTTAGGGTTTCACTAAATTGCTGAGGCAGATCTCAAAACTGAGATCCTTTTGCTTCAGCCTCCCAAGTCACTGATTACAGTCATATGCCATCATGCCCAGCTTGTTCAGCATTTTAAAATGTGCCCTTACTAATCTATTAGTGGTTAACAAGTTCACAGGCAAAAGTTTAGTTTATATGTAATTAAACATGGTTCTTACCTATGAGGAAAAAAGTCTCTTGAGTTCATTCACTAGACATTATATAGTAGCACCAATTTATATTGGTAATATCTTTCTAATATTTTCATTTAATGAAATAAATATTTCTCACAAAAGAATTTATATTTAGTAAGCAACATCCTGATAATTGGCGTTGTGTAGTAACTATTTTATGAGTTAAAAGCAGATCTTTACAAGATGGTTTATGAAGCCTAGTATATGTTTAGAATTAAAACTTGCAAAAAATAATATGTGCTCTTTGGATTTGTATGATTTCATTTCTTAATACAATAAGACAACTTTGTGTCTATAGTCATATGAAAGTTCTATTGAAATGAAAAAAAGAAAGATCAGATTTGCCTACCCCAACATTAAAGAAAATATAGGGTGAATAAATCTCATACATGTCTTTTACTTAAATGGTTTTCTTTGAGAACGCATAAAATTCAGCAAAATATTACCAAAATGTGGGGAAAGAAAACATCACTAATTTCTTACTAGGAAGGATACATGTCTGTGGAGATAGACCTGTCAATCAGGAGGAGGAAGAAACTAATGTCCCTCTTAGCTGTGGGCTTGATCTCATGTTGAAATTTTTTAACGTGGGTTATTATATTTCATTACTAATATTTAGTGTGTATTATAATGTATCAGACACTTTATATGGGTTTGCCTCTCAATATAAACTTTGGAACAATATTACTACAACCTAACATATGACATACCCACCATTCCAAAGTGAGGCAACAGAGTACTTTTGGAGGATAACCCAAAGTAGTGAATGGGCTTAATACAAGTTTATCCTCCACCCACCCTTAAGTGATAGAAATAAAACCTACGGAGTTATCCGTGGCAATTAGACTCAAAGATGATGAATCCCTTGAGGAAAATATTCATGAACTGTGCAGCTCCTCCTCTTACCTGCTAGGAATATTTGTTGGGAGTTTTCACTCAAGTAAAGTGAAAGGGTCCTTAAGGGGCCTTATTTGAGTTTGGCATGCATTCTTAACATGAGAGGCTCTGCAATGGATGGGAGTTTAACTCTCACCTATAAATGTCAAAGCTGACTGAATTTCTTTGATTAGGGGAGGAATGTGTGAAGAAGTCAAATGGGGGCAAACCCACCCTTCTCACATAGCATCCCAAAGTATATTTTTGTGGATTCCAGGTAAACCCAAACATATTATTAGTTTTCTATGCTAATAACCAATTGCCACACATAGAGAAGCGTGAGAAAGAAACTATTTTTTTTTATGTCCAAGTTCTGTATTTTAGAAGCCAGAAAAGTTTTTTGGTTTCTCTCCTCTGGGTCCCCAGGGGTTGAAATCTAGGTACTGGCCATATGCTGTGCTCTATGGACTCTCAGGAATATCTCCTACCATGTTCATCAGGTTACTGGCAGAATTTGATTCCTTGTGTTTGTAGGACTGAAGTTCCCATTTTCTCACTGTCACTGATCCCAGTTCTCACAGGACACTCTCCTCTCAGGTCCCTGTGTGTTCTTCTACACAATAGTAGAGATCTCCCTTCACAATGAGTTTTTCTTTTGCCTCAGATCTCTGACTTCCTTCTGTCATCTGCTGGGAAATACACTCTGCTTTTACATGGCTCATGTGATTAGATTAAATCCACCTGGAAAATCTCTCTTTTAATTAATTAAAACTCAATTTAGTAGTGATCCTAATTACATCTATATAATCCCCTCTTCCATACAATATAATACAATCCATGTGATATCTGATGACATTCGCAGTCCTGGGGATTGGGACAGGAAATCATGGGAGTCACTTAAGAATTCTACCTGGGATACCATGTGAAAGGAACCTGGATAGGTATGAGCATCCCAGCATAAAGAGTCAAAAATTGTAATGTCAAGTGTCCTCAGCAATTAATAAATTTACCTGTATGCTTGATCGAATTATTCTTATGTTTACTTGTAAATATTAATTTTTTTGTAGCCAGGAAGAAGCGCTTGTGTTAACACTGATCAAATTTGGAAACTGTGCCTATGTCATCTAAATAATATACACTTTTATACTGCCAGATGATGACAGAATAGTGTCATAATCAGCATATGCTAAAGTAGCTGTGAAAACCGACAACCCTAAACTCCAAGGGACATAAATCTAGAAAGACATATTTCTCCATTACACTCTATGTCCTCCGATAAGCAGGGGAGGCAGACTCCTTCTTCTTGTCCTCACATATGGACCAAGATAATGGAGCAGCAACTATTGGAACATTGTCTTTCACTGTGGTAGGGAGAGGGTAGGTTAGAATGAAATATGTAACATATTATTTCTAACATTTTATTGGCCAAGTTAAAACATGTGGCGATCGATGCCTTATTTCAGAGAGGGAGGAAAGCGCAGTCCAACTAGAACCATAGGCTTGGTAAAAGCCCCAAATGTCTATCTCAGGCACAAGTTGGCAGAATTATTTAGAATTGAAACTTTTGGCCTAGTGATTCCATATCTAATAATTTATCTTAGAGCACAAGATTGCTTCTATGTTCTTTGTAATGGGGAACAAAGAGGAAGAATTCCTCAAGAAAGACTTCTAATTAAATTATTCTAAATCTACTCAGTGGAATACCATAAAGACTTTCAAAACTGAGTGAAGTATATTTGAATTAATATGGAAAAGTGTTCCAAGATGATATAGTTGAGTAATAAAGGATATATATGTGATGTAATGGTGGTGGTATTGAATTTGGTGGAGGGGAGATAATACAAGCAAAGCATTAAGAACTATGCTTAGCAGGAAAAAATAAAACAGTAACTGAAACGTGTATTTACTGTGTGCAAGGAATGCTTCTAGACATCTTAAGTCATTTAGATAATAACAATCATTTGAGGTGGTATTCCCAATTTTCAAATGAGGAGACCCATACAGAGTATGCTAGAAATGAACAGTTTCTAGACTATTTGAGGATATGTCTGTAATGCCTATCACTGGGAAGAAAGACTGAGGGATATAATGGACTGTTTATTATTCACCATGTTGCTTCCTATTGCTGTTAGAATTTTAATCATGATCACTTACTGCTTTCATATACTCTGGTATAGAAAGAGAATAACAGTTAGCCAAGGGAACTGATCCACTCCTGCTAGAGTGGATTTGTAGCTCTGTACTATGGCAGAGGTGAATTATCTCTGTAGAGAAAGAATACTTACAATCTAAACACTCAATTCCAAATCTTCAGTTTGTCTACATGAAGTAAAGCCTGAGCTGATCCCTCCTGGTGCCAGGTAGTCTGTTTGGGTATGTATTAGAGTCTGTATGGGTTCTAATACGGTGCACTATTTTTTCCCTCTTGGTGGGTTCCAGATCCCTACCTTATTGTCATCAGGCGTGGTTAGCTGACTGGCTTTGAAAGTGATGTGTGCTGCCTTCAAACAGAGTCTCAAGAACCATTATGAGGAGCTGTATTGGCTCTTTCCTGTTTGGAACAGAAGGGCAATATCCAGACAAGGAGTATTTCTTTCACCTGGATCTGAAGGGAAGAGAAGATGAAGTACAACTGGGGCAACACATAAGAGGGAGAGAAAAATTAGAAATGAAATTGACTTGGAGCAAGCTACTGAGACTGAGTCACTTGCTACCATGGAATAAGCCAATGAAAACTGATACAGGATTTCAGAGAAATAACAGGAAAACAGAATTGGAGAAAATATACCTTCTGGATGGAGACTATACAACAGCTGCTCTGTGTGCATTTTAGTCTTTTGTGTTGTAGCATTTTGCTCTTGGATCTTCACCTGAAGGTCTCCAATAACCTTTTCTGGAAAAAGGAGAGTGTGTATTGCCTTTGCTTTCATCCTAGCAGTCTAGTCGTGAAAGCCGTGTTACACAATTTAACTTTTATTTCTATTTGTGGAAAACTGACTTGTTCTACATGCCTTGTTACTGAAAAAGAGTGGCAATATTACAGAATATAAATATACTTGTATTTCCTTTCCAACAACTCAAAGCTTTAAAGTTTCTTGTTTAATTGCAAAATGTTGGAATCATTTTAACTTTCTCTTTTTTGTTATCTAAATTAAAGCACAAGGTAGAGTTAAAGTTTTTCTTATAGATGTCATTTGTATTTCATTTGACTTGAAATATTTAAATAAAAACTACCAATCTATAGTTTGGTCTTCATTGTAAAGATTGTCCTGTGATGATTGAGTTGTAAGTTACAACTAGAAGAGTCATGTCATAAATTAATTTCCCTACTAACCTAATATTAAAGTAATGTAATATTTTTTAAGAGTTTATTTTTTGGGGGGTATGTATACTAGGAAGTTAACCCAAGGGCAATTTATCACTAAGCTACATCTATAGCCATTTTTATTTTGAGACAGGATCCGACTCATTTGCTTAGGGCCTCACTAGCCTTGAACCTGCAATCCTCCTATCTTAGTCTCCCAAGCCACTAGGATTACAGGTGTGCACTACTATGCCCAGCTCAAGAGTTTTAAAGGCATTTATTCATTTATAGAAACCTTCTATTTTCTCTTGATGAGGTTAAATTTGTTGTTTAATACCTTACTAAAATATATATACTAACCCACTAATCCATTTTATATCTTTATTCCAAGGGTTCACACCTCATTTTTTTTTATTAAAACAGAATTCCCTAATATTTCTTGTTTATCTCTGTAGAGTTATACTGCCCATTGAAACAATATTTTGAAAATATCCCAAGGGATAAAATGTGTTTGAGGGATTGTCCTGGTCCTTAATCATTCTGTATACAAAACAGCATCTGAAAAGGAATATTGACCAAGCAAAAGAGGCAACTTTGCTCACTATTTAATAGTATCAAATATATCTACAGAAAATGTCTTTTTCACTGAGATCACTCTCCAACTGTGTTATCCATCTTGCGCTGTACAGCTGGAGGAAGGGGCTGCCCTTCTTTCTTCTACTTTTTATAGTTCAGGATCTAAGTCCTTCTATGGCATCTGTGTAGGCTATCCTTTTGTCCTGATTTCTAAATGTGGCCTAAGTAGGAGGGCTGATTGAGAACACCATGCAACTTATGCTCTGATTGACAATGTCTAGACAATTTTCTAGTGGCTACAAATCAATTCACATTGGGGGATCTAGGAGTCTTCAAGGATAATTCAATGTCCTCCTTTTAACCTCCAATGCCACAAAGAAATCATCAAATAGTGTTATAGGCATAATAATAACTACTAGAGACTTAAACAAGTTAAGAAAGCTTTATTGACTCACCATAGGTGTTAGGGAGCTCAATAACTCACAAAAGTAGAAGTTATCCCTCCTTTTTTTTTTTTTTTTTTTTTTTTTTTTTTTACTGATTAATGCCCACAACCTTCAATTTCAATCTTGAATATCTGTATTTTACTTAATCTCAACAACTTTATATAGAGGATGAATAAGTTCTCCACTAGTTAACATATAAAATAAATTATTCTATTCTCCACACTTGAAAAGTCCTTTTAGTATATAGGTCTGAGAACAGAAAAGAATTTCTAAGGTGAAGATATACATTCATTTGACACATTTTAGCCTCAATGACTGAAATAATTATATGATTTCAGAGATGAAGGATTTAATTTCAATCATTTATTGCTGCTTTCTTGTCATTATAAATCACATGGAGTAAATCACCAAAAAGTATTTCTGAATAACTTTTTTGCTGAGTTTATTTTAATAAAGTTTCAACTCATAAAATGTTTTTACACAAGAATTGTTTAATTAATAGTCACTGTAATTATTGAATTTATTAGTGATATATTTAACGTAAGAGATTATATGTCCAAGACACATAACATATTGTGTGTTGAATGTCATAACACAGTGTCTTGCTGCATGTTGTCCCAGTATAAATTAAGAAGAAATCATCTAAGGAAAGGGGGGATCAAAGTTGTTGGTAGAGTAGTAGAAATCTTATTGACATGAATTTTTCTAGATGAATTATGAATCAGAAAAAAAGTTGATAATTGGGCTGGGGATGTGGCTCACCTGGCATGCATGTGGCCAGGGTTCAATCCTCAGCACCACATACAAACAAAGATGTGTCCGCCGAAAACTGAAAAATAAATATTAAAAAATTCTCTTTCTCTCCTCTCTCTCTCTCTCTCTCTCTCTCTCTCTCTCTCTCTCTCTCTCTCTCTCAAAAAAGAGTTGATAGTAAGAATAATTAGTATTTTTACTAATAAAAATCTTTGAATATTCTAGTGAGATGTCTTCCTACTGTTTTGAGGCTTGTGACAAGCAGACTCTCTGACAGCCTCCAATGATATCCAGCTCCTGATATTTTCTCCTTGTGTATTTCTTTCCCCTTAAATGTGGGCTAAACCACTGACTGGATTCTAACCAATACAACAGAGCAAAGTTGGTGGAGCTTTACGTCTTTGATTAGGTTACTGGACAACAATTTCTATCATTTCCATCTAGATAGCTAAATCTATGGTCAATAGCCTGATAGTCTCCAAAAATTTCTTACTGTTGGCTTTCTAGGAGAAACTCCATTTTGGGGAGGTTTATATGGCAAGAAAATAAGGTTTCTGACCAGGAGCCTATTAAGAACCGAAGCCTTTTCTCCCAGAGCCTCCAAAATATAGAATTCTGCTAATCTTATGTAAATGAACTTAGAGGTAGATACTTCCCCACCTGAGCCTTCAACTAAGCTGCAGTACTGGTCGGCACCCCCATGGAAGGCTTGTGAGAGACTCTGCAGTCAAAGAGCCAGTTTAGCTATGCTCAAATTCCTGAGCCAGAGAAACTGGGAAAGAAATATTTTATAGCAAATATTTGTTACACAGCAATAGATAACTTTTACAGATCCCTTAATCTTAATTTCACAAGTCATTTTGTGATTAATTTCTTAGGGTGATATGAACATATTATCTATTGTATATTTAAGCAACACTCAATATGTAAGAATTGAGATAGAGTAGTAGTTTTCAAAATTCAATGTGCAACAAAATCACCCGAAGGGCTTACTAAAATAGCTTGTTGAATCTTATTCTACCTTTTTGATTCAGTAAGTCTTGTTTGGTTTCTGTGAATTCATGTTTTGAAAAAATTCCCAGGGTATGTTAGCTTCCTCTGGCTGCTATAACAAATTGCCACAAATGTCATGGCATTAAACAACACAACCATACAATTCTGAAAATCAGAAAATAGAAATAGGTCAGTGTGTCCTAAAATCAGGGTGAATTCCTCTGGAGGCATTTGGAGACTTCATTTCCTACCTTTTCCTGCTCCTAGAAGATATCTTCTTTCATTGGCTTGTGACATTTTTTTCCATTTTCAGAACCAGAAGTGAAGAATCTTCAAGTCTCTTTGTGATTTGACCCCTGCCTCTCTATTTCACATATAAAGACCGTTTTACCAGGTACATTGACTCATGCCTGTAATCCCAGCAACTGGGAGGCTGAGGCAGGAGAATCACAGGTTTGAGAACAGTCTCAGTGAATTATTGAGACCCTAACCATCTTAGCAAGACCTTGTGTCAAAATAAAAAAGGGTTGGGGGTATAGCTCAATGGTAAAATAACCTTGGGTTCTTTCTCCAGTGCAAAATCAAAAAGAACAAAGATCTTGTAATCTTGTGTATTGGGCCCACTACAAAAATCCAACACTCTTTTTTCCTTATTTTTGTTATTTTTATAAACGTGTGATATGTGTATTTTGACATATTATACATACTTGGGGTACAACCCATTACAATTTTGATCCCGTTCTTGTGGTTGAACATGATGCAGAGTTACACTGGTTTTGTATTCATAAATGAGAATAAGGAAGTTATATCTGATTCATTATGCTGTCTTTCCTATTACCATCTCCCTCCTTTCCCTTCATTCTCCTTTGTCTAATCCAATGAACTTCTATACTTTCCCTCTCTACCCTCCCTTGTTATGGGTTAACATCCACATATCAGAGATAACATTTAGCCTTTGGTGTTTGGGGACTGGCTTTTTTTCACTTAGCATGATATTCTCTAGTTCCATACATTTACTGTCAAATACCATAATTTCATTTTTCTTTATGGCTGAGTAATATTCCATTGTGTATATATACCACAGTTTCTTCATCCATTCCTCTGTTGAAGAGCACATAGTTTGGTTCCATGATATGGCTATTGTGGATTTAGCTGTTATAAACATTGACGTGACTGTGTCACTGTGGTATGCTGATTTTAAATCTTTGGGTATAAGCCAAGGAGTGGAATAATTGGGTCAGATGGTTGTTTATTCCAAGTTTTCTGAGGAATCTCCTTACTGCTTTCCAGAGTGGTTGCACAATTTGCAGTCCTACCAGCAATATATGAGTGTACCTTTCTCCCCACATCCTTGCAAACATTTACTGTTACTGGTATTCTTAACAATTGTCATTCTGACTGGAGTCAGATGGAATCTCTGAGTCGTTTTAATTTGCATTTCTCCAATTGCTAGAGATGTTGAACATTTTTTCATATATTTTTCAACCATTTGTATTTCTTCTTCTGTGAAATGCCTGTTCAGTCCATTTGCCCATTTATTGACTGGGTTTTTTGTCTTTTAATCACATCTGCAAAATCCCCTTTGCCATGTAAGGTTACATGTTCACAAGTTTCAGGGAGAGAGATGTAGACATTATTCTGCCAAATACACAGGCAGTGTTAATGCTGCGGACCCAGGGACTTACTATGGGCATCTCTGATCATATGGCATTGTAGGCACCATGTTCCTTCTGCCTTGAATTCTGTCTGCCTGGACACCCACCCTTAGCCTCCTTTTCTACAGACACCACGGCCCTTGCGCTCTCTGTGTGGATTAGGCACCTTGCCTCGGTGCTCAGGTACACCCCACAGGGGTTTACAGGAGTTTCACTTTAATGAAGAGAGATTTTTGCCACACACGTGACAATTGAAACGATGATCTATCAGGTTGTTTTCTTAAATGGTTTTTAATATTACACATACTTTACTAAAACACCCCAACCTTTCTTTTTTGTTGGGAAAAAAAGTTTTTTCAACTCTCTGAAATGTCTTCCAGGATGAAATGAGAGAGCTTCTAAGATCACACCACTGTCACTCGGAATTAATAGGGTAGGACTATCTCCTGTAAAGACTTTTCTCACATTTTCGTATCTCCTTTACTAAAGGACTCATTCTTTTTTCTTCTAATGTCTGCATGTATATGTGGGTCTGATTCTGCTATTTAAAAAATGACTTGACTAAAAAGTATGGTCTTTTTTATTAATGATCTCTGTAAGAGAAACACAATATTTACTCAGAAAACATATTTACTCAGTTAAGCTAATGAAGATTGAAAGTTTTTTTAAAAAAAAAATGACTTCTGCACCGATCTATCACCTTATGTAATGGTAAAACTTGGAACATATGGTATGTGTGTTGTCGATATTACTGCATATCTCCATCTTCAAGAACAAAGAATGCCTTTAAATTTAACATCTCCTTTTCCCCCCGCTCTTAGCATAGCTCAGAGGTTATTGTGATTTTACCTCTTTTATGAACTATGTCTTTCTCGACTGACTCACAGTGTTGTTCAACTTCTCAGGTGTTTGCAAGATTGGATCTGGAAGCGTTAGCCATGTTCAAGGTAATAGAAGAAGACTCTAGAAATCTCATATGTGCCACAGTTGAGTGCTCTTTTAGGATCCGTTATTACATGCAAGTGGTGGAGTTAAAAAACAAGATTTTCTCGAGTGAACCCCTTGGTAATCTTTTACCAGTCTTTACATTTCAGAATACTTAGAATTCCTTGGGTACAAATTTTGTTCATATTTTCTTTTAAGCCTTATTCCTATACCAGTTCAACACCAGATGTCAAGGAACTTGGTATTCTCATGTGCACCCCCTACATTCAACCTGGTAGAGTTGCTATCCATAAGGAAAATCTGTTTATAGCCACGTTTTTTAAAAAAATATTCACCTTTTTAAAAAATTTGTTCTAATTATTTACATATGACAGTATAATGCATTTTGACACATTTTTCACAAATGGAGCACAATTTCTCTTTCCTCTGCCTGTACATGGTGCAGAGCTGCACTGGTAGTGTAATCACACATATATATAGGATAATAATGTCCATCTCATTCCATCATCCATCCCACTCCCATATTACTCCCCTCCCCTCACTCCATTCAGCACAATTCAAAGTTCCTTTTTACACCAGCAATTTGGTATTCATAAGTTTGGTTTATGTTTTATGCATGGCATGAAAATGGAAAGTACAAAACCTTTCAAAACCTTTTTTATTTTATTCCAAATGAAAAATAAATTGAATTTAGAACCTCATGTCCCACTAGATGCTTTGTGTATGTCCATGGACATGCTAAAAATGGAAAATATCTAAGCACAGAGAAGAAATAGAAGGAAATGGGCTTTGTTAAGATTTCTAAGGGATACCTGTAGCTATCTGACATTTTGTGCATGAAGTTAAAAAGTAAGAAAAGTGCCAGGATGTTACTTACAAAATTATCACAAAATGATTTTGGAGGATTTTAAATCTGTTATATCCAAATTAACTTGAATGAAAAATAATTTTCATTAACTTTATTTTGACTGGAGATCATACAATAAATTTGTAAACCCAGTCATTCATAGTGTCAGGTCTTTCAGAAAAAAAGAACATGTTTATGAGTCATTTTATTTTTGCCTTTTGAAACAAGTACTTTTGCTTGATTTGACTGCATTGCTCTTTGAATTCATTCACTCCATTGATATCTTTTTAAATATGATCTTAGTTATTCTTTAATACTTTTATATTTTAGGAAAGTTCCCTAGGTTGTGAATTTGGGGGTGGAATGTGAAATATTAGACATTTTCTATTGCTAAAACTAACATCTTCAATAATTTACTTAACTAAAATTAATGTTTTTATGAAACACAAGGATTATAGATGTGCTTATATCTTGATATACTAGTAAAACACTAGTAAAAGAGACCAATTAATGCAACTTATTACCCTCTGTCTATGGCATTCAAAATAGATATTGCCTGAAAAGTTTTTAGGTTTAAAGACACTTGTTCCTCCTGAATTATTTTAGTTCATCTCCAGGGAGTTCTATTGCCAACTTATCAGATGTGAGACAATTTGAGTGCTATGAAAATAAGTGAAAGTAATGCGATGTGTCAGGTTTCTAGCAGAGTATGAGTCATCATCCTATTGGCATGGGATGGAGTTTCAGAGAAAAATACTCTTTTGTGACTGTTACAGAAAGGTATTGTAATTAAGATCTTTATGTTTAAATGAAGAAATGCAGTAAATTCAATCCCTATCTGAAATGAAGCTTCCTCTGTCTCTTAACATGTTTTTGTATGAAACGTGTTTCTCCTTTCTCTGTCACACACTAGTTAATAAATATTTATTATTAAGCACTTGCTATACATAAGCCTGGATGCTAGGTAAGTAATGAGGACACAACATTAAAAGATGCTCAAGAGTATGTGGGATTAGAACTCACCATTACCCCCAAAATGATGTGCTCACCAAGAGTGTCAAGAAAAATGGGGAACAAAGAGATAATTGCCAACTACAGTTTGAATGGAGAGCTTAAAATGATTGCAACAAAGGGAAAGCAATCTGAATGTATTATAATACTGCAAAAACAGGCAAACAAGAAACTGGCACTCCTCATGTTTCCCCACTAGCACAGGCATCAAACCACATTAGGAGACTGAAAAATAATTTATACATTTATATTGATACACTTTCCTCCAAAATGTTAGAATTATCAATAAGTGTACTTAGCATAGGGTTTTCTTAAATATTGCTAATAATAAACTTTTCTCTGTCTACATTATGCTCTTTTGCTATAAATATAAAGCAAAAGTTATGTCTCTTTTGCTAACATTAGATAGCCCCCTCTCAGATCATTCAGAAACCTCAAACTCATTTTCTTCCTAGCTCAAAAAAGGGCAGAATTTATAATTTTCCATCACCCTTTTCTTGAATACTGAGCTATTCTCTAAAGCCACAGCTCCTCTGGTCTATCTCCCTGAAATGTTCATGCCCTCAAATGGCACATAGATAATTTATGTTCCACATTTCATTTATTTTTTATTCTTGCTGTCATGTATCTCATAAATGTCTGTTCACAAACTTACAATTCAATCTTAACATGTCAGGAGGAACTGGGTCACTGGAACTGTGGGGACAACTATCTTTTATATTTTCTGTCAGCTAATTAAGAGAATTTACAAATACATGTATATTGTAATTCACAGAGAACTCTACAGTGGTTTGTTTCCTGCAAGAGTCATTGCCTGTCTCTGATACAAATGCCTAATTTTGTGTAAGGGTGCATGATTACAATGAGAATTTATCATTGTGTGATAGATTTGGCAAAAACCACAATACTACCATTTCCTAAATGTTGATTTAACTCAGCAGATTTAATGATGTGAGGAAAATGACAAAATATGCATTTTGTTATGTTCCAGGATAGGTTTCATTGTACATTTATTGTATGTATTTAAAAGGACATTGGAGAAAAGACATTCTCTTCAACAAATGATGCTAGGAAAACTGAAAATCCATATGTAACAAAATGAAATTAAACCCCTTTCTCTCACCCTGCACAAAACTCAACTCAAAGTGGATCAAGGACTCAGGTACTAGAATAGAGACCCTGGGTCTAATAGAAGAAAAAGTAGGCCCTAATCTCCACTGTGCTGGCTTAGGAACTGACTTTTTTAACAAGACTCCTAAAGTGCAAGAAGTAAATCAAGAATCAATAAGTTGAATAGATTCAAACTAAAAAGCTTCTTCTCAGCAAAGAAAACACTCAGTAACATGAAGAAAGAGCCTACAGAATGGAAGAAAATCTTTACCACATGCACCTCAGATAGAGCATTAATCTTCAGGATACATAAAAAACTCAAAAAAACTCAACACCAAAAAATAAATAAATAAATAAAAATTACCCAATCAATAAATGGGCTAAGGAAATAAACAGACACTTCACAAAATAAGAAATATAGTTGACTAAGAAATATATAAAAAAGTTCAACATCTCTAGTGATTAGAGAAATGCAAATCAAAACTACTCTAAGATTTCATTTCACTCCTGTCAGAATGCCAATTATCAAGAATACAAGGAATAATAAGTGTTGATGAGAATGTGGGGTCACACATACATTGCTGGTAGGACTGCAAATTGATGCAACCATTATGGAAAGCAGTATGAAGATTCCTCAGAAAACTTGGAATGGAGCCACCATTTGAGCCAGTTATCCCAGCTATCAGATTATACCCAAAGGACTTAAAATCAGCTTACTACAGGGATGCAACCACATCGGTATTTATAGCCGCTCAATTCACAATAGCCAAACTATGGAATGGATCTAGATGCCCTTCAACAGGTGAATAGGTAAATAAAATGTGGTATATATACACAATGAAATGTTACTCAGCCTTAAAAAAGCATGAAATTATGGCATTTGCCAATAAATGGATGGAGCAGGAGAATATCATGCTAAGTGGAATAAGCCAATTCCCCAAAACCAAAGGGTCAATGTTTTCTCAGATATGAAGATGCTAATTCATAAGGAGAGAGGGGGTAGGGAAAAATAGATGTAGTTTGGATAGGCAGAGGGGAGGGAAGGAATAGTAGAATGGGGGCAGGAAGGATACTGAAATGAAGCCGGCATTATGACACTATGTACCTATGTGTTGACATGATTGGTGTGCTTTTACATCATGAATAACCAGAAGAATGAGAAGTTATGCTCCATTTATGTATGATGTGTCAAAATGCATTCTCCCTTTGTATGTAACTAATGAAAACACATTTTTTTTTAAAAAAAAAAAGACATCTGAGTGATGCTTTCAGAAGACCAAAAGCAGAACTGTACCAGGGTAGGAACTCCATCAGCATCACCTGGGAAGATGTGAGAAATGCTTAATCTCAGTCCCCATGCCAAATCTCCTAATGAGAACCTCAAGAGGTAGGGCATTTTAACAATCTTGTAGATAATTCTCACTGCTGTAAAAGTTTAAAAAAAAACACTTGTAGAAAAAGAAAAAAGACAGAGAATTAAATTGCCACTTTACACTAGACATGTTATTTTCAAAAATTCTTGAGAAACTATGTCAAAGAGTCCTTGTGACCTGCCATGACCTCGTAATGCATTTTAAAGCAAAAAAAACAAGTTAGTAATATATTATTTCACAACAGTGAAAGATGACATGTGATTTATCAAATTAATAAAGAATAAATCCACAAATAAATTTGTATTTTGTCAAGTGCTATTGATGAGCAAATAAAATACAGAAAAGGATCAGGGTATCATGAGGAAAACCAGGTTTATCTATTTACTAATTACTGCAATAAGGTAAAAGTACTTAGGCTTCTGTTTTTCCCTTAAAGAAAATCATACTTTTTATAAAGGTGGGTCTAGATTCCAGATTCACACAAGGCCAGGCAGTAATAAGGCAGAAAAAAAAAGAATCAAGTCAATATGAGCTAAATATTTAAAATATTTATTTTATCAGTAATTTTAATGAAAACACTGGCCCACAGAAGTTTACAAGTGAATCAGCTTTTCAATTCTTAATTGCTGCATGGCCTTCCTGATTTCCTGAAAGAGTAGATGCCTAGATGATGCTGTATGTTATAGACAGGCAGAAGAAGGTGGTGGGTGGTAGTGGGAGGGGGAGAGAAGAAGAGAGGAGAGAGAACAGGAGTAATTAACAGCTTACTCACAGTCATCCCTTTGACTGGTGTGTCAGTTTGTCATACTTGGTTAAACAAGGAAAACATGACATATAGAAATTTATAAGCCTCTTTGCCTGAGTTAATCATGTTTGTGTACAACTTTTTGTATTTTCAGTAAGAAATGCAAAATTTATCCACTCATGACCCATTGTGTCTGATTCAGATCCTAGCAATTCCCACACTGTTTATAGTGTCATGAAAATGAGCAGTACCCAATGTCAGAAATAAGACTAGCTATAAATCCTCCCATAGTACAATTTCCTGAGTGGGCCATGAAGTTCAAAATAAAAAAAAAATAAAGAGAACTAGGGAAGTATCTCAGTGGTAAAGCACCTAGAGTTCAATCCTAGATTTAAAAAAATTCTGTGACATTTCTATAAACTAAAAATGAATTATATGAAAAAAAAGATTCCTAATTCACAATCACAGACTATGTATATGAGGGCGGTCCCATAAGATTGTATAATGTAATGACCTTTCTTTAAAAAAATATGTTTTTAGTTGTAGTTGGACACAATACCTTTTTTTTTTCTTCATTTATTTTAATGTGACACTGAGGATCTAACCCAGAGACTTGCGCGTGCTAGGTAAGCGCTCTACTGCAGAACCACAGAGGCAGCCTACTAATGACCTTTTAATAGTCTTAGTTTGTGTAAGTATACTCCATGGTTGGCATGATGATAAAATCACCTGAGGATGTAGTTCTTACAATAAGCTCCCTTCAAAAACAACTCATGACTGGATACTACAAAACTGTAGCAATCAAAACATGCATTATAATATCACATAGTACCCCATAAATATATACAATTGATTTGTTTTATATGTAGGTAAAAATAAATTTAATTAAAAAATATTGGTTCTGTCATAAAAAAAAACAGACACACAGACAAATAGAGCAAAAAGGAAAGCACAAAAATAAACTTACACATTCATGGTCCATTGATTTTTGACAAAGGTGTCAAAACCACACCATAGAGAATGGGCAATCTCTTTAGTAAACAGTGTTGGGAAAATTGACCATCCACATGTAGAGAATGAAATCAGACCTTTATCTCCCAACATATTGAGAAATAGACCCAATGTTGATTAAAGACTTGAATGCAAGACCTGAAAGTAAAAAAGTACTAGAAAAAAACAGAGGCGGAAAGCAATAGTGATCTACATAATGATGTTTTGCATGTGATCTCCAAAGTACAGGAAACAATAGCAAAAATAGACATACAGGATTACATCAAACAATAAACTTTTCTCAAGAGAAGACTTAAAAGTGGCCAATAGGTATCTGAAATAATGTTCAACATCACTAATCATCAGAGAAATGCAAATCAAAAACTACTATGAGATACTACCTCACACTTGTTAGAATGGCTGTAATAAGAAGTAAATGAAAGAAAAGGGTTGGCAAGGACGTAGAGCAAAGGAAACTCTTGTGCAGTGTTGATGGGTGTGCAAATTATTATATCCATTATAGTAACCAATATGGATATGTCTCTAAAGGTCTAAATACAACTACCATATCCGACAATCCTATTACAGGGTATATATTGAAAGGATATTAAGTCCTGTGTTGAGAGACACCTACACTTCCCAATTCATTATAGCATTATTCACATTAACCAAACCATGGAAACCAACCTAAGTGTCAAACAATGAATGAACAGATGAAGAAAATGTGACACACATATACTTATAGAATACTCTTCAGTCTTATAAAAGAAGAACATCTATTATTCAAGATCACATGTATGAACCTGGATTAAGATTCATGAAAGCCTATGGAAGTATTTAACTGTAGTAAAGCTTGTATATTTTGTTGATAGTGATATGCAAATCCTTTAGCATCTTTGGCCTCTTTTATGGATTGAATGCTCTGCCCAATCCCCCCCCCCAAAAAAAAAACCCTTAAATGTTGAATTAAATCTGTAACTCCCTATGTAACTGTATGTAGGAAAAAATCTGTGAAGTGGTCATGAAGGTAAAGTGTTACAAGGGTAGAATATTAATCTGATAGGACCCAGGTCCATATGAGAAGAGGAGCGGACACCAGAGCTCCTTCCCTGCAAGATGAGCACAGTGAGAGGCTGTCATCTGCAAGCCAGAAACAAGGTTTTCATCAGGAACTGAATGACACTTTGATCATGTACTCCCCAAGTCTCCCTCAAAAATGAGAAAACACATTTCTGTTGTTTAAGCTACCCAGCATATTTTGCAGCCTGTGTTGACTCAGTTTCTCCATCAGCTTATGATATAAAAGACAATGTTGCAGGATTTCTGAACTGGTAAACTCTCTCTGCACTGTTTGCACCTCCAGTGACTTTGACCACACCCCCTGAGAGAACAAGGACATACTGAGGAGAATGTCTACTCACATTATCTTGTGTATTTTCTTTGTGCTAATTGTTTGCTGGATTGATGGTAGAGCACTTTAAGAAGTCAGCACCAGGTGGGTACAGTCACATATGCCTGTTTTCCCAGTAACTGGGGAGGCTCTGGCAAAAGAATCACAAGTTTAGGGTCAGCCTTAGCAACCTAACAGGGTCCTAAGCAATTTAGTGAGAGCCTGTCTTAAAACATAAAACAAAGAGGGCTTCGGATGTGGCCTAGTGGTTAAGCACCTCTGGGTTCAATCCCTGATACCAAAACAAAAAAACAAACAAGCAAACAAAAACAAAACCAGACAAAAACAAAAACAAAGGAAAAGAAAATAACAACAACAACAACAAAGTCAATACTCTTCCTTTGTCAATCCTACTAGTCAAATAACCTAGAACAAGTGAATTTTTCTATTCAAATTTAGTGTATAAAAAAAATATTACATGCCTTCTTTTTTAAAATTCAAATGAAATGACTATGTTCCCATCATATTGGGTATTCAAATAGCTCCAACATTGGAATTATTAGTTCTCCCCATATTTCCACTCTGGAACAGTTAGTTCTCAGGATCATAGGATGTAACATCTAAAGTGAGGCTTTCTGATATCCACATACATTGGTCATTGCTAATATTTCCATTCTTTGACATTGCAGTTTTCCTCCTGTTAAATGACTTAAATGCACTCAAGGGTATATTTTTGTTTTTTGTTTTTTAATCTGGGATTTAACCCATGGGTGCTTAACCACTGAGATATAAACCCTACTAATTTTTACTTTGAGACAAGGTCTCACTATATTAGGGCCTCACTAAGTTGCTGAGGCTAGCCTTGAAATTGTGAACCTCCTGCCTTAGCCTCTGAAGTCACTGGGATTATAGTGGTGTGCCACAATGCCTGGCTCAAGGGTATATTTGCTGAGGCCTAAGAACACAGATCAGTCTTGTAACTTGCAAGACTTAACCAGGTTCCCCTTAAGACCTGCCACCCTCTTTGGGAATTAAAAGGGGGCGAAGTTTGGAGTTATAATTCTTTTCTACTTCCAGTTCCCAGAAGGATCCTCTTTCTCTCTGACATGAAGCACTTCTTCAAGCATCCACCTCACCTTGTCCCTGTCTTTTAGATATGTGTTAGGGTTTAGATGTGAGGTGTCCCACAGAAGCTCATGTGTAAGACAATGCAAGAAGGCTTAGAGATGAAATGATTGGGTTGTGAGAGCCTTAACCCAATCAGTACTTTCATCCTCTGATATAACTGAGTGGTAACTATAGGCAGGTAGGGTACGGTTGGAGAAGGTGGGTCCCTGGGTGGGGTCATGCCTTTAGGGTTTATAATTTGTATCAGACATGTGGACTCTCTCCCTTTCCCTCTCCCCCTCCCCCCCTTTTCCTCTCTCTACCCCTCCTCTTCCTCCCTCTTCCTGGCACAATGTTCCCTGATGCTTTCCTCCACCACACTCTTCTGCCCTGATTTTCTGCCTCATCTCAGGCCCTGAGGAATGAAGTCAGCCATCTATGGACTGAGATCTGAAACCATGAGTTTCCAAATAAATTTGTCCTCCTCTAAAATTGTTCTTGTTGGATCTTTTGATCAGAGCAACAACAACAACAACAAAAGCTGACTGAAACAGTAGGATTTAGCAGGATGCTCATAATGTAGGCCTTTAAAAGAAAAGGGAACTTTGTTTCTAGTCAACTCTGCTTTTGAAACTTTCCACATAAATCCCTCCCTTGGGCAAAGGAATGACAAAGCCTTCCTTGGTTACCAAGTTAGTGTAGAGAGAACAGAAAAATATACAAATCAATTTAGAACAAAACACAACTATCTCAACAAAGTTCCCAGCACATATGTTGCAGCAATTGGAATGCATTACAAGCTCCGGAACTGTTAGTTTTCCTTCTCTCCACTCCCTTCTATTTTTTCTTTCTTTTTTTCCTAAAACTGGTTTATTGATTAGTTTTAAAGTGGTGGAGGGGGAGGCCTAGTCTTAGTTAATGCTAATATTAACTAAGTAAAATAACAATCTGTAGTATGAAGACAGTATGAAAGATTTCTCTTCCATCTGTCTCTAATGTCTCTCCAGACCTTGCTACATGCCAGCTCCAGGCCTCTTTTTAATGTTTGATCACTGACGGTTTTTAATTCTCACTCATCTTCCTTTTGCCAGGACAGCCAATGGACTGCATCTTGGCAAGCTCATGAGAAAGTCTGGGCGCTCCCTCCTTTGGCATCAAACAGTGTGAGAACCTGTTCACCCGTGGGGACTCTCAAGCCAACCCCACCCCCAACCACAATTAAAACCCAGTCCATTCTTTCCTTGTTCTCTCAAGCCATTTTGAACATGTTTAAGAAATTTTTCCCGGATCATCTCTGACACTTCCATCATAGAATTAATTTAACTTTTCCTATCGCCTTAGCATGTGTGGCATCATGGGTCTCAGTGCTGGAACAACATTCTGGATGGGGGTACATGTGCAGCTGAAGGTTACCATAACACTCACAAAGAAAAGGCAGCTTTGAAGAGCGGGAGAAAGAGAGACGCCCAAAGTGATACTATTTAAATCACAAAATAAGTTCTTGGAAATACAAAATGCACAACAGTTTTGAATTCAAAACAAGCTTCATATGCATGCCCCTTGCTATCTGATTGTAAGATCCACTTTTCAGCCCTTAGTGGTGACTTGCAGCAAGAAATATCTGCTTTTCACTGATGACTCTTCAAGTGAGCTGAGATGAATCTGTTTGATGCTGTTAGTCAAGTTCGGATTTTCTTGGCATATTCTTTCCACACATGAAGTGGCCGAAGGCATAGCTCCTGACTTGAGTATTCTGTCTTCGTGGCAAGAGCAAAATGCATATGAGATAGGAAAATGTGCAAACTTCTTAATGTGGAACTGACACTTGCTCAGTTCTGTCCATCTTCCATTGGAAAGAAGAACCATACGTTTAAAAACAATCATATAAAGATAAGATATTTATGGTAGAAAATTAAATTCATGTGGAAAATTACACATAAAATCCATTCATACTGTGCTGATATATTTACTGAGACACTTTCTGAGAATTTATATAGTCGTTAAGAATATATTATACTTATAGTTTTGCTTCTTATTTTTATTTACCTTTTATTAAAAGTGTTACAAATAATTACATACATATCAATTTAAATGCTAAATAATATTCCATAGCATATAGAAACTATACTTAGCTATTGTCCTTTGGGAAACATTCTGATTGTTCCTAATTTTTGAATTACAGTTTACTGGAATAAACCCTTTAAATATGAAGTTATAAATCATAAAGCTGAAGTAAAATGAAATTTAAGGAACCAGTTTCCACTTCCCGAGCATTTGAAGTTGAACCATATGAAATTTCTGATGTAGGGTATTTGACCTTAAAAAATGCAATTTTATATATCTTTAAATAAATATACTTTAGAATCTTGTACCTTAATTTTCTCCCATTGCTATCTCTGTTTAGTTAATCTGCTTTTCTAGGTGGAATATTATAAATTGAAATCAACTGTATCTGTTTGCTTCTCTGTTTTATTTAATGACTTGTATTTAACCACAGACTTTGTTTAATCAAGTTTTGTACATAAACATGATATTACTTACATTATTTTGCTAGGGATTGGCAAATGTAAATGATCTACAAGAAAATAACAAATTTGTTACATGAAAAAAAATTGAAATATTTCTAATCATTCTCCAAATGCTATAAGTTTTCCCACACTGACAGGGTCAAAATTATAGAATAAGAAACAACTTCATATGTCCTTTAGTCCAATAGTGTAATTTCACACCTGAGGAAATTGAGCCTGAAAACATTAAAGTTATTTTTTATTATTATTGTGGAAAGATTAAGCTTCCTTATAAATCTTCCCAGCTGATTTCCAAAGTTTATCTCAGTAGTAGGATCATATAATAGAATATATTAATGGGGTTCCATGATAAAGTATAGGAATCAGTTAAATTTGAATTCTACAGGAACAGTAAAGCTTTTTAATATGCCTACTTTCCATCTAGTATTTGAGATACACTAAAATTTTTTTTCAGCTTTTCTGAATTTAAAAATTAACTGTGTGTCCTACATTTATTTTAATTTGCTAAGTCTGGTGACTCTACAAACTGGTCTTCTTGATGGAATCTTGGGAAATAATCTATATTTTATCAAACAAAAATAGTCATTCCTGTCCCAAATATTCAGGCAGGTCTGTTAAAATCTAGTTTCTAATCCTTTCAATGACTTAGCTGTCTTTTATTAATCCATTTGTTGAAAAAAAGCCTAATAATTTTGAGGTAGCCCTCTTGCTGTATGAAAAGACAATAAAAAAACACGATTAGATATATTTTTGCTAATACATCCAAACTGGACTCAGAAAGCACAGAAGTGCTAATCTTGCTTATTGATAGGTCTAATGCAAATGTGATGAAAAATTATAATTTCTTCAGTGCTTACTATAGCCCAGTCATGAAATATTTTTGAGAAAGCATTATTATTCTAATTTCAGACATGAGAAGCAGAACTGCATTGAAATGAAGTACTTACCATTTATTCCACTGAGGGGAAGAATTAGGTTTCCATACTCAATCTGTTTTAATTCAAAGGCTATGGCCTTTCTATTGAATTATACTACTCAGCAGGAAAGAAATATGAAAATATGTTTGTTGCATCCTCAGTATTAATCCACTCACTCCTATGTATTCCCATTCCCTGATACCTTCTTTGCCAATGGAATACTAGTTTTATTCAATTATCTATTCCTCGGGAAGGCCCTCATTCTCAACTCTAGGATATTTATTCTGATAATTTAAAACAATCACAGTCATCTTTTCCTCTTCTGTGATTAGATCAGGACAGCTATTTGCAAACTTGAGTTTGAATCAGAATTACCTGCAAGGCTTCTTAGTGCACAGATTGTCATGCGCTGACTTTCTGGACCAGTACCTCATGTGATGTTGGAGATCTTGCATTCCTAACAAGTTTCTAGTGAAACTGATGATGCTGATAGTGATTACACTTTGAAGGTGTGACCAGTGTGGCCAATGAGATGAGGAATATTTCCTTATTCTTGAAAGACAATGTTTCCTTACCATTTGAAATTGTTTGTACCATGTTTTGTTACTTGCAACCAAAATTATCCTATTTGATACGAGACAATTAGTGGTCATTATTCCAGATTTTACTTATACATTATACATTTTAGCAGTTCATGTTATGATTAGATTATTAATCTACATACCATTACAGATCAGCAAATCCTATTCAATCATGTTCATGTTCACAAAATATTTAATTCCTATGTACTTTGTTAGAGGTAGTCTTTACATTAAAAGTCTATTACAAGCAGGGCATGATGGCACATACCTATAATCCCAGAAATTTGGGAGGCTGAGGCAGGGTGATCTCGAGTGCAAAGCCAGCCTCAGCAAAAGTGAGGCACTAAGCAATTCAATGAGACCCCTATCTCTAAATAAAATACAAAATAGGAATTGGGCTGTGGCTCAGCGGGTTAAGTACCCCTGAGTTTAATCCCTGGTACTGCCCCTCACAAAGTCTATCACAAAAGTGCCTATTAAAATTTTCAGTAGAAACAGCTAAAACACATGGAATTACTTCATTACAACAAAATTTCTACCAGTAGGCTCAAAGGTTCATTGAACACATGGTCAAGGTTGTGTGTCTCCAGACTTTTTTTTGTTTTGTTTTGTTTTGTTTTGTGGGCTAGTAAATGATTTTAGCACTAGATGGTATATAAATTTTATTATTACCTAAGTATTACCAACCAAGGATCTTCAGGTACCCTTTGCAGGTATTTTAAAAGATCTACATTCAATACAGTTGTTTTGAGATTATTTTGATGAAAACAACATTTATATTTTTGCATGATTTTTATAAAACCATCCTTAAAACACATGAAAGATAGTAGTCATATTTGAAACAAGAATCAAGGCAAACCTACATTTATAAACTTATAAATGCTAGTCACTTTTGCTAAATGCATGCTTGGCTTTAGATGCTAACAGTTTATCCTCCCTTTAATTTATTTGTGAGAAGTGCGAGCAAGTGTGGCTCTTTCTGCATTCTCTAAGGGTAGAGTCAAGGTTTGCTTTTCAGTTACTTACAAAGTCATAATTTTTCCTTTTGACAACTTGTTCTTCCAGTTAAAATAGGCTATTCCCCTATACTGAGTTGATAAAATGGATTTTTTTTTTTAATCTTCATACTGTTTAACCTCAAAAAAAATTCAATTTAAGCCAAACACATGGAAAAGTGCATTGCATCCTTTAGGCCACTGTTCTCTGCTCATTTTCTACCAAATTCAATTTAATTCTGTTACCTTAGTAACCAAACTATTAGCTCTCTGCTGGCATGTTTTCCACCTCTCCCTATTCCTTTGGATGTCCGAATTTTGTAAGCTTCTCCAGATCTCAAACCAAACAACTGAATTTATGTATCTGAGATCTTATCAGTTTTTTATAACTAGTAAGTTTAATTCTTCAAAAAGACCAGTATTAAGATAACAAGTTACTGATTATATTTAGATAACGTTCTTTGAACTAATGCTTCCCACGAAGACAATTATCAGACCATCTAAATATATTCTCCTCCTGAAAATGTGTTGAATCTAGTATTTTTAAATGAGAAAATAATTTATTCTTAGTCTATCCCCAGACTTCAAGCACTTCTCCAAATACTACTGATATACTTAAACACATATAGAACATCTGCCAAGACTTTCTGCACAATACAAAGCCTACAAAGCACTAGTTATCTAGGTCTATGACAATTAATGAACTCATAATTGGGCCTTGTGTGTAATATGCAACAGTGTTGTACACTTCTGAACAGAATTTGTTTTCCTCTACATAGGAATGAACAAACTGTGACATAAAAAATGACATTATGTAAAGCTACATAATGAAAACAAGTAACTCTTAGCAAATAATGATTAGCATTATAACTTCCTGGTTAAAGAGGTGACAGAGTGACATTTGGTAGCAAGAGAAAAGGTATGCTTATCCTCAGTAGGTGAGAAAGATAATAACACAGATTAATTATGTAGTTAAGCAAGACAAGCACAGAATGTGACCTTATCACAATACCTGAGATACAAAAAGCCACTAAACATTTTTTCACTGTTATGGTTTAGATATATGCTGTCCCAAAAAAGATCATGTGTAAGCCAATGCAAGAAAGTTGAGGTGAAATGATTTGAGTAATGAGAACCTGAGCCTAATCAGTACACTAATTCACTGATAGGGACTAACTGGGTGGTAGCTGCAGGTAGGTAGAGTGTGAGGGAGGAGATGAAGCAATGCGGGCTTATCTTTGGAGTTTATGTTTTGTTTCTGCTGAAGGGATACATGCGTTGTCTCATTCTGCTTCTTGTTTCCATGTCCTGAACTGTTTTTCTTGCCACACCCATCCACAATGATATTCTGCCTCACCTTGTGCTCAGGGCAATGAGCCAGATCTTTATGGACTGAGACCTCTAAAACTGTAAGCAGCAAATAAACATTTCCCCTTAAAATTTTTCTTGTTAGGTCTTTTAGTCATAGCAGTGACAAAGCTGAATAGAACACTCTCCTGGTCTCCTGTGTGGCTTAATGCTCTTCTACTGCATGCATGCACATTCAGTGAAATGTGTTTCTATAAGAGTAGTCAATATGGGAGATTAATTTTTTTTGCAAGTCATCAGAATGAATATTTGGATGCTGAAATTTAGATAGGTTTGGATGCTTGCTTTAATTTCAACTTGTTTTAACATGAACTAAAAGTGCTTCCTCTGACTTAAAAACTAAAAGACTGATTCTTGACATAAACATTTTGATTAATAGAGAAAGCTGTTGGCACACGGCCTTTTGATTTGATTTCCTTAATCTTTAGTATGGAGGATGCCAACTTCTTTTACTTTTTCTGTGGAAACAAAATTTTGATCAAAGTTCAATTATAAACTGGGAGTTGAACATTATTCTAGTCATTGAATCAATTTTAAATCAAGTGGAACAATAGGAGTGCTTAGGTAGGTTGAACTGATTACATCAAAAGTCTACATTTTTTTAGTGGTGACACTTTGACTTAGTTGAGCTGTGTAAAGTTTCTCTGAAATGCAATAATTGTTTAATACAAAGGACTATCCCTTATTTAGCAGACACCTCTCCCAACTTAGCATTGAGTTGATTTCCAGCAGGAAAGATGAACTCTGCTGGTTCTCCAAGGCTGCCTTACCTGAACTCCCATTTGTCCACCCTCAGACATCCTCTGAAGACAGTGAAGCTATGTGGTCATCCTAAGAATTGCCTATGACTTTGGTGTTATGAATTTAGGCCACTTAGGTTTATTCTTAAGATCTAATATAGGCATTTATCATAGGTTAATGAGATTAACAAATATATTAACGAATATAACATATTACAAAAATTACCTAATTTAAATGAAGTGGTTCCATAGAGTCCATATATTGTTTTGATTTTAAAAATAATATAATTTGGGTTCAAGGAGTTTTAAGCCCTGGGTTCCATAGCTAATAAGTAGGTAAAGTAGGTAAATCAGAATAGATACAACCTTAGAGGATGTGTTCTAATCCCTCATTACTATACCGGTGCAAGCAAAACTAAACAAAGAATGCAAATTAAGCCTTTAAGTGAGATGACAGTGTATATTAGAGTTCTCTGGAGAAGTAGAACCAACAGGATAGATAAACATGTAGATAGAGATGAAAATATGAGGATATTTATTTTGAGGATCGGCTCACATGATTGTGGAAGGTGAAAAGTCCCATGATAGGCTGTCTAGAAACTGGAAAACCAGGAAAAATGGGTGATGTACTTAGTTTGAATCAAAGGCCTGAAAAACAGGTGAGCTAGTGGCCTAAATTCTAGTTCCAGGCTGGAGGCCTAAGACCAATGGGGCTGCAAGTGTAAGACCTAGAGTCTGAGAGATCAAGAACCAAGAGCTCCTATGGCCAAGGGCAGAAGAAAATAGATGACCACACTCAAAAAGAGAAAGAATTGGCTTTCTGCTGCTTGGTTCTATTAGGGCCTTAGGTAGATCCAATGATGTTCACCCACATTGGTAAAGGTCATTCTCCTTTTAATTAGTCTACTGACTCAATGCTAATCTCTTTCAAAAAACCCTCATAAGCCACACCTAGAAATAATGTTTTAGAACTATGGGGGTATCTCTTAGCCCTGTCAAGTTGACACATAAAAGTAACCATCAGGAGGTGGTTACAGAGAATAAAAAAATAGAAATAATATATGGAGGAGTGATGATAGAAATATATGGAGTGATCAGATGTCCCTGCATTTATAATTTTCAGATCTTTCATTACTGTTAGGCTGCCTCTTTAAGTCTCTCCTAAGATTATAAAAGTACAATGTGCAAAATGGTGAATTAAATATATATATTCTGCTCTTTGATTAAAGTCACGGATTTAAATGTGATTTTAAATTTTAGCCAGAAGAGATCCAACATAACCCTCACAATTTCTGTATGAGATTGAAGCTCATATTTGTGGAATGACTTAACTTAGTGCTTACTTACAAAAAGTTGCAAAACAGGACCAAACTTCTAGCCTCCCAATCCTCAATCCAGTCACCTTTCCCCTAGGAAAGGAGCTTTTTAGCCCACTTCAGATTTACATACAATTACTGAACTCAGGAATCATGTCTGTAAGTTTCCCTTTCAAATTACATTTCCTCAAATAAGTCTTGACTCTTAATCCAAAATAACAAAAAACAAAAAACCAACTCTTTGTTATTGTGTGTACACATAGATAACTTTGTCAGGCACTATTTCAGATTTTTTTTTATATTATCCCACGATTTATCTTGTAGACTACCCTTCTATCTCTGCCAAGAGCATCTCATGGGATTCAACAATGGGATTTTGGGCTAATTATTAAAATTTCCTACTATTTAAAATAAGTGATTAAATTACATTTGACCCAGAGAGGGAACAATTTTGTCAAATGTTTGTGTGAGGATAAGCTTATGTCTACAATAAATGCACATGCACACTTAGCTTCTTGTGGGAAGCAATCTTTATGGAGTCTGAGGAGACTGGATACAGCTTATAAACTGGGCCTTGTTAGTTCTGGTGCTCACTCAGTTTATTGACGGCATTTTATTGTTTTGATCAGAGAACACAATTCAACTGCTTTTCTCTATAGTACTTTGCAGATTAGTATAAACTCTTTTTTGTTTTTTAGGCAGTCATAGAACTTCCGTGGTTTGATCTCATGCCCATGAGTTTTAGTTGAGACATGTTACACTGGGCTAGGAATGCTTTATCTTTCTACTGTTCTTCCTTATCTTCATTACAGTGAAAGCACATATTCCTAAATACTGTTTTTGTTGTTGTTGTTGTTGTTGTTGTTGTTTTTACTGGAATGACAATGTGTTCTAATGAATAGCATAGGGGAATTGCTGCAAAGGGATTCTTTCTGTTGGCACCATTGATTGCAATAATTTGATTTCATCCAGTTTGATACTGGTGAGTTGGTAGAAATTTAATTGCTCATCCTTTTTTTGCTAAAGAGGTTTTTGAGGCTTACCATACTTTTCCTTAGAGTCTACCTTGAGGAATGTTTTTTACTGGCAAAATTATCAAATGGTTTTATGTTTTGTTGTTTTGGGTAGTGGGGATTGAAAGTATGGGTGCTTTACCACTAGCTACATCCTCAGTCTTTTCATTTTTATTTTGAGAAAGGGTCTCGTGCAGTTGCTGATCATCTCACTAAGTTAGTTGCCCAGGATGGCTTTGAACTTGCAATCCTCCTGCCTCAGCCTCCCAAGTCACTAGGAATACAGGTGTGCACCACTATACCCAGTTCATAGAATATTCTGATCAAAAATTTTTTGTTTGTTTGAAGTTTATAATATAACCATTATACTGGGTTAAACTATCCTATCAGAGCTCTACCAGTGCTTAAACAGATTTAAGGATTCTGATATGATGCCTTGGATATGATGCTCTTTCTCATCACTTTTTTTTTCCTTTCTTTAAAATTTTTTTTCTTTACTTCCTGTCCTTTTATTCTTAATTCTTCCCTGTCCTCTTTCAGCTATGTGGTTTGAGCCTCAAGCAGGTGTTAGTGAAGTTTCTTTTAAATATGGTCTCTTCTGTTACTCATGATGAGCTTATATTATGTGGTAGAAAAAGTTTTATGAGCCAGTTCAGTGAATTTTTCTAAAGCAACCATTATATGCACCTGGGATGCCCTTTGTTTAAGCAGTTCTGGCAAGGATTTCCTGAGTACCTATTTTAGTATCCTCCACAGATACTGGATAACTCTGAGTGTCATTTAGTTGCCAATAGGTGATAGAAGAGAGATGATGCCCTTCCTTTAACAGAAGTCTTCATGGATTAATTTAAGCACATGCCCCTCCATTCAGTTTTCAAGGAAGATGGAACACAGCTGATCAAGGACCTTTTAATCATACTTAAGATACTTGTAAGAGTTCTAAACTTTCATAGAACTTCACTTTATTCTAAACATTCTTGAATATTTTTAATACATTCATCATAGTTTTATCTCCTTTTCATTTATTTTGTTTTCTTCTTGGTCTTTTTTGGGCTCTTTCTAGGGTTTGCTGAATTTTAGAACTTTTACAATAAAGGGTGAATTAGTGAATCAGTTGGTTGTTATATCTGTTAAAAAAAAAGTCACATTTTAAGGAGACAAAGACAAAATATAGTATCCAATCACAAGCAGAACTGAAAAGGAAAAATGATTCCTAAGAATCAGCATCTTGACATTGGGTTATCAAGTTTATCAAGAGGTTTTAGTGTGAATTTTAGCATTTTTGCCTATTGTTCTGTCTTGGAAGGTAAAATAATTCATGTGTTTCTTAAAAATCATGGTTCCTAATGCTAACAAAGAGCTGTAATTTAAAAGCTAATAGTCAGTTATAACTAATGTCTTAATAGTGAAACAGTTTGTTTTTTGTCTTTCTTCCAAAAGAAAATCCTAGGATTCAACTATGCCTTTTCATTTCCTCCTAAATAGACAATTTAATGAAAGTTGCCTAGCAAAGAAAAAGGCAGTTATCCCCAGTAAACTAATCTAAGAGAAGGAAATTGGCAAATTTTGATATAACCTGATTATTTATGACTTAAGCATCAAGATTTATTGAATCATTTGATATGACTCGTCTTAAGAAGGATATTGATCCCTTTGATCTATCTATATTTTTGCCCCAAGAGTTGAGGGAGAGGAAATAATATAAGCTCATTGGGAATAAAAATTGTGCATTTAGTCTGAATCAAAATATTTTGCATTATAGCCTAAAACTATCAGTTCATTATTACGTGATCCTTTTATATTCTTTTGCAATTACAAAAGAAAAATAAAATTAATAATACATTCCTAAGTTGATATAAAGCTAAGAAGGATCCTATAACAAGCCTTGGATATTGAAGACATTTTTGAAATTAATAAAGCAGAGTGATTGCTTAGTATTCTAATCCTCCATTTTCAAGAAATTTGAAACTCCACATGGTTATAAGAGAAATGTTCCAAAAATATGTATTCCAGTCAGAACTCCAGAATAGGCTGGATATCTGAATGTGCAGAAATGGAAATGAGCAACAGGAAAGACTGCAGGTGAGTTGAAAAGAGGCAGAAAAGCTATGCCAGTTTTCCTTCTCAGTAACTCTGGTGATCAGCATGAGTCCAGCTTACTCAACAAAAGAAAGGAGTTTCTGTGCAAATTTCCATTAATGCAAGGGATGCTGTTGCAAGAGATTTCTGCTGCCCATCAGAATGAGGAGCTTTTCACCCAATCACTAAATCTCTCACAACCAAATTTGTTTCTAAAGTCTGGGCTACAAGGATTTATTTAGATTAAGGAAATATAGGCCAGCTGTCAAAATTAGCCAACTTAGACCAGTGGTTCTCAGCTCTCTGTGCATATTTGAATGACTTGGAAAGAACTTAAAAATACAAATGCCTGGACCTCACTTACAGATATTGGGATTTAATTGATTTGGAGTGAGGCCCAAGCATTGGTATTTTTTAAGAGCTTTCTAAATTACAGAGAGAAGACTGGTTGTTGTCATGGCAGAGTAACAGACTAAACCTCCTGCCAATGGAAATTATTAAAGCTGGACAAAATCTAGAAGACAAGTTGTTAAGGAAAACTAAAAGAGGAATGCATAAACTACAAAGGATGTGATTCTTGAAAGAAGGAAATATACTAGGTGAGTTCCATAGATACTAAATCTTTCCCCTGGGAACAGATCTGAGTTCCTCAGGATGCAGGTGGATCCTGTAACGTACAGCAGTCTTTCTAGACTGAGAAAACAGAGGCCAGTATAGGAGTTTGCAAGGGAAGTTGATAATAGAGGAGGAAAAGAAAACAAAAAAAGTTAGAGGAGGCCACAGTGCCTGTAGTCCTCAAGTCTGCAAAGAACTTCTTTAGAAGGGTTAGCTTCTCCCAAACTGCTCATACACAGGGTTATACTCCAGATAACTCAGCAGTAAGCAATAGGTTGGAGGATGAAGAACTGTGCAAACAGTAGCAGCTGCCATAGTGGGGAGATACACTAGCTCATGTCCTGAAAAAGTAGAGGGACTTGGTAAAATTTCTCGGAAGTACCATTCCTTGACAATAGGGGAAGAAAAAGCGAACCAGACACTAGTGAAATTTAAACTCCATACATTGTCAAAATGATATGCAGCTATTTTTTTCTGCTTTCTAACGGAAAGTTTATATTTGGAGGAAGATAGCTTTATTTAGAGATTCTATATGTTTTCATCTGCAGTAACCAGCATGCGATCAAAAGTAAGGAGGAATTTTTATTCTAGTCAAGTTGGCGTAAAATGAAATGGGATCTGCTTTGTCACCTAGAGGCAACAAAGATATCTGGATGAGATATAGGAATTAACAGCCTTGAGATGTTGCACAACCATCAGAGGAGGAGATCATGACCTGAGAGATGAAACTGAAGAACCAGCTGTCTGCTTGGAGAAAGTTTTCAAGCCAAGGAACAGGCAAGACAGGCCTCAGCCAAAGGGTGGACTTATTAAGTTCAGTAGTTTCCATATGACTCCAGGGAAGTCAAGGTAGCAAGAGTTCCAGTGATTAACATCACATTGGAGAGAGCTGCACTGAGAGAACTCCAGAGGTTTTCAGATAGTCTCCAGAGGTTGCACCAGTGTTCTGGTAGGTGTAGACTTCTAAGGTACCACTGGAGGCCAGGAGAAGGAACAGTAGCTAAAGATCCCCAGATCTAGGAACAGAGTGACTGTGCCAACGTAGAGTGGATTGCTTCACGATGAACAGAGAATAGCTTACAGTACTAAGATGACCCAGTCCTGGGGAAAATTAACCAAAAAGGAAATGCTACCCTGGTCCTACCTAAGTATGCTTGGGTGGGGGGTGGGGAAGAAAGATACAAATATGTCAAACTGTTTCCAAGTAACTTTGTTTCCTCATAGAACAAATAAAACAAACTCCAAGAATATTTATAGAAATAAAAACAGCACCTAAAATGTAAAATACACAATCTCTGGCATTCAATCAAAGTTATCAGCATGTAAAGCAATAGAAAAAAAAATATAACCCATAATGACAAAAAAATAAAAATTCTTGAAACACACCCAGATGATGCAGAAATTGAATTGGGAGACAAAGATATTAAAAAAGTTTCTATGATTGTGTTCTACATGTTCAAGAGGCTAGGGGGGGAAGATGGAATATATAGAGGTTTGCAGGATATTTTAGAAGAGGCCCAATATAAACTTGTACAGTTGAAAATTGCAATGTCTGAGATGATAAATATAATGGATGGGAATAATAGCAGATTTTACATTGCAGAAGAAGAGATTAGTAAACTTGGAAACAGCAATGGAAACTATACAAAATTAAATACACAGAGAAAAAAAGACTAAAATAAATGAACACAACATTAGAAAGTTTTGAGGAAACTTTTGGTGGCTAAGTACATGTCATTGAAGTCCCCAAAGAAGGAGAGAATAAATTTAATTTGAGGAAATAATGGCTAGTTTTTTCCCCAAAATTTGATTAATGGCATAGATTTAAACTGTTAGTGTTCTAGGGCTACCATAACAAATTATCACAAACTGCATAACCTAATAGAACAGAAATTTATTCTTGCAGTTTGTGGTAGCTAGAATTTCTAAGTCAAGGTGTCTGCAAGGTTGTGATCCCTGAGTGCCCTAAGGGAGGATCCTTCTTTACCTCATCCAGTTCTTAGGGCTCTGGGCACTCCTTGGTTTGAAGTTGCATAATCCCAATCCCTGCCACTATCTTTACATGTCCCTGTCCTCTGTGTGTCTCTAATCTCCCTCTTCTCTCAGAACGACAATGGTCATCAGATTTAGAGTATCCAGGATGATCTCATCTTGAGATACCAGCCTTAGTTGTATCTTTAAAAATATTTTATCCAAATTAGGCCATATTCACAAGTGCTGGGTGGTGACTATACCTTCTGGGGACCACTATTCAACTCACTATGCCCTAGGGTCCCAAATTCTCAAGAAATCCCTAGCACAAAACATGAAGAAACCTGCACCAAGGCACATTTTAATCAGATCACTTTAAAATCAGTAATACAAAAATATTATAGACATACAGATTTTTAAAACAAAGCACATGTATGACCTGCATGGTGGCACAGGCTCGTAATCCCGGTGACTCAGGAGTCTGAGGCAAAAGCATTACAAATTTGAGGCCAGGCCCAGCAACTTAATGACATCCTAAGCAACTTAGTAAGACCCTGTCTCAAAATAAAAAATAAAAGGGCTGGGATGGGACTCAGTGGTAAATTACCTCTAGGTCCAATCCCCAGTAGAAAACAACAACAAAAAACACATGTACACAGAAACAAAGATGACAGCAAAATTCTTGTCTAAACAATATAAACAAAGTAATAGTGATGAGTTATCTTTAAAATATGGAGGAGGGGAAGTAATTATTTACCCAGTAAAAAGATTTTTTTCAAAATTGAATATGAAGTAAAAAATATTTTTAGACAATCAATCAATCAATGAATCAGTTAAAGAATTAATCCTTAGCAGGCCAGAAGCACAAGAAATAGTAAAGGCAATCCTTCAAAAGAAGGGAAATGACACCCAAAGAAAATTTATACAAAAGAATAAGAAATAGAGAAGGGACCCTTATTTATGATGAGTCAATTTAGACTTTTTTGACTTTATAATGGGTACAAAGTGACATGAATTTAATAGAAAATGTACTTTATATTTTGGTCTTTTCTTGCATCAGAGATGTGCCCTATGATTGATATTCTAATGATGCCACTTCCCCAGGAGCTGTATCTCCTCCTCATCAGCCCATGAGATGTTCAACACTGGATTAAATAGTGTTACATGATTTTCCACAACTCAGAAATGTTTTGAGCGTATTTATGGTAGGTTAGGCTGAGGTAAACTATGATGTCAGTAGGTTGGATTTATTAAATGTGTTTTAGACTTACATTTATAATTTAGCATGAGTTCATCAGGATATAACATCATTGTAAGTTGAGGAGCATTTGTGCTGAAAAAATTAACTACATAGGTAAATATGAAGGGGTGTGTGTGTGTGTGTGTGTGTGTGTGTGTGTGTGTGTGTGTGTATTTCACATGACCTTTTTACTTTGGAATAGTTTTAATTTTATAGAAATGTTAAGAAGATAACAGAGTTTTTATATGCTTCTCACCTTTCCCACATTGTTATCATCCTGCATTAGTATGGTTTAACTGATATACTTTAGTAATCAGTATTAATAGATTACTAATAACTTAACTCACAATTTATGTATATTTAACTAGCTTTCTCCTAAAGTCCTTTTTTCTCATCTGAAATCCCACTGAAGTATTGGATATTCAGTTGTCACTACTCTTTAGGCTCCTTTCAAAGTTGATCATTTTTCTTTCCTTTTTCGAGTACCATGGAAATTTTGAGGAGTACTGGTCAGGTGTTTTGTAGAATTCACCTCTGTTGGAATTTGTTTTATGTTTTTCTCATGATTTAGACTGGGATTATTTTGGCCTTTGGAAGGAACAATGCAGGAGTGAAGTCTCTCATTCTATCAGATTAAAGTTACCAGGTATATGACTTACAATTTATGACTGACAGCATGACATTTGATCACCAGCTGAATTAGTGCCTGCTAGAATTCTTCACTCTAAGATTTCACACTGGACTGTTCATCCTCTACTCTTTGAAGGCAAATCAGTAAGTGCAGCCTGTGCTCAGGAGGGGACAAGAACATGACTTAAGTTGTTCTGGAGAAGGAAATGTCCACATAAATTACTTGGAATTCTTTTGTAACATTACATATTTTAAATTTAAAACAAACAAACAAACAACAAAACAAACCTGCAGAGGAATGCTTGGTGTGAACCACCCCAAAGTTCAAGAGTCTGTGAGTGCAGAGTCTCTCTCCCTCTCTCTCTTACTCCTTTTTTTCTCCCCCCTCCACCTCTCTCTCTCTCTCTCTCTCTCTCTCTCTCTCTCTCTCTCTCTCTCTCTCTATCTCTCTCTCTCCACTCATCCCTGAATATTGGTATTTGTTTTCTAGAACAGTGACTGACAAAATATTCTCTCAATAATTAAATGCACGTTTAGGAAAAGCAAGAACAAAATTAAAAAGCATCCTCCTAGAGTTCCTTACCCTTTAATATATTTGAAACAAAGGGAGTTCATTGCCTTCATTTTCTAAACCAGATTCTCAAGCAAGATGCCTCAAAATAAAAGCTAAAAATTGACATCATGGATGCAAATGTTCAAAAACGCTTTTAGAAAATAAACTTGTGATTTTTCTCTATTAAAAATACAGAGGTCTCAAAGAAAACCCTGTTTCTCATGCCTCTCTATCAAAATATGCTAGGCATTTTCCTTTCAGGAGAAAATAAATAAGTAACTATTGTATTGAAATTGGAAGCAATTTCTGCTATCTAGGAAAGGGGAAAATAAATAGCCAGAGGCATTTAAGGGCTACAATTTAGACATTACCCAAAGAGTGCAAGCTACTAAAGAAGAAAAAAAGTAATAAGAACGTTTTGTTCTTAAAGGCATGAGCCCATTATTTGTAATTAAGCTTCACTGTCCCAAAACAGTGTAAGAAGAAAATGTAAGAAGAAAATCATTGATACTAAAACTAATAAAGTAATAAGGGCAGAAGTCCGTAGAAGAAAAAATGAAGGGGAAAAAAAACACATACCTCTAACTTTTAGGAAATCTGACATTTGAACTTCCCTGTCTACAATATGTCTAAGAATTGGAACATTCTGGAGGAACATGCAGATAGCAGACAGAACTTGTGAAGCATGTCCTCTGATTGTATCACAGGATAGCACACTGTTACTGTTTGGATTTTGACTTTCCACCAAAGGCACATGTGTTGAAGGATTGGTTCCCTGTCTGTAGCATTATTGTAGGTGGTGGAACCTTTAGAAGGTAGGGCCTCGTGGAAGTAAGCCAGTTCATTGGGGACATTTGCTTGAATGGGATTTGGGGACCCTGGCCTCTCCTCTTCCTCTCTATGCTTTCTGTCATGAGAATAACAGATCTCCTCTGCTACATGCTCTTGCTAATGATGTACTGTGCTACTACAGACCCAAAGCCACAGAGCCAAGTGGCCACATACTGAAACCTCTGAAATTGTGATCTACAATAAACCTTTCCTTTTTATTAACTTGATTATCTCAGATACTTTGTTACAGTAACAGAAAGCTGACTAACACACAAAAAGAATCCAATTGTGCTGCAAATATGCCATCCAGAAAACTTCTAGTCATTGAAGGAGTCGGAGACTTTTTACTTTTTATACCAGAATCGATTCTGCAATAGGATCCATTATTGCTCATGGATTATGCAGGAGTTGCATCCTCCCTAGTTGCCATTTTCCAACTTAATGTTCTTTAAAATAATTGAGAATAGACTGTGATGTGGTTAATTAGCATTTGAAATATTCTTATTATTAATCCATATTCTAGAAGTAGTTTAAGCAAAAGCTGCAAAGATATCATTGAGTCTCCACTGGAGACATGGGTAGTTAAAAGGTAGTTGAGAAGAGGGATGACAAATAGGTTATATGAAACTTGTCATGTAGGAAACTTCGGAGAAGGACCCAAGGTTAAAACTGTTCTGTTCTGTTCTTCGACTTAATAGACGATTTTGTGATTTTGTCTCCTAGCACAATTCAAATGTTAGCTCATCCTGTCCCTAGTATATTTTTATATTTGCTTTTTAACAATTATTTTTATAGGAATTATTTGTCAGAAACCAGAGAGAAGGTGGCGACTATGTTGAGCTTGTGTACAGATTATGTTTTCCTTTTTTTGTGCTCATAGAATAAAATGTTTACATGTAGGGGAAACTTGGACTCGCTTTCTTTATAACATTCTACTAGTAGTGAGGTTATAGGGAAGCAGGACCTCTGTACTATTACCTACAACCACAGGTGTTTACCTGCCCCTCCAGAGAACAACCTGAATGTATAAGAAAAGCCAAATCAGGACTGGATGTTATGGTTTTGTGGCATCCCCCAAAAGCTTACATGTGAGACAATGCAAGGTTTGGAGGAAAAACGATTGAGTTATAACCTTAACCTATTTAGTGAATTAGTTCTTGATGGGATTAACTGAGTGGTAACTGGAGGCAGGTGGGGTGTGGCTGGAGGAAGTGGTTCATTGGGGGCAGGTTTATGGGGTATATATTTTGTATCTGAAGAGTGGAGTTTCTCTGCTTCCTGCTCTTCAAATGAACTGTTTCCCTTTGCCAAACTCTTTTGCCATGACGTTCTGCCTCATTTTGAGTCCCGAGGAATGGAGCCTTCTGTCTGTGGATTAAGACCTCTGAAACCCTGAGCCTCTAAATTAAATGTTCCTCCATTACAGTTGTCCTGGTTGGATCCTGTAGTCACAGCAGAAAAAAAGCTGACTAAAACACAGGCGAAGTTCCCAAGAGCAGACGTGAGCTCCCAATTCTGCAGAGAAGTTGTGACACATTGATATAACCGGACGTTGAGGAAATAGAAAAACTAACTCTTAGAAATACAGGTTAAAAATTATAGGGCAAACCATGGTTATTCATGGGGGTGAGGGGTATATATGGGTATAGGAAGGAAGTTAGGGTGCTCACTGTAGATATTTCTATATTTTTCTACACAGTGACTATATTTCTTTCAGAATATGTGTTTGTGTGTGTGAGAGTGAGAATGAGAATGTTGTGTGTGAGAATGTACATTTTTATGCATGTAAAACTGGATGAATTCGCATCATATTAATTTTAGTTTAGTAGTGTGATTTTTTTTCTTTGATGTAGGAATGGAGTGGTTACCTGATTTATTTATTGAATTTACTTACTGATCTTCAAGGTGTAAATTCTTTTTTAAAAAGAAAGAAGCCAGTTTTCCTTTGTCATCTTCTAAGCCAGTTGAAATCCAAAGCAAGCAATTCTTTGACAGAAAACGTGTTACAAGGCCATGCACTGCATTGTACAAAAACTGTTGACTTGCTATGGTACACTTAGACAATATTTTAATGTCTCCTTCCCCTATTATTATGATTTTAGGAAAGGCAATTTGCATTGACAATTTAGAAATTCTCTGTAGCTATAGAAAAAGTAAAATTAAAGTTCTGTTTTATAGTTCAGGAAATATGAGTGTCTATTGTGTGCCACATAGTGTGTATTAGGAAATAACTCAGTGCTTTGTAATATAAGCTTAATAAAAAATACTTCCCTATGACAGTATCTGAAGGTGAGGGGGTGATGTTAAATTTCATTTTCTTATGGAACACAAGCATAAGCACTTGGTTTCTTTTAAAACTCCATGGTTTTGTCTTCTTGATCATTAGGCTACCTGTATACATTCATGACTAGGAAGCAGCGCATTGCAATAAAAGTGTTGCCATGTTCCCAACTCTATCACCTTGGGCAAATTATGTAATTTCTTTAAACACACTTGTCTTCATTGTTGAAAACAGACAACATGTACTTCTTATTTTTTTTTAATACTTAAGGAAACTATAGATATAAACCTTTTAGTATAGAGCATACTAGTTCTCAGTAAATGTTATTCTTTCTTTCAATATTTTAAATATATATACATATGCATTTATGTTTTTCATATATATACACACATATCCTTTATCACTACCAACATGCTTATTATCCTCATTTCCATACTTCTTAATCTATATGGAGAACCTTGATTTTTAAATTAAAAGCTATTAGGACTTGAACAAGTACTTGACAAAACAGATTCTTTGAATGTCTGGTAAATATATGAAATTGGTTCAAACTCATTAGTAATAAGGGAAATTAAAATGATATAATCATAAAGTATCAGTACACATCTTTGACAAGGACTGGAGTAAAAATTTATGATTTCAAGTATTGTCAAGTATGTGGGGAAACTAAAAATTTAATTTGTTGCTTGGGAATGTGAATTGATACTCTCATATATAAAACTTTCATATGTTTTGTCCCCAATCTGAGCATTATTTATCTCTTTTAGGATAATTAGTGATATACTCAACAAAAATGCATGCTTATGTGAACTAACAGTTATATATATATAACTGTTAGTTATATATATATATATATATATATATATATATATATATATATCTGTATGTATGTAGATAGATAGATAGATAGATAGAGAATGTGCAAAGGAGCACCATCTATAATAGTCCCAACCTGAAAACCATCCAAATGTTTAGATAGAATGGATAGTTTGCAGTATATTTGTACAATTGAATACTAATGAACATAAACAAGTATTTCTACAAACAACATTATGGATTAATCTTGTAATCATAAGCACAATAATAAAATGAGTAAAAAAAAACCCAAGACAGAAAATGAATATATTGAGTGTGATTTATTAGGTAAATTTCCAAACCCAACAAAAATAATTGAGGGTGATAATAAACAAGACAGTAGTTCTTTTTGTGAAGAGGATTCAGAAATAGAAAGGAGTCTAATGGGTTCTTGTAGGAAGGTTGGTAGTATTTTAGTTCTTGTTCTGAGAGGAAGTTTTACGAGTATGTTTAAGTTCAGAGAATTTGTGGAGCTGTATACCCATCTCATGTATAATAAATGTGGTTATGTAATTTTTGGTACTCTTTTGTATTTTTTCTATTTCAATTTAAAAATTGAAATAAATAGTGAAATACATGGAGGTACCTCATAGGCAATGCTATCACTTGAATTCTAGGATGAAATCTATTTATGTTTTTCTTTTGTTTGTGGATATGGGAGTGGAGTTCAAAAGGGTGATGGATTAATAATATTAACTTAGTAAATAAAGATATGAGGAAATGGTAGTAGCTGGTATACTCAATATTTTTCAGCTTCGTGAACTTGATGTACGTATCCTCTAACAGAAATTTTCTGGATGAAGATCTGCTTTATGCTTGTTGGTCAAATCTGAGCATTGACTTTCGTATTTTAGAAGATCAGAAGACATCAACTCCGCTATAACCTTTATTTCCACATGCCAGCTTGTGATCTCTGGGAAAGCAAGTTCCTAGGCCAGCTGTCTTCATGAGAGCTCTTTGAATAAAGAACTATCCCCTGAGGTAGATTCCTAACTTGGACCTCTGGCCGGGACACTCAGGCTAAGGAACTGCCCCTCTAGAGTTGTCTGATTGGAATATTCCTATGTGAAATATGCTGGAAGGAAGCTAGTTATTGACTTCTCCAAATAAAATATGTGATTAATAAATATAATTCCTAGCATTTATTCAGCTCTTAACCATATATCAGGCCTTAAGATGATCCTGTTTCTCTTGACTCTTATTTCACCTACTGAGAAGTCTGTGGAGTTTATCTGGCCAGAGTCGGGTACCTCTTTTATGCTGCTACTTTTCGGTCCAACACATCTCTTTACCTGACCTAGTCCACCAGCTTTGTTGCTCTTTTCTGTCTAATCAGTCCCTTAGACAGAGCTCAGGTTCTCACTGCTCACCTTGGTGGTACACATGGCCCAGGAGGGAGGCTCTTGCTTTATCACGGATCCCAATCCAGGTTGGGGCCATCCACAGAGCCCTCTAGGTTCCCCTGTGGACAGCTCAGCTTCAGATCTAACTCACAATTAGGTTTTGGGTACCCTGTTTATTGCTAGCATTTTCAGGTTCCTTCTAATTAGCTTGTCTCTCTGCATGTATTTAAAACATATTTTGTTCCTCATTTCTAATTTTAAAACCGGAAAAAGATGACTATCCTCTCAGTATGAAGTTTTGACTGAAAATCTCTACATATATTGACAAAGGCACAAAACTAATTAACAAGGCATTGACAGTATCCTCGTTCACACTGACTTTTTATCTACTCTGATTTAATACTAATATAGTCTCTTTTAGGAAGAGAGAATGATTTTTTTTTAATGATGAGTCTGACCAGTTTGAGTTGTTTTACATTATATGACTTATTAAATGGCCATTTTTAAAAATTTTACATGCTTTTTAAAAAATTTATACATGACAGCAGAATGCATTACAATTCTTATTACACATATAGAGTACAGTTTTTCCTATCCCTGGTTGTATACAAAGTACATTCACGCCAATTTGTGTCTTCATTATCTGTACTTTGGATAATAATGATCATCAGATTCCACCATCATTGATAATCCCATGCCCCCTCAACAGGCTCTTTTTAAGAAAACCCAGAAATATAAGAAAAATAAGATCACTAGAAAATAACCCTGCGAAGGGAGGGGGAATGGGAATGGGAAAGACGGTAGAATGAACTTTCCCATGTTCATATATGAAAACAGTGCCAGGGAAATGCCACATCATGTACAACCACAAGAATGGGATCCAATTAGAATAAGTTTTACTCCATGTATGTATAATACATCAAAATTCACTCTATTGTCATGTATAACTAAAAAGAACAAACTTTAAAAAAAAAGAAAAAAGAAAAACCCTGAAATCAACTCTTAGAAGTAAATATTACCAATTTAAAATGTACCTTATTCAAACTTTACTCAGACTCATAAGCTTTCACTCACCCATCCCAACACACATCATAAGAATCAGTCCAAAGAATGAGATTCTGACAATTGGTGCTGTTACTTTAAGTAAAATAAAATAATTATTTTATAAAATAGTCTTATGCTTAATTTAACATGTGAAAATCACTAGATATGAAAATGTAAAAGTTACTGAACTCAATACAAATTACCTAAATTTTCTAAGTCAAATATAAATACAGAAATTAATTTTTTATGGTAAGTAAACACAGTTTGCCTGGAGGTGGTATAGTGTAATTCCTATCTGGTCACACATATTTCTGTTTCATTCCACTCTTCACTGATTTTTAGTTGCTTTAATTTGTTAAGATTTGTAATGTTAATTTAAATAATTATTCCTATATTTATAGTCCAATTCTTTATAGTACCTTCTCCGATTAAATTTATTTTGAGCCATCTCTGTGTTGTTTGTTTTCATTTTAGGGAGATTTTATTTAAATTATTCATTGATTAATAAATATCTTACAAATTTTTCATGCATTTATGATGATATCTGTTGTTTCACATTTAAAGGATATATAACCAATGTATTAATTAGAATGGTTAGGTTTTATTGCTGGAATAAAATATTTTCTACTCATCCCATCTGTTCTTTGTACTCATTTTCTTTGCCTCCATCTCTTGCATATTCTTTGTGATTTCACTTGCTATATTATAACTTTTTTTAGCTAATTCTTTATTTTGTTATCTTCATGGTTATTTTAGGATTTGTTGATATCATATAAAACTGATAACAATGTACTTCAAGTGGTAGTATAATTTTAGACTCCAGGTGTAATATTAGACACAACAGTATGGTCCAAGTATTCCTCTTCAATTTTTTTGTGGGTATGATATTTTTCACAAATTTACTCTGAAATTTGTAAAAATGAATCAGATTTAGGTCTCATTAAGCTAGAATCATGGTATCACAGGGCTGAAAGTGAGCATCTTCTAGGAGCTCCAAGTGAGCATCTGTCTCCTTGCATTTGGCAACTTCTGGAGGTGACCCCAATGCTTTGGTCCCTGGTACTGTCCCTGTCTACAAATTACTGGTGCCTGTAAATGCCTTCTTATATTGCTATCTTCTGACAAGCCCTCTCTCTGCCTCTCTCTTTTACTTATAAAGACCCTAGTAATCCCATTGGGTCCACTTGGATGATTCAGGATAAGCATCCCATCTCAAAGTCAACTGATAAACAAACTCAACTCCATCTGCAATCTGAATTCTCCTATTCAGTGTGGCCTAACATATTCACAGCTTTCAGAGATTACACTATTCAGCCAGCAACCCAATATTTGTGTCAATTACCACGACCATTTAAAGTCATTCTAATAATAATAATAATAATAATAATAATAATAATAATAGACACTCGATTTCTATTGGCACTTTTCTGCATTCTTTGTTAGATTCAGTTTTATGTGCGATATTATTCTGATTGATTTCCTTTTTCTTATAGTGAAGTCTGATGGTGATAAATTCTTTTACCTTTTTTATTTCTAAAAATGCCTTTATTTCACATTTGTTTTTGGAAGATATTTTTTCCTGAATAAATAATTATAGGTTGTTAGTTATTTACTTCTGTGCTTTAAAGATGGTTCTCAGCTGTCATCTGAATTAGATTGTTTTTGATGAACACTCTGCTGTCATTTTTTTTTTCTTTTTAAATTGGTATTGCACTGAGGATTGAACCCAGGGGTACTTTACCACTGAGCTATATCCCATCCATGTTTTAAATTTTTATTTTGAGACAGGGACTTACTAAGTTGCCTTCACTAGCCAGGAAGTTGTGATTCTCCTGCTTTAGACTCTTGAGTACCTTTCCACTGCATCCAGATTTAACTGTGATTATTATATATTTCTACTGTATATGTGTCTTTTGTTTCCTTTTTCCTTTTACTGTTTGAGTTTTTTTTTAATAACTGAGTCATAGAAATCTGATTATAATGTACCTTGGTGTAATTTTTTTCATATATTTTAGCTTGAGAGTCATTGAGCTCTTTTGATCTGTGGGTTTATTGTTTTTCCCCCAATTCAGGATCTTTTTGACCACTTTCTTCAAATATCTTTTGCATCTCTCCTCTCTCTCCTTCCTTAAGATTCTCCTATCACAAGAACTTATGTTGGATTTTGATATTGTCCCATAAATCTGAGTTCCTTTAATTCTTTATAGTTTATTTTTCTTCCTGTGTTTTGTTTTATATATATTCTATTAATATGTTTTCTAATCATCTTTTCTGCAATGTCTAATTAACTCTCGGTTCTAATATCTTTTTTCGTCTTGGAAATCATAGTTCACTGCGCTAAAATTTTAATGTGATTAATATTTATTTCCCATGTGTATGTCTGATACAATAAACTCTTCCTCTAAATTCTTGAACATTTGAATATAGTGATAATGACTGTTTTAATGTCTTTATGTTCTGTAATCTGTGTCCTTTCATTATTTTGATTGAGCTTTTGTCCTTGTCATTGATCACAGATAACTGATTCTTTGACTAACTTGTAGAAGATATAAAATAGCATCAATTTTACATTATTGAGTTCTATTTTTGGAATCCTAGAAAACACTCTTGAACTTTGTTTGTGGGCATAATTTAATTACTTAGAATCAGTTTGAATCTTTAGGTGGTTAAAAAATAGTGTTTACGGCTGATTTTATTTTTCTACTAGGGCAAATGTCTTTCGAATACTTGACCAATTGTCCCATGAATTATGAGATTTTTCTTCTCAACCTGGTTAAAAACTAAAGGTTCAGCTGGGACTAGCAGAAATCTTCAGTTCCTTCACAGCGTAGCCAGGGGCATCAGTTTCACATGACATAAGCAGGCCACAGGGTTGGCAGAGTATCCTCACTTCATGGCAAATAGCTTTCTTCAAGTGAAAATCTGAGAGAGAATAATAATAGAAAAATCACAAAGGTTCCTTGATGGACAGTGGGAAGTTTACTTCTTCATATCTGTCAGAGTCTATTCAGTAAAAATAAGTCACTTAGTAAAACTCACATCCAAGGTGCAGGGAATTAGGCTTTCTCTGAGGGAACCACCCAAGTCAACCTTCTGAACCTCAGTTGTTTTCAGTCTTTTCACAGGAAAAATGTTACTTACCTCTTGCAAGACCCCCAAATCTTCATCCTTTTACAATCTGAGCTTAAACTCCAGGAAGTAGGCATCTAAACTAAGCCCACGTATGGATGAGACCCCATTTAGAAAAATTGCTTAAATAAACCTATTCAATCATGATTCTTTTTTATCTGTAGATCTATGAATCAACAAGAACAATTATCTGACCCAACACACATACAACAGTTAGCAATGGGATAGGCATATAATAACCATTCAAGAAAAAAGAACTATGTTCACCCAAAGAAGGAAATATCCAAAGACTTGCAGATACAATTTTTTAGATAGTTTCTTTCTGTATTGCCCAGGCTGGCCTTAAATCCCTGGGTCCACAGGATTCTCCTGCTTCACCCTCCCAAATAGCTGTGATTACAGGTGTGCATCATTATACCTTGCTGAAACATTTCTAAACTACCAGACCCCTGAAAATAATGAGCTTTTGATGTTCGTGGAAACTGTTTCGTTCACTGTTTTCTTTTTCTTCTATTTCATAAAGGTAAAATTACAGGTCTTTTAGGGGCTGCCCAACTAATGAAATATGTTTTTAAGTAGAGGATTTCAACATTATCATTGTTCTTGGCTCCAAAAATTATTTCTTGAGGTTTCTTTCTTATTTCTATTTTTCTTCAAAATTGGGGCCAGTAGAATAGTCAGGATTTTGTCAGTTCATCCCCTTTTCCCACCACAATTGCGTGAGTAGAGGTGGGCACAGTTAACTTTGCAAAACTTCTTTAGCACCTCCAGTTTTTCTTTCTGGCCTCCTCTGACCAGAAATGTGTAATGAGGTTGTGTATCCTGCTTTCAACTGTGCTGTCAGCAAGAGTCATCTGGATCTAGTTTGGAAGAAGGAGATTCTGTGCTGATTTAACTTGTTATCTTCATTAAGGACTTTCTACAAAGAAGTAGTATCTCAGTGTTACCTTCACTATCTTCTTCTACTAAGTAGTTCTTAGTGAAGACAACATATCTTTTACTCCCCAAACTTACTGTATCCTTGATCCATGTATCTTAGTCTGTATAGATATAGATGTGGATCATGATTAGCAAAATTTTTATTTATATTTTATCTAAGAGTGAAGATCAACTTCTTATTTTTCTCAATTAATACTAAGATTTGGTTTGGGGTACTGGTAACATGGACTCAGGGTGAGACTCATCCTTCTTTGTTTTTGACCTTTAAAATCTTTTGATCAGGAAATTGTATCCATGTTTGCTAACACCACTGTATGAATTTTAAGTGAGAAAATACAGACCTAGAATGGGAACGACACTTTGCTTTTGACCTCACTGCAGTGCTCTTTCCTACTGACAACACGCTCCCTGAAGAACAAAATTCTCTTTTTCAAGTCCATATTTATAAAATAGAAAAAATGTGGTTTCAAAAGTTGTATAGTATGAAAGGTGTGTTTGATCTGAAAATGCCACTTACATATATTGATTTCAGTATACAGCCTTCTGCGCTTTCTGATTTGATGTTTATAAACATCTGGTTTGATGTTATAAAAGTTATAGTTGCATGAGAAAAAAAATTGGGTTTATGTGTACATTTACTTCAAAGCACTTCTAAATTTAGCCTACTTAGGAAGAATCAAATATGGTTGGGCAGGAGTGAAATTACACAGCTAAATTTTTCTCTTATTTTCACCACCCAAAGCCATTAATAAAGTGTTGCCTTCAGATTCTATTTTTTAAAATATATAGATAGCATTAAAGCCCATTGTTTCCCCTAAAATCCAAAGTATTTAACTTCTCTGTTTCTAAAGATTATGTAATTTTATGGTACTCTCAATCTATGATAGGAAGGGGATAAAAATGAGGACCATAATTTGAATTGCAAATTATAGACAACAATATTATGAGTCTATGTTGATTTTAGCTTTGTTTTCTTAAAGTTTATAAAATTGTAAAAATACTTTTTTTATTTTTTTACATATAAAAGTCACTAAGTCTTTATGAGGCTTTAATATATTCAATGTCAAACAATCTGTTCAAAATAGTAGGATATGAATTGAAATTTTATGACTATTTTATTAGTGCATTAGAGTCATACATAATATTGAAGTTCATTTTGACATAATTATGCAAGTATGAAATTTAATTTGTTTCAACTCTGTCCTCAGTACTTCCCCTTTCCCTCTTCTTCTCCCTCCACTAGTTCCCTTTTGTCTATTCTAGAAGTTTTTCTTCTCTTTGTGTATAGTTTTTTTTTAAATTAGTGTCCTTGATATACATAAAGGTGAGATTTCCTTTGCTATATTCACATATGTATATAGAACAGTGTTCTGATTTGGGATTATGGTGTCCCCCTGAATCTCATGTGTGAGACAATGCAAGAAGTTTTGGGGGAAAATGAATGGGTTATATCTATAACCTAATCAGTGAATTCATCCCTGATGAGATTAGCTGAGTGATGACTGAAGTAGTAGGGTGTGGTTGGAGGAGGTGGGAATTGGGGCCTGGCTTTGGATCTGGAGAGTGGAGTCTCTTTTTCTCTCTGTCTCTCTCCCCACCCCCACTTTCTGATCATCATGTGAGCTGCTTCTCTCCACCATACTCTTCCGCCATGATGTTCAGCCTCACCTAGAATCCTGAGGAATGGATCTAAGACCTCTGAAACTGTGAGCCCTTAAAAAAACTTTTCCTCCTCTACAGTTTTTCTGGTCAGGTCTTTTCAGTCACAGAAGCAAAATAGCTGACCAAAACAGACAATATGGTCTTTTTCATTCCAACATTCCTCCCTTTTCCCATCCCTCTCTCTCCCCCTCAATCTCCTTCCTTTACTTCACTGATCTCTCTTCAATTTCCATGGGATTCTTCCCCATCCTGTTTTTCTTCCTCTTATTTTCCTCTAGCTTCCTCATAGGAGAGCACACATTCAACCCTTGACTTTCTGAGACTGGCTTATTTCACTTAGCATGATTTTCTCCAGTTCCACCCATTTACTAGCAAAAGCCCAACTTTCATTCATCCTGATGTGTGACTAAAACATGTTATGACTTTCAAAATAGTTTTTATTCCCCAAATCTGATAACATCCCTGATTCATGTATTTTTGTTTATATACATATAGATGTGGATCACAATTAGCAATATTAATATGTGTGTTTTGACTAGAAGGTGAGATGAACTTCCAATTTTTCCTCAATTGTACTGAATTTTGGTTTGGGAAACTCACTGAAAATGAGGTTTGTCCTCCTTGCTCGTCATTGACTTTAAAAATATTTTAATGGGGAGTTTTAATCTACATTCACTCCTATCAGATAGGAATAGGATGAAAGACTGTAGAGGAGATATTTTTCATCCAGTGATATGCATGAGGAAATAATTTTTTCTTGATTTTAATCAATTCATCCTACACTATTAGAAAAGTGTGTATTTTTATTTATCTTTTACCTGCTCTGATGACTGAAAAGCACAAAAAACAATAAGTCTTGAAAACTGAATATTAACACTAGATTTAAACACATAACAAACACCTAAAGATATAATACAATATATTTTTGCATTGGACTACCATCTGTAATGTGGAGTGATTCTTATAGCAAACAATGCTATGATTTTAAAATGATAGATGGGAACATTACACTTTCTATGAATTCAGATTGATATTAAATAATTTGCTTAGATCTTTTTTTTTAAAACCAGTGAAAAGTTGTGACTTTGATAGAGAGATAAAATAAAGAATATATTATTTTAAATAGAGGACACAGAACATGATGGGAGTATTTGACACTTCTTCTTTGTCTCAAGTTGAGAATAAAAGAGCTAAAAAATAACAGTTTTGAGTTATTAGACATTAAGCATCAAGGAATTGTTACTCTTAAGAGACGGTATATAAGACTGCCAAGATATAACAGGACGCAGTTTCCATGTCTCACTGAAGGAGAATGGGTAGCATGTCAGATTCTTGAGAAGAAAGTGATAATTTCTACAGAAGCAGGATTTTCTAGATAATTCTGCTAAAGAAATTCAATTCAAAATTTAAAGTCGTCTCACCAAGAAAACTCCAAATCTTTATACAAAAAATTAAATCAATGTTTTATCTTCAGATCACATGACTATTTATTATTCAAAGGAGAAACTTCAAGAAATACCTGATTTAAATTCAGTATATAAAAATCAACTGTATTTGTATAAACTGGCATTAACCAAAATTGAAATTAGAAGCCATATCATTTAAATTAATATAAAATTATCAAATACTTGGTCATTAATTCTAAAATATCTACAATACCTCTATACTAAACCCTACAATATTTTTTGAGCAAAATTATAGAAGATCTAAATAAAGATTGAATGCTCTCATCCACATTGATGGATTAGATCATTCAATTATTGTTATGATATAATTCTCCACTAATTGTTCTGTAGATTCTGTGCAATCTCAATAAAAATCTGTTTTTTTAAATTCTAAAAAGTATTCTGTGATATACAATTTGATTCTAAAATATGTATGAAAATACAAAGGAATAAACATATCCTAATTTTTTTGCAAAATAAAAACAAATTTAAACTTTCTTGCCTAATTATGACTTCCTATTAACCTATTGTATTGATCAAATTAATATATTATATGCATAAGGATAGATATGCTGATTAATGAAATCCAGATATGATCACATATTTATATAGGGGCAACTGGTTTCCAATAGAATGTTGAAAGGATAAAAATAGCATCTGAACAAAGATGACAGAATAATTGAATTAGTCAAGATATATTATCTGCAGCATGAAAAGCAATCCATAGAAAACAAAATAATAAATTGGACATTATTAAAAGACTTTGCTGACATAATGAGAACATCACACTCTGGAAGAAAATACTTTAGAACATTTTAAAATTACTTATATTTATAATGTAGATAGAACTCTCAAGAAGGTAAATCAATATAAATGGGGAGATCAAAGAGATCTGATTAAAAAAGCTCTTCATTTAGGGGCTGGATCTGTGGCTCAGTGGTAGAGTGCTTGCCTACCATGTGCGAGGCACTGGGTTCAATCCTCAGCAACACACACACACACACACACACACACACAAATAAAATAAAGATATTGTGTCGAACTACAACTATAAAAAAATAGCTATTCATTTAGCAAACATACACATGAAAAGGTAAACGATTATTGTTAGGGAAATACTATGATCAAGTACTGCTATTTACCAATTACTATGACATATTTTTAGAAGACTGCTAACACCAAATATTGGCAGGTATGTGAGGGAATTAGACTTCTCATATGCTAGGTCAGAATTTAAGCTGTGGCAATCACTTTGTAAAATAGTTTGGTAGTTTCTTAAAGGTTTTAAATGTTGTGGGGTGTGGTGTAATCTCATATATTTGGGAGACTGATGCAGGAGGATTGGAAGTTTGAGGCCAGTATAACAATTTATCAAGACCTTGACTCAAAGTAAAAACCAGAAAAGTCTGGGGATATAGCTCAGTGGTGAGGCACCCCTCTGTTCAACCTCCAACACCAAAGGGGAAAAATGGTTTTAAATGTTAGACACATACCTATCACATGATCTAGACATTACCCCTAGATATTATTCAAGATAGAAAAAGCGTGTTACATATAAAGACTGGCATGCTACTATTCATAGTCTTATTTTAATAGCGTAAGTGGAAGAAATCCACATGTCTTTTGACAGATGATAGCTAGAACATAATGGAATACTACTCACAGATGTTATCACTACTGATACATGTTATCATATTCACGCATCTCAAAATAATTGTGAAGAGGGAAAGAAGAAACACTAAAAAATACAGGATATATATACTGTGTTACACCACTAATATAAAATTCTAGGAAATATAAACTAATATATTGTGTTGGAAAACATGTCAATATTTTCATGCGATAAAAAAGAAGGCAAGACAGGGCTATAGTGATGGATTAGGAAAAGTAAAAAAATTAAGAGATGATAATAATGACTTGACTGCAGAACAATGGGGAAAGATAATGTTTTCAATAAATGATATAAGATCAATTGCTGTATGAAAAAAAATTTTATTTTTTATATCACATGTAGAAAAAAGTTCCAAATGAATTGCAAAACTAATTACAAACGGTGAAGCAATAAACCTTAGTAGATATTGAATCTGCTGAGAACAGTAAATGATCTTGCTTTTTATATTTTTAAATCACTTTCTCTTCCTTTTATTTCTAGTCTAATACCTGTAATTAATTAATTGGCTCTTACTATGTGCCAGGTACTGTTCTAAGAGATTTACACAGATTAATTTATTTAATTATCATAATAACCCTATGAAATAAGTATGCAATTCCTAATATACAGATGAGGAAATGGATTCAAAAGATAGGTTAATGAAATTAACTAATTCACTCACTTATTTCTATTGCTTCACAAATGAAGAGTAGAATTTTAAGGATTCAGCAATGTTTAATCTCTAACCTAGAGTGACTTCCTTTTCTCTGTGAGACCAGATTTAAGTTAAATAAACTCCTCAAACTTCAGTTTCTTCATATTACTACTACTAAAAAAAAAACAGTGTAATACTTGGGGCTTATCTTACCTCTAGGGAATTGTGAAGACCTAATGAGATAAGCTACATATAGGAACTTTATGTATCATAAATTCCCATTAATGATAAAATAATTGCTCAAAGAAGAAAGGAAATAGTGTTTAGGAGCCACCAAAGGTTAGGAGTCAACAAATCAGCATTTGAATCTCATATCATTCCCTTTCTACGGATGTGATTTTGGCAAATTACCTAGTTCTCAACCATTTCCTCAGAGTTTGGAGATAGCATCATGCTGTTAAATATGCCAGCTATTGCAATATGCATGAGACTTCTATGTGCCTTACATGCACTAACTTGTTTAATTCTCATACTGGCCTCATGAAATATGTACATGATTCTCAATTTCAGATGGCACATTTGAGCACAGAATTCAAGGTTACACAGCTAATAAGTGGCAGAGCCAGGATTTGACCCATAGAGGCAGTCTACTACCATTCAGCAGTTAATTGTGAAAATTAGGCAAGATAATGTACAGAGAAAAGATAAGTATGACATGTCACAAAGTGTAACCCGTCGGTAAGTGGCAACTATTATTATCACTTTAATAAACTGAAGAATTTATACCTCAAGGAAAGAAGAGTAATAAATCCATGGAAGAATACAGGACAGAAACCAGAACTGAGAAAAATAAATGGGATTGCCTAAGTGTTTGGCAAAGAAGAAGAAGGTACTTTGGATGATAGTAAGAGAGCACAGAGATGTGCAAAACTGAACAAACAGCATTAAGGATGATGTAACTTGCAAATAGGAAGTACTATCTGCCTGAGAGACAATGAAGGCATAGTGGGTATCCAGTGGGTTGAGTAAATATTCATCATTAAGGCAGTTAAGAGTTGGTAACTTGTTGCCATGGTTACTTTAAACACTCTTAGAATATGTCCTGATAAAGGTCCTTAAATTAGCTTGTCTTTGCAGATTTGTGTGCTGCATAAAAGTTATGTGACTCCACAGACTGCTTATAAATAAGGATTTGTACATCATCAACCAACAGTATCCTAAAATCTTCACGTGTAGCTTCATAGATTGTCTCTTTTGAATGAAACAGAGCAATCTGTCACTTGACTTTTCTATGACATTCAAGATATTGAAGTTTATAAGAAAAGATTGATTTAGACACAAGTTTAATGGAATTAAAAATGTGTGATTAATGACATCTGTTTTTTAGGCATGATATCTGAAGTAAAATTAATTAATGCCTTATATAAATTACACTCTACACTGTACTTTCCCTAAAAAGAAGAGCAAATTTGTTAAATCTTTCTTAACATTTGAAAAATTTAAATACATAGTGAATATTAGATCATATAATTGCATGGTCTTTATTTTTATCTCGCCGCTCCTTAATTTCAGCACTATTTAAATATCGTGACTTCACTTTTCAAGGCTATGAAATATCTGAGAAACCAGATAATATTCAGTTTTATTAGCTAGCTTATAAAAAAGAGAAGCTGAATACGTGCTTCAGGTTGTTTGGTCTCTAAATCCTCCTATTATTCAGTGAACTAGAGTAAACAGTTTTCTTTTTTATCTTTTCGATATGTTGGAAAAAATAAAAAGAGTAAATGGAGAGATATATTTTCCTGGTAAATGTCATCATACCATGTACATGAAATGTACACATTCACATTCATGCCTCATAAAATATTCACAATATTTTCAAACAAGCTTCATTTTAAATCTACATGCAGACTGAACCTAAAAATACGTAATCTGAAGAATAGCAAATTGTAACCTCATTTTATGGCTGCAGAGATAGCTTCCCAATTCCTCTGCAGAGATGTACTTTTGAGATGTTAAGTACATTAGGATTCAGACATATTGAGAACACATGGAAAGTTATAGAATTACATCTGTCTTAAATTCAGGCCGAGTAGTTTGAGCGTTAATATTCTTTATACTAAGACTTGCTATTTGGTTTTATCCCTGTAGCAACAGTAAGGAATGTCAACAAATCCTTTTACTATTGGTGCTGTTTATTGCTCAAAATACTGTGCTTAGCAAGCTGGGGGCTTTCCACAGGAGCTTATACAGATAATCTGGCATGGCCATTCAAAAAGGATAGCAAAATTGTAGACATGTACTTTGAATAAGATTAAAAGATATATTCAGGTTCTTTATCTTGCAGCACTACAGTTACACGTGTAAAGATATATTATGTATGCTTTTTAACAGTAGCCACTAAACCACAACTTTACAATTTCCCCATGGTAGTCAACTTAATTAAACAAATGTGGGTGAAATTAAAAAAAAATCCAACCAAAAGGTTGACTAACCATATACTTTGGATGTGACCTTAAGCAGGAATTCTTTACCTTTATGCTGCATCCTCCAACAGTTTATTATTCATGAGACACTCAGAACAAAGCTATTGCCTGTGAGTTTTCTAATAACTAAATCAGGTAGTTTGAATTAAACATATTCTGAGAACTTTGGCCCATGATGAGAAGTAAGATAAAGGAAAATGTTTTTTTTTTCTTCTATCAGTTTCCAGATAGCAGGTCAAATAAATAGAATAAAAATCTTACAACAGTGAGTCTAAAAGTTACATGTCAGCAATCTTCTCTGGTTTGTGATAAATGAAGACATCACAGGTAGATGGAAAAATTTCTTTTGATTGGTTTTAAAGACAGTCTTTCAAAGTCTTTCCATAACTCTGAGGCTATATACTCATCATTGGGATGTTTTCTCAAATAGAAAAGCATTACTAAGTGCTATGATTTGAAACAAGTTACTTGTTAGGGAAACCAGACATCATCATTTTATCCCTCCTACTCCCCTATCAGAAAAATAAAAACAAGCAAACAATAAAAAAAAAACCACCAACAAAAAAATACCCCACCACACTGAAATTATGTATTTCCCCTTATTAGGATATAAATTATTTGTGAGGGAGGGAGATTTATTTGATCAAAAATATCCACTGAGTTCTCACTGTCAAAGAACAAATTTGAAACCATTAGCCTGGCATTTACCAAATCCTATCATGCCATCTTTATGTGGTTGTCCTGTCTTTTACTCCCATAATTTCTCTCTAGGGCTGCCCCCCCAAATGCCAGTCAAGTTTTCTTCTCTGCAAGTACCTTGTTGAGAGGGTTACAACAGTGGCCTCAGTGAACTACTCCTTCCTTCATCCATATGACTTTTCAATGTGACCTTTCCTTTCCTTTCTTCAAAAGATAGAGTCAAATTTCTTCACCCTGGAACCAAGGTTTGCCTATGAATTGACTTGACCCATCAGATGTGACAGAATTGCTCTTGGGTGACTTATGAAGCCCATGCCTGTGAAGATTGTGGTTCATACCATAGCCCTATGGAAATTCTGAGAACAGAATTCTTTGAAAAATCAGCAGTTTTTCCAATTAGAGTATGATTAATTGGGGAAGATAAGAGGCCCAGAATAGCCAAAGCAATCCTTAGTGAGAAAAGCAAAGCAGGAAACATCATACTATCAGAAATTAAATTATACTACAGAGCTACAGTAACAAAAACAGCATGGTATTGGTGCCAAAACAGGCATGGAGACAAATGGAATAGAAGACCCACACCCACATAAACACAGTTGCCTCATACTAGATGGAGGCACCAAAAAAAATACACTGGAGAAAAGATAGCCTCTTCAGGAAATGGTGCTGGAAAAACTGGAAAGCCATATGAAGTAGAATGAACTTAAATCTGCACAAAACTCAACTCAAAGTAAAAAAAAGAAGTAAAATAAAAAAATTAATAAATTGGATGGAATCAAACTCAAAAGCTTCATCACAGAACTAAAAATCAAAAATCAAAAGTATGAAGTGGGACCTCACAGATGGAGAAAAATTTTACCACCTATACCTCCAATAGGGCATTAATCTCCATAATATGCAAAGAACTCAAAAAATGTAACACCAAAACCCCACAAATAACCCAATCAATAAATGGACAAAGGATCTAGACAGATACTTCATAGAAGAAGAAATTTGAATAGTCACTAATACATGAAAAAATGTTTAACATCGCTGGCAATTAGAGAAATGCAAATTAAAACTACACTGAGATTTTATCTCACTCCAGTCTGAAAGGCAATTATTAAGAATAGAAGTATAAATAAATATGGGCACAGATGTGGGGAAAGGATACACTGATATATTTTTGATGGAATTGCAAATTGATTCAATCACTCTGGAAAGTAGTAGGGAGATTCCACAAAAACCTAGGAATGGTACTACCATTTGACTGAGCTATCCCACTCCTCAGCTTATACCCAAAGGACAGAATACATTATGCCCAACAGACATCAGCAAACTACAGTGGCGAGCCACATCAACATTTATAAGCACCTCAATTCACAATAGCCTCATTATGGAATTTACCTTCAACAACAGATTAATGAATGAAGAAAATGTGGCATATATACACAATGGAATTTTATTCAGCCAGAAAAATGAATGAAATTATAGCATTTGCCAGTAAATGAATAGAATTGGAGGCTAAGTGAAATAAACTAATCTCCAAAATCCAAAGGTCAAATGTTTTCTCAGATATGAAGAATCCAACCCACAATAAAGTGGGTGAGGGAAAGAACAGAAGTTTAGTGGATTAGACAACTGGGAATGAAGGGAAAGGAGGGAAGATAAGAAAAGAGTCGATAAATCTGACAAAACTTTCTATGTACATGTATGAATACATCAATGAATCTCATCATTGTGTGCATCCACAAGATGGGTCCTAATTAGAACAAGATATGCTTGTATAATTATATCAAAATGGACTCTACTATAATGTATGACTAAAAAAAAGACACACTTAAAAAAGAATATGAGGATTATTTGGAGAAGAACTAAAGTGTCCTAGTATACAATGAACATTATTTTTCCCTTCCTCTTTGGTCAATCAGTACTTCATCAGAAAGCAACCCCATGTGCAAGCTCAGATGAAACCAGTAGAGGAATCACCCCTCAAACCACAGAATCATGAGAATGAATAAGTGGTTCTTCTAAGCCACTAAGTATTGGGAAGATTTATTGTATATAAAAAAATAACAATAATATGAAACAATACATGACTGACACATGATCCACTCTAGAATAATATCCTTGAACACTGTACCCATCATTATTACTCCCTTTTTGAAACAGTTATGCATGTGTGTATCCATGAATGCTGCCTAGTAATTTTCATATTGTAAGAAACTTCTTCTAACTTCCAACCATTATGTAAGCTCTTTTGTTTTCAAATGCCATATTTTAAAAAGAGAAGAAAGGACCCCTATTCTTTATTTAGTGTTCTTGCAGACATTTAGTCATCTGCCCAGATTGGGTAAATCTGGTTGGTTTTGTATTTCCTTATACATTTTGTTCTTAAATTTTATAAGATGATAAAATGAATGGAAACTGAAAATATTTAAGCGTAGGTTTTATTCCAGATACAATTATTGATCATATTTAGTTTGAAAGACAAAATACCAGAAGTTTTGCAAGATATAAAAAAAGAACTGTAAATCAACATATACATTCAAGATGTCTATAATTTAGATGGGGTTTGGTAAACTATGGCCAGCAGGCTGACTGCTTGATTTTGTAAATAAAATTTTGCCATCACATAACTATGTCCTTTCCTTATGCATTTTCTATGGTTGATTTTGCACAGCAGAAGCAGAGTTTAGTAGTTGGCTAAGTTACTTCACAGTTTGCAAAGGCAAAAATATTTACTCTCCTTTAAGGAAAACATATGCTGACCTCTGGTTTGGAATAAGTACTAGTTAAAAATAGAAAAAAGTATAAAATGCAAATATTAGCAACAAACAAAAATTGAAATAAATATTTTAGAGGAACAAAGGGTGGTATGATAATTTGGGGATGAAATATTGAAGAAAGACTGCATAAGTAAGAGACAATTTGATATGAATAGTGAAATAGGGTAATATATTAGGAAGTAGTGAATTTGAAGATGGGAATTTTGAGATCAGGAAAAACAAACAGAAGACAACTCAGGAGTGAAAAGACTGAGAATAAGGAGTACAGTTTAGAGAAAAAGGATGGAGATGTTATCAGGATGTTGCATATCAAAAGAGAAGAGAGTTATAAAGCAGATGGTTGATACTAAAGACTGCTAAAGAGTGTATTAGTTTAATTTCTTAGGTCTGTTATACCAAAGTACCAAACACTGACTGGCTCAAAATAATAGAAATTTATTCTTTATAAATCTGAAATTCAGAAGTCCAAAGTTAATGTTTCTGCAGGGCTATCCTATCTCTGATGACTCCAGGGAAAATTTCTTCCTTGGCCTCTTCTACCTTCTGGTGGTTTCTGGCAATCCTTGGTAGACCCTGGCTTCTATATCCATTACCCTTGTTATGCCATATTCTTCTGTGTGTCTTCACATTATCTTCACTCTGCATATGTTTGTCTCTATCAAATTTCTCCACTTTATAATGATACTTAATAGATTAGACTAGGGCCTATGTTAAATGACCTCAAGTTAATTTAACTACCTTGGTAAAGAATTTATTTCCCCAAAGAGCCATATTCTGAAGGCTGGAGGTTGGGACATCAATATGCCTTTCTTAGGGGATATAATGCAAACTGAAATAGGTATCCTGCAGAATATCTGGGAGGACAGAAGAGGACAAGATTAGGGTGTCACTGGTGAACTTTAAAGAACTGTTAGATTGGTGAGCTCAAGAACAAGGTTGCTAGAATCTGTTGAAGTTTGTGAAGACATATTTGTGAAGGAATTCACAATGATGAAAAGATGGGTAAAGAACAGAGTGGCTTGAAGAGATTCAAGAACTAATGTTCATTTTAGGAGAATCATTACCCTTACAGAGGAGAAGAAACGTAAGAAATACAAGAGAATAAAACAACAGATAGAGCAAGTCTTAGATTTAAAGTAAGAAGAATGCAAAGAAGCCATCAATATGTACATAGAGGGAGGAAACTGTCAAAAGCAGGGATATAATTCTCCTCAAAAAGCATAAATATAAAAGACCATTTCCACAGTTTGGGATATATTTTATATTTATATTTATTCTTAATTTCTTGGAAAATTAAGATACAATGCCATATTTTTACCTTACGATGCCAAAAAGATTTTTATGTGTAAGAAGTAATAATAGGGAAAAAGTGTAAAAAGAAAAAAGCCAGCCTTATACATTTGCTTTGGTACCAACAGCAGATAAATTGTGTGTGTGTGTGTGTGTGTGTGTGTATTTATGTTTATATATTATATATTTAATTCATCTCATATATAATAGATAAAAGATATTATATTTATATAATATATATATAATGTATATTAATTATATGTGTGCACGTGTGTGTGTGAATTGCAGTAAAGACAACTGAGGTTGGGAAACACAAATTTGAGTGACCCTTGTCAGTGTACAGCAATCCCCACTTATCCATGGTTTTTCTTTCTATAGGTCAGTTACCTATAGTCAATTGTGGTCCAAAATATTTCTTTAAATATTTTTTAGTTGTTGATGGACCTTTATTTTATTTATTTGTATGTGGTGCTGAGAAACAAACCCAGTGCATCACACATGCTAGGCAAAATCTATCTGAGTCACAACCCCAGCCCCATGTGGTCCAAAATATTAAATGGAGAAACTCTTCAGTAGAGGTGAAGCACAATAATATTTCTTGACATCAATTCTGGAGCTTGTTAAGAATCCAGGAAGATAATAAAATATGAAATGAACTTGGGAACCAGAAAAAATAGAACATTTATAATGTTTGATGAGAAACAAGCCCGAATTTAGCAGTGATATCTGATTTAGGTAAGCAAGAGGATTTAGTCTAAGGCCCTGGAGATAAAGAAGTTTGAAAAACTGATAAGAAGAAATGTGTGACTAGGTTGGTGGGTTGTTGAAGTAGAGAGATTTTTTAGGAAAAAGAGAATAAAACAAAATTCACCTTGAATTAGGTGGAGAGTCCAGCTTTCTAAAATAGACAAAAATGCAATAATGGAAAAAATGGGTGAAGACTTAGATGGTAAATTCTTTTTATAGGATTGTTATTGTGAGAATCTGAATAAATGGATTGGATTATTTTTATCAGGAAGAGATCATTTTTCATGTCAGATTTAAAATAAGTGAAAATGTACATGCATATTAATATAAAACCTTTTTTTGCTTTGAAAAACTTGAGTGGAGGGTGGGTGGAGGAATTATTACTGAATGTTAATTATTAATGGGAAATTGTATGGGTAACTTGTTTTATTGCTAGGCAAATCTTCATGAATAAATGCTAAGATTGGTGAGGTTTTGTATTATAAAATGTGTAATTTCAACTAATCTTTTATTTCCCTATTTGGATTATAACCTGTGAAGAACTGTCTGGGGAGGAGCAGATTAACATTGCTCTTGGTGGTGTGAGTTATATAACCTGTCTATATAAGCTAAATTGTTCAGAGTGAACTTCAATTATAAGCAGGAAGCACCTTCATTATTTTCCTCGATACACTTTTAACCAAAATCTATCAAATCTCCCTGGCCTGTCTTTTTTTAAAAAATATTTATTTATTTAGGTGTAGATGAACACAACACAATGCCTTTATTTATTTATTTTTTTTTTAATATGGTGCTGAGGATCGAACCTGGGTCCCACCCATGCTAGGCTAGCGCTCCACCACTGAGCCACAATCCCAGCCCCCCTGGCCTATCTTTAGGCATCATCTCCAACAGATTTTATAACTTTCTCATCTAATTTTACTATCAAAGTAGTTCCATTTCCAAATGGTGATTCCTTGGAAAACTGGAAATCAACCACCATTTGACCCAGCTATTTCTCTCCTCGGTCTATACACAAAGGACTTAAAAGAGCATACTACAGGGACACAGCCACATCAATGTTTATAGCAGCACAATTCACAATAGCTAAAATATGGAACCAACCTAGATGCCCTTCAGTACATGAATGGATAAAAAAAATGTGGCATGTATACACAATGGAATATTACTCAGCAATAAAAGAGAATAAAATCATGACATTTGCAGGTAAAGGGATGGTGTTGGAGAAGATAATGCTAAGTGAAGTTAGCCAATCTCCAAAAAAGCAAATGCAGATATTTTCTCTAATACAAAGTAACTGACTCATAATGGAGTAGGGAGGGGGAGCATGGGATGAATAGAAGAACTCTAGATAGGGCAGAGGGGAGGGAGGGGCAGGGAGGGGGCAGGGGGTTAGCAATTATGGTGGAATGTGATAGACATCTGCTAGGTTTCTGTTCTAGACTAAAACGCTCAGGGGCCACTCCAGTTAACCTGGGCTAACTGGGCTGCATGAAATAACCACACAAGAGTCAAAATATCTTTTTCTTTGGGGCCACTGTGATGGTTCCTCTGACCTTAAGGGTCCACAGGAAGAGAGAGAGAGCAAGAGCACTTGCTGACCCCTTTTATTGAGGAGAAGCTATTGAAATGAGGCAAGAGGTCAGGTTTCAGGGGGCTGAGTCTATCTTCATGATGTCCACTGTCAGCAGGTTGACTGACACCTGGGTAGACCACACCCAAGGGCACAGAAAGAGAAGGGGACACACACAAGGCACGTCCATAGAAGATTCTATCCTAAAAGGGCAAGGGGTTATATTACAAAGGAACAGGTGAGCATAGCTTCACCCATGGTGCTGCAGCAAGACACACCCATGCATGAGACACGGACTCTCTCGAACCCAAGAAGGGTGGAGAAAGCTCTGCCACATTTCTGTGACTGAGTGCCTCAGCACCCAGCCAGGGAGTGTGACTCAGTCACGTGTAAGGTTGGTCTCCCACAGACATCATTCTCCAAGGTACATGTATGAAGACATGAATTGGTGTGAACATACTTTATATACAGATATATAAAAAATTGTGTTCTATATGTGTAATAAGAATTGTAATGCATTCCGCTGTCATGTGTTTAAAAAATAAAATCAGTTAAAAAAAAAGTAGTTCCATTTCCAGTTGTTAAAAAGTTTGGTATCATTTGAATTAAAATTTCAGTCTCTCAGCCAATTAAAAACTTTCCCCTTCTCATTAGTTCACATACAATCTACGCTGAATTTTAAGACCCCTCCATGAGCCAGATGGTGGGAAGAAGGGATCCATTCTTTCAACACTTTTCTTCACCTACAATTCCATTGCCCTTCCATCCTCTCTGCTACAGGGTTGGGAAAAAAGGTGGGAAGGAAAGATTATGAAAGAGGTACAACTGGTTTATATCATCATGGTTTTCTGTTGGGGGGCATTTTCTGTCTTTAATGATCTGATAGTGGTGGATATTTGAAACCTGGTGGATTTTAGGATTTTGAGAGTTTCCTCCCAAGGTCTTGTCACACTCCTGGTGATGTACTCAGCTTTCTCTTGCCTGGCAGATCCCCTCTTTGAGAGAGCCCCTTAAGAGCCTCATGTCTGCTTCATGCATGTATTTTGTTTACTACAAACTTGTGCATCCTTCTCTCACCCCTCTATGGAAGGCAGTTTTCCTAACTCACTCCTCTCTCTTCCTGTCTTGAGGGCAGTCCCAGTCAGCTTCCTACTTTCAGACTTTTCAGTATAAATGACAATCATCTCTATCATGTTCTCTCCTAGAGTCAGATTTTCTCTGGAGTTCTCACTTTACCCAAATAAAAGAAGCAAAATGGGTTCTAACAAGCCTCTTGTTTGGCAATGGTGTACTTTTCCCTTATAGGCACCTAATATGAAATAAGTAGTTCTCTTGGAGTATCCATCACTTTCATCTAAATTTGGGGCATATATATCTTCTCATTCAAGGAAGAGGAGTAGAGTTAAAGCACTCTGTATTTCTAGAAATTTCTTTAAACATTTTAGTTTTAAAATTTTCAGTTTTCCCTAATAGTCACTCTTTGAGGACATGACCCACTGCCTGGTTCTGGTCCATTTTGATTAGTGTTGCCTGGGTGGTTTTATTACATTGTGGATAGATCCCATATATTGTTCTCAGCTTTAGAGTTTTGATAAAAATTTGAGACCTCAGACTCAGTCCCAAACATTCTTTATAGATTCAGTTGGAATGCTATGTATGCTACGTCAATGACTGAGCTTACACATGGAGAGCTGTAACCTATTTAGCAAACAGGGAGTTTGGCATTACTGTCTCCTAAGATCACTGATGAGAATGAGAACAACTCTCAATATTGTCTAAAAAATTTTGTGAACTGTGTTTTTATGGCTAGACAGGGATACTTTGGTACTGACCTGTCTTAACTCAAGTTGATGCACTATTGCACTGATATTCTTAATAATCATTATAAACTTCACAAATGCATGTTTGTACCTTTGCCATAATTATAGAACTTTCAGAGTAAAAGAATGCTTACTTTGGCATGTAATTAATGAGGATGAAATACGATGTCAGATTTTCAGAGTTCAAAAAGATTTAAGTCGCCCTTTTATTTAATATTTTATTTAATGTTTATGGAATATATATTTAATAAACACTTAAAAGGCATTTACTATATATCAGATATTGTTTGAATGCTTTATAATTCATTTAATTCTCAGAATAGTTCTATGAGGTAGTTACTCTTTTCATTCCCATCTTACCAGAGCAAAGCCAATCACAGGAATCTTAATTTTGCCCAAGGTCATACCACACAAATGAACATATCAGATTTGGGCAAAGACAGTATGACTTTAAACTATGTGCTCTCACCACAATGTAAGGCCATCATTTACTTATTTTTTTCATATAATACCCATGAAAAGTTCAGCCATTTACTTTTAAAGAGATTTAAATTAGATTAAGAGACACACAAAAAGACCATTAAGAGAAAAATGTAAAAAATCCAAAGTCATGAACTGAGTGAAAGGAGAAATCATTATACTGAAGAGTTAAGGACTAAATTTCGTTCTGAACTTTCTAACAGGCAAATCATAAAGAAAAATAAGATGAATTAGATAGCTTTTATAGTCTCATTCTCATCTCAAAGAGAATTTAGAATTTATTTGGATGAAGAAACTATCTCTGGCATTCAATAAGAGAGGTTTATACCATGAAGACCTTTTCATAAAAGATATGTCCCATAATTTTTTTGTAGATTACATAGAATTTCTATTTCTATTATGTCATAATCAGAAGAAAGCTGAAGATAATAATGAAAACACTGAAAATTTGTGATGGAAATTCTAAGGAAAGCAATATTTATTAACTTATCTGGCAAATCTCTATTCTCCCTTAGATTAATGATAGACCATAATAGCATACAGAAATCACTTCATAAATTTTGCTCATTCTTTTTAAAAAATATTAAAAATAATTTATCTCCTTGTACACTTTAAATGACAACTTCTTTATTTTATATATTAAGATAATTGCAATGAATACAATTTGTTATATTGCAATTATTAGTATTTAAAATAAAATGGCTGAGCTCTTAAAATGTATCCAAGAGAACCAAATTATATTAACAATTTAATAACAACCAAATAAATTTTAAGATATATGGACAAACATTTTTTAGCCAGTTAAAATTTTCACTTTCTGCTTCATTCCTTCATATAGCGAAACTATTTACATTTTTTCTTACAACTAATTCTTTTATACATATTTTCTCATCTTTGCAACAACTATTATCTACATATTTATCTGGATGTAAGCCTTTTAAATTTCCTGTACCATTGGAACCCAGGTTTTAAGAAATTTATTTTGAAACAACTATAATTACATTTTATGTATGTTATCAGAACATATTTGCATGTTATCAGAACATAAATGCAAATATGTATACACACATATAATTTTGGGTAGGTACTTACTAAATACAAGAAATAAAATTATATTCATTCATTAGATATGTTCATCTGCATTATTTTTCTTAGTTGTAGTTTACTATTGCTTGTATTCTATTCTAATGTCATTTTTTTAATCCTTAAAAATTGTGGTATAACCTTATGTTATGGTGCCTTTATGAGATAGGTTGTCTTTAATATCAATATTTGAATTTTTCCTCCTCCTTGCTTTTTTGGGGACTTGAAGATTTTACATTCTGGGCATATCAATACTGAGATTTGAGAGAGTTAGAAAATGTGATTTTCTTTGATAATGTATGAGAGGGTAAGTATTGAATGGAGAAATAAAAGAAAAAAGCCTTATGATGTTCTTTTTGTAGTTGCTTTCTCAGTCAGGACAATTTTAGGAAAGACTGTGTATTTTCAACAAAGGTCTAAATATTGGTTGTATAGTAGTGTGAGTCAGAAAGTTTTTTGTAGGCCCAGGGTGTATATAAACCCCTAACTACATATATACATTAGAAAACAAACATGTTTATTATATCAATTTGACTTGGACCATCTGGATGTTAAAGCTGAGTGTCTCTGATGAATGTTTGACTATAGAAATTTTTGCTTTGGTTGATCACTACATTCTTCATCATTATCTTGAATTTAACATTAGATTCATTAATCTATTTTTAAACTTTATATATACACAATATAAAGTTTATAAATATATATATATATATAAGTAATACATATAAATGTATATATATACACATACATACATACATATATATATCATGGAGTATGTTTTTAAAAATTTGTTCTAATTAGTTATAAATGATAGTAGAATGCATTTTGACACATTGTACACAAGTGGAACACAGCTTCTAATTCCTCTCTGGTCATGTAATCATACATGTACATAGGATAATAATGTCTGTCTCATTTCATCATCCTTCCCTCCCAAACACCCCCTCCCCTCCCCCGTCCTCTCCCCCCACTCCCCTCTGCATAATCCAAAGTTCCAAAGTCCATTCATTCTTCCCTACCCAACTCCATCCACTTTATGGATCAGCATCTGCTTATCAGAGAAAACATTCAGCCTTTGGTTTTCTGAATTTGGCTTATTTCACTTAGCTTGTTATTCTCTTGCCCCATCCATATACCTGCAAATGCCATAATTTCGATCTTCTTTAAGACTGAGTAATATTTCCTTGTGTATATGTATCACATTTTATTTATTAATCTGTTGAAGGGATCTAGGTTCATTCCATAATTTAGCTATTGTGAATTGAGCTGCTATAAATATTGATGTGGCTGAGTCTCTATAGTATGTTGATTTTAAGTCCTTTGGGTATAAAACTATGAGTGGGATAGCTGGGTCAAATAAATGGTGGTTACATTTCAAGTTTTCTGAGGAATCTCCATACTGCTTTCCAGAGTGGTTGCACCAATTTGCAGTCCCAACAGCAATGTATATGTATACCTTTTCCCCCATATCCTTGCCAACATTTGCTGTTGCTTGTATTTTTAAAAATTTCTAAATATGTTTTTTAGTTATTGATAGAATTTTATTTTATTTATTTATACATGGTGTTAAGAATCAAACCCAGTGCCTCACACATGCCAGGCAAGTGTGCTACTTCTGAACCATAGCCTCAGCCCTGTTGCTTGTGTTTTTCATAATTGCCATTCTGACTGACATGAGATATAATCTTAGTTTAGTTTTGATTTACATTTCTCTAATTGCTAGAGATGTTGAACATTTTTTTCATATATTTGTTGACTGATCATATTTCTTCTTCAGTGAAGTGTTTATTCAGTTCCTTATTCCATTTATTGATTGGGTAATTTGTTTTTATTTTTTTGGTGTTAAGGTTTTGGGGGTTTTTTAAATATTATCCTGAGATGAGTAGTCTATCTGAGGTGTATGTGTAAAGCTTTTATCCCTTTCTGTACGCTCTATCTTCATGTTACTGAATTTCTTTGCTGAAAAGAAGCTTTTTAGTTTGAATGCATCCAATTATTCATTATTGATTTTAATTTTGTGCTTTAGGGGTCTTGTTATGAAAGTCAAGTCCTAAGTGGACATGATGAAGATTGAGGCTTTTTGTTCTATTTTTAATAGAAGATTTCTTTCCATCAAATTACTTCCTGGTGTATTCATTGATGGTGTATGTGATTACAATTTATTTTAGTTTTTGTATTGCATTTCATTCTACAAACATACCACAATTAACTCGTCCATTTTACTGTTGATAAAATTTCAGGGCAATCCACATTTGGACTTCTGTGACTTAAGCTGCTACAAAGGCTCACAAGTTCCTTGGTCCATTGATTGTCACTCTTATTACTAAACATTATAGAGTATTCTGGGTCTTTAATTCCTTCTAGGGACCATACATTTTTTTGTTGAGGAATTCTCTTAGCCATCATTATAGAAATTAATGCTCTGAAGAATGCTAAGCGAATCCCCAGAACTAGAAAACATGAAAGTTCTGTATACAATTACAACTGAAGAATAAATATTTTATTATACCAAATTATGTTCACTAATTAAAGTCATCTCTCCATAAAATTTTCATTTCAAACGTATGGGCAAAATTTACAGCCATTTATTTGCCTCATTTTAGAATCTAGCTGTTTTAGCAAAAAAGCAAATCATTAGAAAAAATTCTTAGAAACAGAATTATTGAATGAAAGAGCAGATATATTTTAAGACTTCTGATAAAGAAACAGTGACAATTTACACCCCATCACCAGTGTACTGGAATGCCAATCTCCCTGTGCTAATGCCACATGTTATTGATCATTGCCAATTTCTTTGGCTGAAAATGGGATCTCTGTGTTGTTTTTATTTGCTTGCTTTGATTGCTAGTGATGTTGAACAGCATATCTAATTGTGGTGCTTAAAGTGAAATGAGAGGGGGAGGGAAGAGATAAGCATTTTTTAGTGTTATTTGTTTTAATGTTCCCATTCTAGTTTCTGTAATTAAAGTATTTAAAAATTGTTTAGATAAAGCCCCCCATCTCATCAACTACTTATCTCTCCTTCAACCCTTTTCTTATTTAATTATCTCCTTGCTCTCCCAAATTTCAGATTTCTCAGTGGAGCTGGAGGCAGGAGCCCATGGCAGGAAGTCTAAGAGAGAGGATTAGATGGAAAGAGTTTCACATTTTCTTTTCCTCACCTTCTCAGGTCTCCGAATTTAGAGTATGAATACAGCAATATATACTGTGATAACTCTATTCTACCTTGCTGAAAAAGTCAGACCACCTAAGTTTTATTTTTAATATTTAGTTATTTTTGCAGTACTAGAGATGAATCCAGTAGACCTTTGCCAGTGAGCTATATACCCCGTTCCTAAAGTCTTTTTATTTTTTATCTTTTTTTTTTTTTTTTTTTTTTTTTTGCTTTTGAGACAGGATCTACCTAAATTGCCAGGGTTGACCTTGAACTTGTGATCCTCTTGCCTCAGCCTTCCAAGTAGCTGGAATTTCAGGCATACACCAACACGCCCAACTAAAACCCTTACATTTTAAAATGTAAAAAGTGTAAAAAAAATTTTGTACTGTTGCAATATCAGTTTAAAAAAACAAAGGAACATTGGATGGCAAAAAAAAAAAAAATTAGTGGCAAACCATTTTTCTTCATGTTTTCCAGCACCTTGTATATAGTATACATTTGTAAAAATACTAGAAGAATAAATGTATTAATGAATGACAAAATTAATGAATGACACAATGAAGGCTTTGAAAGAATATTTACTTCAAAAATAGAAATGTTAAGAGAAAAATAATTGTAGTGAAATCTAAACTGATTTCAAGTTTTCTCTTTATCTGTTTTTTTTCCTGAAAATGTTAGATACTTGATTCTTTAGAAAGTCAGGGAGTGAAAAATTAATCTAGTAGAGACTTAATGAATTTCATATTATTCCTTGTTATGTATCAGTTTATTTATGAATTCAATTTGTTAAAAGCAAATCCAAGAGTTTGGTGAGAGACTCCCATTGTATGCATAATTTTAGTTTTTTCTTGGTATCCAGGGGGATTGATTTAACTATCTCCTGAATATACTCAAATCTATGAATGATCAAATCACTTTTGTGAAGTGACATACTTTTTGCATAAAAACTACACATCCTCTCATATATTTACTTTAATTTTATCTCGATTTCTTTTAATAAGTAAAAATGTAAATATTTAAAAAATAGTCACTATACTATTAACTAGTGTACAGTATTATTAGATTAAAATGACAAGAAAAGGGTTTATCTGTGTTCAGTACAGATACAGTTTTTAAAAGTTTTTTGGATCCATGGTTGATTGATTCCATAGATACGAAACCCATAGATACAGAACCCACAGAAAGGGAGGGCTGACTGTTCTGTGATTTAACTGGTAATTAGATAAAATATTCAATATTGAGAGAAAAATCATTCAAAATATTATCACAGGAAAATCCACTTTGATGGATATACATGATTTCAGAGATTTACTAAATTGTTACAACTCAACAAATAACCTTCAATTTTGTAATGATAAATGTAAATATGAAAGATAGAAGACAATCATGACAATAATAGGGAATGTAAATTACAAAGAAGTCATTTCAGAAAAATAAGAAGCATTTGGTTCCCATGAAGGACTAAGAAACAGCGTATTAAAGAAAGACCGATGGGACAATAATAGACACTCAGGTTAGCTTAAGTAATTGTAAATGTTTATAAGATGGATACAGAACTTAGAAACAAAAGTCAACTTTCCTAGCAGGCCCATGAAATATTAGTACACAGTTTTAAACAGATTTTCCTCGTCCATTTTAAGAAATGTAGGGTTTAAGTGTAGAGCGGCTTGGGAGTTGGCCCAGTGGAGGGCATTCTGCTTTGCTCCACATGAGGAAGACCCATATAATTTTCATTTTCAATGTCAACTCGCCAATGATAATTTCCTCTTTTCTTTCTTCTCCTGAATCCTAAAATATCTTTATGTGATAATTCTGCTTACTTAGGGTTCATCAATTTTCTAATAGTCTCCTCAGATCTGCGTATTGGCTTCTCCTTTTTGTATACACCTAAAATATTCACCATATTATCTGATTCTTATTTTGCATGTTCTCTACTCCAAATTCAAGAAGAGAACATCCAATAAGTTGAAAGAGAACATGCAATAATAATGCACTTCTGGTAGAACTCCTTTGTAGGGGAATCTGAGAGCTATTTCTGGAGAATCATTGCTAGTAATAACTGTTATCAATTGTTTGGAAATGTATCTTCAGGGTAAAATTTCAGGCAAAAAGTGATGTTATCTTGGAATAAAAATCCCATTGCTCTTCTCATCATCTTTTTTTTTTTTTTTAGTTTTTTATTTTTTTTATTTATTTTTTTTAATTTTATTTTTTTTATTGGTTGTTCAAAACCTTACATAGCTCTTGACATTGGTGAAGTTCTGAGATCCCACATAAGAAGACACCTTTAGAAAAGTGTTGTAGGTAGGACAAATAGATTGAAATTTCACAGGAGTATGTGAACTGGTAGATACATTCTGTGGGCTTTCAACCTACAGTTGTGGTGAAACTAGATAAAATTCTTAAAGACTCAGCAAGAATATAGATGCTGAAACTCTAAAATAGTTATTTTAATTTAAAATCATTGAATACATTGCAATCCTATACATCATTATTTATTTTGCCTAGAAAGTATGGCTAATAATAAATAGAACCTGAATTAATTTAATTTAAAACAGAATTAATAATGTTGGTATTTTAATAGTCTGTCCTAGTCAGTCTAAACTTAGTAAAATCACATTAAAATACATTAAAATAGCAAATCAAGCAAAAGACCAGACATTAGAAAGGGCCACCTTGTAGAAAAGCTGAAATGAGTTATTCAGAGAATTTCCTGTGGGTTTTTTTTTCAGTAAGGAATCTTATTGTAGGAATAAGCCTTTTAATTTAGGAGGTGAAGGAATTAATTATTTAAAGGAAATTTGGTGGTTTTGGTTACTTTAAAATTAAATATAATGGAGATGATCTTGAGAGTAAAGATTCAGTCACCAATGCAATATCATTATTGTGTGTCTAGAACTTGAAAGTCTCCCTTTCTCAGGAAAGAAATAATGTGGCTTCAGAGAGAGAAATGTGAGCTCCTTTGCGTTTTACTGTGTGCTCTGCTATGCAGGTGAAATGATTTCTTGTTTAAGGTTGAGTATTAAGCAGAGTGACATGTGGCTGCAACATTCTTACATCCCCTTGTTAAGTGACACACACTTTCATACAAGTGAGCAATTCGAATTAAGTGTAGGCATTAGTAGTAGTTGCAAAATTTTTCACATTTTGTTTTGGCTCCTGTCATTAGACTTTAAATCATTGAGAAGTTAAAACTATACACAGTTCTATTGAGGTCCTGACTGCTTCCTTCATAATGCCAGTATAGAGCCAGGTTTTTCCAAAAAGGAAACATATAATTCCGTTTTGAAAATTTCAGGATTGCAGTACTAAATCTAGAATAGGGCACTATGCCTGTTACTGCAGGAAAATCCCATGAATTTTATTAAATGAGAAACAAATGAAACATAAAACCCCTTAGCTTATATCTAATCTTTGTGCTACATCATTTTGATATGTTTCTTGATGCTTTCACATGGGATTCTTTTTCAACATCTTAATCTCCTAGAGGTTAGGGATCCCATTTTATATTTCTTAACATCCTTCCTTAGTGTCTGGTGCAGAGCTGTGAACATAGTTGTCCTAATAAATGATTGTTTGCTAAGTATTTATGGGATTATGCTTGAAAGAGTTCTTGCATGAGGTAGGTTATTAAGCAAATAGTAATTAAGCAGCTGAAGTCATACATGCATTTAGTTTTAACTCTTCTCTATTTTTTATTTTATTATTATTATTATTATTATTATTATTATAATCTTCCATAGGAATACTTAGAATAAATCTTCAAGTATCTCTACCTGTTTATTTTTAGAAAATAACTACTATTGAATAAAAATTAAATGCTGAGGCAACCCTGGAACTTGAAAATGAAGAAACTCAAGTTTCAAATTTGCCATGGCTACCAACTTTGAGCATCAGTGAGTGATAAGGAAAAGCATCAGAATTGAGGACTTTTATGGATTTTCATTGAGTATCTTGAATACTTCTTTTAAGACACTAATCAAAAACTATTGTGAAATGATAAAGAGGGAGCCTTCTGAAATGTAGTCATGATGCTACAGAGAATCTTAGATTAGTTAATCCTATTATTCGAAGTGTCAAGAGACCTAGAAAAAGGTACCTGATTAGAATGGGCACACACACATAAGCTGTAACTAATTAGGACAATGGAGCAGATCTTAAACTCTTTATTTCAAGCAACATTTAGATGTCTTGTTCGACATGCATAATATTCTATAAACATTTTAAAGTATTGTCAACACTTAAGAGTTGGAAGAATTTACTTAAAATTTTAATTTGTGCCTCTCTTGAAATGTTTGAAGTTCTTGAAACTGATTTTACATCTTAGCGTGGCTAAACAATTGGATCCACTGGCCCATTTTGAGAAGGTAAATATAGTTATTTGTAGGATAATTATATACATATTTTAGTCTGCCATGCTGCATATTGGGATTCCTTACTCATTTTTGTTATCTTTTCAGCACCATTGGCTTTCGGTTTTATAGGTTTCTTGTTCAATCCGTTAAGATCTGTGTCCTTCAAAGTTCTAGAACTAACTTAAGGGATACACTGAACTACATTCAAAGCTAGAACAAGATAGTAAAGATCTGTACTTTTCTATGTGGTAGCCACTAGATATGTGTGACTTTTTAAGTTTAAATTTAAATAAAAAATAAAAAATTCATACTGTACTAGCTGCATTACTAGCTATACTTCATGTTCAGATGGAGAATGTTTTATGTCATTGCTGAAAATTGTGTTGGACAAACTGATAAAATGACTAAAATCTTTATAAATGACCATAACAAAAGCAAAGCAAAGAGGTTATTGACTTCAACCTGAAGATTCTAAAGCACAAACAAGGGACAAACTAGAACTCATTGACTGAAGCACTGAGGTAAAACGTTTAAACGGATCACCTAAATATCCTTAAATCTATTTAAGAGCACTGGCCCAAATAGATTGCATCGTAAAGAATGGAAGTGTTTATACATGCAATGGAGAAACTAATCCCTGACAACATTTTAAATAAAGAATTTTAAAAAGCTGGAAAAAACCCTGAAAACTATACATGAAAATGCTTGCTTATGTTTGGTGTGTAAAATTATATAAGGGACCAAACTCAGATGGCTTGGGAGCACTTCAGAAAACAGTGATAATGAGCCAGTTTATGAAAAGATCAAATAATGGCAAAATGTCTATGACTTAGGTCATTATATACAAAAAATATAATAAAAATCTTCAAGGTATTTTATTATCTCCCCTGATAATGATTTGCCTAGATGATCTTTGAGTTCTCTTAAAGTTCAAAAATATTAAATTTTACTAGTGAAAGAAGATTAACATTGACTATTTAGATTAATTGTGTGGATTTCTAGCTGTGCAAATAACTTTACTTAAAATATAAGAACTAAATAGATGATGACTTGCAGCATTCCATAAAATCAGATTAGATGTTGAGTTGTATCATGTTTTATCTTTATATCAAGGACTTGAATGAATTCAGAGAAGTAAAGCTTATCAAATTATCAGGTGACACAAAATATGAAGGAAATGTTAATATACACAATGTCAGAATTAAAATTTGTACAGACTTGATAACTCAAAACTAACATTAATAATTTAGTTAAATTAGTTATTTTAAATGATGATGATTCGTGAAGAATTTTATTAAAGGACACGTAGTCTCATTCCTTGAAGAGTTGTGAATTTCGGACTCAAGAAAGATTAAACAGACTTGACAACCTAGAGCTCTGGGTTGAACAACAAGACAATTAACAGTGATGACTTTGTAGTTAGCCTTAGTTACAGGTTGTATTTGTCTACCTTCTTAAAATACTGTCTTCACTTTGTGTCAGGAAATAGCACTCCTGATGTTCCTCTTATTCTCTAGACCATTCTTCAGTCATCTTTACTGTTCATGCTCTTCTTCTCTGTGTTCTAAAATACAAACATAATTCATACATATTTTATCACCTATCTTTTCCTCTTAAAATGCAAACTTCACAAAACTAAGTTCTGTTGCTTGCTTTGTTCACTGTTTTATTCCTCACTCTTAGAATAGTGTTGACTTACAGTAGGTGTACAATGATTATTTCTGAATTAGTACATTCACAGAAGAACAAAATTAATGATAAATAAATAAAGCTACTGTGAAAAAGATGTAGCATATATCTCCTGGTTAAATGTTCATCATTACTGGGTAATCTGAGAAAGGAAAATATCCTATTTTGTAGGAATGAGGCACAGATTAAGAAGTACAAAAAACTTCTGATTTCTGCACTAGCACAAACTTTATTTTTTGTTTATGCCTTTGAAAGAGGCACTTAAAAACAACATTGTATTAAGAAGATTCTAAAGAGAATGTTAAATGTTTTAAAAATAATTTAGAAATTATAGTTATAATGGAGTAGCAATTTAGAAAGTTAAATCCAGTTAATGTCTTTTACATTTCTGGGTGTTAAATGAAAAAAGTAAATTAAACTTATTATGAGTTGATTTAGAAAGAAGTGGTAGTAGTAATGGGAAAAATTACTGATCCAGGTTTAACATTTTAAACACCATCCTCAATATTCCATATAATTATTACTTAAAATTGCATGGTCTATAGTAGTCATTAGGAAGCTTCCTTTACCAGGGAGAGCTCAAGTATAGGTCAGATGTTAACTGTCTAGAAAATTATAGAATGATATGTGCAATGAATGGGAGGTAAGGCTTTTAGATCTTATTTGAATTCCAATATTCTAATTTTTTTATTAATAAGCATATATGTATAATTAAGGTTATATGAGTAATAGTACATTAGGAATATATAATATATACAAATATATATATATATATATATATATATGTGAAAAACTGGTTTAGTGACTAAAATCTTTATAAATAACCATAACAAAAGCAAAGCAAGGAGATTTTATACATACATATAAACATATATATATGTATAAAATCTCCTTGCTATATATATATATATATATATATATATATATATATATATAAAATCTCCTTGCTTTGTATATAAAGTTAGGTTTATATATGAAAAAATAAATACATATAATATGTATTCAATTTAAAAACTGAAAGGTGAGAAAAAATTACCAATGAACTGACAAGAAGAATCAAATTTGTATTCTCTGTTCTCTCATAAAGCAGGTTTTGTATTTGTTATCTCTGTTAGGACTTTGAGAATGTTTGCTGAGCATGTCAGTTATATTCTGCATTAGTTTTTCATTCCTATGACAAAATACCTGATAAAAACAACTTAAAGGAGGAAAGGTCTATTTTAGCACATAGTTTCAGAGGATTCAGTTTATGTTCTGGTTTCTTTGCTTGGGCCTGAGGTGAGAGAGAACATCATAGTGGAAGGGAATGGTTAAGGAAAACTGCTCACCTCATAGCAGTCAGGAAGAAAGAACAGAGAAAGAAAGGCCCAGAACTTGATGCAGTCCCTAATGGCCCCCGGTGACCCACACCCTTCCACCTCCTACAATTTCTACCATCTCTCAATAATTCATTCAAATTATGAATCCATCAATGGATTAATCCACTAATGAGGTCAGAGCCCTCATGATCCAATTATTCCCTAAATGCCCCATCTATGAGCATGCTGCATTAGAGACTAAACCTTTAACATATGAATCTTTGAGGGTCATACCAGATCTAAAACCTAACATATTCCAAAAAAAAAAAAAAAATGATCTCTTCTGAATTAAACAGCTTTCAAAAGTTGATGTCATGAAGGAAGGACCTCATTTATTGGATTTGAATGTTCACATGTATTTTGATTTTTATAGGAATCATAATTTTAAAAGGACTCTACACTAGTGCTTCTTTAACTTTAAACTGCATAAGAATTACCCAAGGAGCAACATATAAATGCAGATTCCTTGGCTCTACCTCATTTATTCTGATTTTGTTGACCAGGGTAAGGTACAGAAGTATGCTTGTTTAATAAATACACACCTGTACTTCTCTCTATTCCTACAATATAACTGACACAGGAACTACACTTTGCTTGACACTATCAATCTTTATGTAGAACCACATTTTTAAATTCAAGTTATCTTCTTGTATGACTGATTCATTCTTTCAGTTATATAGAGAGCATTAATCCATTTATGTTCAAATTTAGACTTTTATTTATTTCCTACTCACAAGCTTTTATTCTAACAGGTCCTTTCATGTCTTCTAGAACGTGTGAGGAAATAAAACTCATTCCAGCCTGAGGCCTGCTGGCTTTGCAGATACATATTTGGGGAGAGAGCACCCTCATGTGGTAATGTCATGCTAAAATATTCTGAAATTTATTTTTTGTCTTGAGCAACCACATTAAAACAGTTGCTTGTTGCTTGTACCAAAAATTTATTGGATCATTTCATTTCAAAAGAGTTTTTAGAGCACACTTTATTTTTTGAAGCCAAAAGGAGAGATATTAGTGTACAAAAATTTTATATTCACACTAGATTTTCAGATTCTAACAACTGTAGTAGCTTCTTTTATAGATTCAGGAAGCCTGTCTTAATCTTTTATTAAGCCACAATAAGTGCCTCCACCAAATTAAACTGTTAGGAATCAAAGCCCATCAGGACACACGGATTTTTGTTATTTGTTTGCTGGTTTTACTAAACCATGGGATAATTTAACATTGCTCCAGTCATAAATAGAATGTCAAAAGAAGTCTTTGGTTTGGGGGAATTTTTAAATAATCACAAGGTGGTTTGAAACAACAGCAACAAAATAACATTTATTTATCCTAAATTTTATTAACATAATTATAGTGCATATTAGTAGGGTATAGGTGATATTTTAATGTGTGCATCCAGTGTGCACTGATCAAATTGGGGTAAATATGCTTTCCTTCTCCTAATTCTTCCCTAATATTTGGAGTTTTTGTAATCCTCTTTTCTAGATCTTTATAAAATTTGCATTAGGGATTGTGAACTGGGGTGGTTACCCTGTGCTATGGAGCACTGGGATTTGCTCTCTCCCTCTCACTGTTTTGGTGACTGTTGTTCCATGTCCCTTCCTTCTCCCTTCCCTTGGTCCTAAACTTTAGCTTTGGAAGCCATGTATTCCTGAGGTGACAGATATGGCCTCACTTATTGTATTTGGGGCATACCAGAGCTCTGAATAAGCAAAAGTAATAACTCCAGCAAAAAGAATAACAGGAACCCTATTAAACAAAAGGAGTGGAGCATGCCATCTAGACTAAAATGTACTACAGCACAGGTGAATAATTTTTCATGCTTACAATGAAATAGATAATCATTTTAAATAAATGCGTGACACTCACTCCCTTTTCTTCTTTGGCCATCATGGTTACATAAGGAGGGTTGTCCACCTCCTATACAGACTGTCCTATGTTAATTTCATATAACAATGACCTCTCAAATATTACATTCATTGCCAGGCATGGTGGTGCACACCTCTAATCCAAGCAACTAGCGAGGCTGAGTCAGGAGGATGGCAAGGTTAAGGCTAGTCTCAGAAATTTAGTAAGGCCCTAAGGAATTTAGTGAGACCCTGTCTTTAAATAAATGATATAAGTAGGCTGATTCATAGGGGAGTAGGGAGGCTGATTCATAATGGGGTAGGGAGGGGGCATGGGATTATTAATAATGGTGGAATGAGATGGGCAGTATTATCCAAAGTACATGTATGAAGGTATGAATTTTTGACAAATTTAACACATAGGCTTATCTTGTTTTTATAGTTTTACAATGTAAACTTTAATATTTTAAATATAGGTAAGAAACGCATACTTATTATAAATACTATAAAATAGTATTATATAATATATGAATACTATATTTATTATAATAATACTTATTAAAAAATGGAAAGATGAAATAGAAAATATGTCACATGTCATAGCCTCCACTTCCCACACGTCCCAGAGATAATTTATTTCTCCATTTTGGTGAGTTTGCATTGGTATTCTTATGTATATGAAGAGTAGCTTTACATGTAATAAATTGTATATATAGAAAATATATGAGTATATATGCATGTTTTTACTATTAATATTTATTTATATTTGAAGTTGTTTTAAAAGTTTTGATATTATTTGTAAAACAACAAAAAACAAGGTAATAATCAACTAGACTCTATTACTTTTTTGAGCCAAGGGTTGGGTAGCAAACTAGAGGCACATGTAATAGCCATATCTGGTTATTATTTTTAATTATGCAGGGAGCACTTATTTATAACATATTTTAAGTTACATTTCTGAATAATTTTAAGATTATACAATATGGACAGCTATACTCTTCCAAAATTTCCTCCATCCCATCACCAAAAGGAGCAGAACAATAGCGGTAGTACTGCTAGCTGTGGTAGTGCTTATAGTATTACTAAGGAATAACATGGAATCTATGTCAGTAGGTTCTAAGAGAAATAAGAAATAACTTGATAAGTTACTATAGAAAATTGAACTCAATTTTATTATTTTATTTTTTAGAATTCTTTATCTAGTGAAGTTACTTTTTTTCTTTATTTCCACATTTTTTAAAATTTGATAAACTAAATTTTAAGTTAGAAAATCTAGTGACATAATAGTATTATTTGATTACTTCATTCCTTCCTTTCTTCATTTTGCTGTCCTGGGCATCAAACCTAGGGCTTTACTCATGCTAGACAAGTGCTCTCCACTGATCTACATAACCAGTCCTTTTAAAATTTTTGTCTTGAGACATTGTGTTACTAATTTGCCCAGGCTGTTCTGAAACTTGTGATCCTATGCTTCAGCCTGCTAAACAACTGGGACTAAAACTTTTTGTTAAGAATAGAAGCCAGTATATTACAAAAAATAATGTGATTAATGCAGCCTAAGATTACCAGAGAATATGCAGGAAGACAGATCCATGTCTGTCTTGTTCATCTTCACATTGACAACACCCCACTCATACTTGATATTTAATAAACTGTGTTGAATTAATTGATTATCTAGTTAGTTATTCAATTAATAAAGGCTTAACAACTTTCTAATAGTTGAAAAATCTCCACTTAGAATTTTCTAAAGGAAAGAATATTTATGGAGAAATATTAAACCTACTCTTGAACATTCATTATGCTAATATTATGGAACACTTCACTTAGACATAAACATGTTTGAAAAACTAAAAATAATAACGAGATAGGGCTATTACATGTGCCTTTAGTTTGATACCCAATCCTTTGCTCAAAAAGTGAGAGAGTCGAGTTAGTTGTTCTTCATTTCCCTTCTCTCCCTGATAAATAGTACCACACAATAGAATGGTTCATATTAGACAGTATTTTTGTGCATGAAATTTATGGTTAAGTTATAGAGTTTTAGTGTTTTCTTTTTCATATGCAACTACTCAAAGAATAGCATTTAAACTCTGATCTTGTTTTAGGGGTGGGAGGTTACCTGGGATTGAATTCAGGCACTCAACCACTGAGCCACATCCCCAGTCCTATTTTGTATTTTATTTAAAGACAGTCTCACTTAAGTTACTTAGTGCTTCTCTCTTGCTGAGGCTGGCTTTGAACTCACCATCCTCCTCTCTCAGCCTCCTGAGCCACTGGGATTACAGGCATGAGCCATCAGGATCCACTTAAACTGTGATCTTAATCAAGGATGTCTCTATGGCTTTTTCTTTCCATTTATGACTCACATGAACCATAAGGAAGCAGAGCACTATCACTTTCTCAGCATTTATTTAATATCTTCAATTTATGGATACCCTTTTCTCAGTAATGAACACAAGTTCTAAGAGTAAATCTATTGACTGTATTTATGAAAATTTTGAGGAAAATAAAAGTCTTTGTATGTTAGGGCAATTCTCATAAAGTGATTTTTGAGGTAGGGGTCTAGATCTACTTCTTTGTTTATATTACCAATACCTGAAGAAAGAGAGTGCTTAACTGGGTTTACCTTTAATGTCTGTTTTCTACCTCTTCTGTTTCATGTCACTTGTGATGTGTCAAAATTTTCCCATTTGTTTAACAGAATTAAACAAATATCATCAACAGCCTGTCTGATCTCTAAAACATAAGTTGGAGAATATTATTAAATGAAAGCATATGAAAATGCTACTTTGTAGGCCAAATTGTGGAATATGTTTCATAAGGTTTGACCTGGTAGTTGGGTATCTTGTAAGGACTGAATATGTCATGTTTGCTTTTGTTTAGAGAGTTATAGTTGATATTAGACATTTTGGAGATTATGGCCTCTTTTCTTTCTTCAGCACACTGAGATTCTGAAATCTGTCTTAACAGGCACTCTTTTTTTTTTCAGCATTTTATGTCCCAGTGCCTAGAACAGTGCCTGACTGATAGTAGACGTGGAGTAAATGTTTGCTGAATGAGTAGTGTTATGACTTAAAATTATCAAGTTCTACAAAATTGTAATTATTAATAATGATGATAATCAGACATGTTAAAATACTAGAACAGATAATACCAAAGGTGAAATCTCTGACAGCTCTGTTAATGGGAAGGTGACAAGTTAAACTTAGTTAACATAATCAAAGGTGTGGCACATCAGACAAAGATGTAAAAGCAGTGTCAGATCAGCACAGGATTTACACACGGGCTTATGAATATTTCTCTTAAAATTATGTATATTTCATTATTACAAATATGTGTTGGTGTTAAAACACATAAAAAAGAAAGACATAGTAATGAAAAAATAATCTCATCGCCTAGAAGAAATCCTAAAATTGAGCATATATAGAACAGTTATTTGTACCATGGGATTTCCCTATGCAAATGACTATTCTTCGAAAATATTTTATTGTGGATAATATATTATACGTAATATTTTATTGTGGATGTTTTCACACATAAATAAAGTACATAAAATAGTACAATGAAATGACCTATACTAATCATTTGGGTCCAGTGTTTATCAAGAGTTTATCTTGTTGACTTCACTTTTTCTCCCTTCTGCTATTATATTTTAAAATTATCCTGGAACTGAGTTATGTAATCTCTGTGTACTTTACTGTTTCTAAAAGTAATTGGAGCATCTTATATAGCCACAATACCAACAGATCTTTAAACAAATCTTTAAGATTATTTTATGCTCAGTGCATGTTTGAATTGCTCTACTTACATAAAATGTGTTGAGTAACAGCTCATTTCTTTTCATCTTTTTCTCTTTTTTCTTTTTTTGTACCAGGGATTGAACTCAGGGCACTCAACTACTGAGCCACATCCCCAGCCCTATTTTGTATTTTATTTAGAGATAGGGTCTCACTATGTTCCTTAGCACCTCTCATTGCTGAGGCTGGCTTTGAATTTGGGATCCTCCTGCCTCAGCCTCACAAGCTTCCTGGATTACAGGCATGGGCCACTATGCCTCAGCTCATTTCTTTATGTAACAATCCAAATAAGATTTACATGTTACATTTGGTCTTTAGGTGTCTTAAATATCCTGGAAACTTAATAATTACCAACTCCCTTTTTGTCCTGTTATTGACCATTATGGAAAAGGGATTCTTCTATAGAGAATTTTACAGTCTAAATTTGTCTTTTTATTTGCTTAGTGTCATTTAAATGTTTTGTTTTTTAATTTTTTAAAATTTATTCATCCAAGTATACCCCAAGATGGAAGTTAGCCTCAGAGACTTGAACAATTTTCAGTGGTGAACTTTTCTTTATTATAAGGTTTCTTACCAACTTTTCATCCAATGTTTCATCATTGCCTGAAATATTTTATGGAGTTGCAAAATACTGATTCATAATATTCTCATTTCCCCCATTTATACTAATTAGAATTCTTTGATTTAAAAGCTTCTTCAAGAAGGAGTTACTAGTTACCTTGAAAAAGAGTTTGTAAAAGAATGTGAATTAAATATTTAATAATTTCATTATGTTTATCAATTTTCAGAATCAGGAGCTGGTACTTTAAATGCTTCAAGATTTTACTTTCATTACCCAACAGACACTATACATTAGTTTTTTAAAAATAATAATAATTATATAATATTTTGATAATTGATAATACAGTTAAATTAGAGAGTAAATTTCAGGATTGTTTCATATCCATTTTTGCCTAGGACCTGTATTACTCTAAGGGCATATGGTCAAAATATTGTGCTATAAATCATTTAAAGTATTTACTCTTTTCACTGTATGATGAAACTCATTAACTTCCAATTTTTAAATTTAGTGGCATTTTTTTTCATTTTTGTGTAATTTTATTTTTAAGAAAATTAAACATTCACGTTTCCAATGTTAAAATTTGTAGCAAGTTATATTTGAAAATTTGTCACTTATGTTACTCTTCTTTTTTTCAGTTCTATTGATTTTATTTTTTAAATACATGACAATGGAGTGCATTACAATTCTTATTAAACATATAGAGTACAATTCTTCATATCTTTGTGTATAGAGTATGTTGATGCCAATTCATGTCTTTATACATATACTTTGATTTTTTTGCATTACAATTCTTATTACACAAATATGCCACAATTTTTCATATCTCTGTTTATATATAAAGTATGTTGACACCCAATTTGATTCTTCATACATGCTACTCTTCTTATACCTTGTGTTCTCTGTCTCCCACAATTACTTATCATATACAGTTTTGGTTTATTCTTCCACTGCATTAAAACATACACAGGTTTTTATATTCTACTCCTCCTTTTTAGAAAGAAGTGATCATATCATTCTTGTTATTGTACAGTTTGCTATTCTTTTTTCCACTTAACTACATATCCTGATAATCACTCCTTTTTCCAGGCTGCACAGTGGTTCTTCATGGGGGGGAATTTTCATCCCATCTCCAGAGCACATACAGCAATGTCTGAGTTATTTTGGGGGTGTCACAACTTGGGTGGGTGAGTTGTTATTAGCATCTGGTGGACAACACAGTTCAGAGGTTATGCATAGCAGCCTACAATGCACAGGAAAGCCACCACTCCAAAGAATTATCTGTTCCAAATGTTTATAATTCCAAGACTGAGAAATCCTGTTGTATGTGTCCTGCTTGAATGTCCTCAACTGCGAATTTACAACGTCTGTGTCGCCTTGAATTCTTTTAATTCATTAAACTGTTCATTATGGTCATAAAATATGCTTTTTTACACGCCTGATAATTTTAAAATCATATTCTTTATAATGTGACATTATGTTTCAGTGAGTCTGGAATGTGTTTGCTTTCTTTAGGAAGTGTTGCATTTTTTCCTAACAGTTGGATAAATTACTTCCTGACCACTTGATGTTGTCAAGGTTGGTTTAAGACTGTGCTAAGAGTTTATTTATCTAATACTTGTCCTGAGTTCTATAACATTATGCTTGATCTCTAGGTCATGATCCTCATTCTAAGCTGTACATATTTTTCCCTCTAAAATTATGTATTCTTTAGTTGTAGATATGGTGTTTTAAAAAAGTTAACAATGCTATGTTCATAAGGTTACTCAAATGTTCTATTTGTGTTCTAATGTTTGTCTACCTATTCTACCAATTACTGAGGTGTGTTAAAGTTCTCTATAAAAATTTCATTAAATTTCTTCTTTCTTTTTAAAAATTTTAATGAATTTTAGAATCAGGTTATTAGTTGAATTTAAACTCAAAATTGTTTTATCTTGTTGTAGATTTAATTCCTTTAATATAAAATACCATGCTATTCTTGACTTCTTTGCCTATTGTTAATGTAGATACCTGAGCTTTCTATTGGTTGGTGTCTATTTGGGCTGCCATTTTCCATCCTTTTGTTACAATTTTACACATTTTTTCCCCAAAAAATATCTATCCTCTAAACAGCAGGCAGTTGTGCTTCATCCAGTTTGACCATCTTTATTTTTCATTGAAAATATTTATCAACCATATATAATAAATATACTTCTTGATTTAATTGTGATTAACAATGCCATCCTGATTTGATTTTTTGTCTAAATGTTCTTTATTCCTCTCTTCTCTGGATAAATCGACCACTTTTAATTCCATTTTCTCAGATATTAATGTTTTAATCTGTTGCTATTTTTGTTGTTGTTGTTGGTTAATCAGAGATTTTTAAAAGGGTATTCTTTCCTTAGTTAAGTCTACTTTAATTTGGGACATTGGCCACTTCCTGAGCCAGGTAAAACTTCATAACAGTTATAGTCCTTTTTCCACATCTGACACACTGTTCTATTGACATATATTTAGTATTATAAAGTATACAATACTTTGTTTTTACTTTTGCTTTAAACAGTATTTATTTATTTTACAAACAACATTTCTTAAAGTCTTCATTTCTTCTTAGAGTTCAAAGCTTCTATCAGAGATAATTTTCATCAGCCTGAAGAGTTTCTATTAGTATTTCTTATAGCTTAAGTCTTTTGATGACACAGTGTATGTGTCTGTATGTGTATCAGTTATTTTACTTTCCTATCTTTCCTTTATCTCTAATATGTTAATTACAACCATTTTAAAGTCTGCTTTTCTAAAGATAATATGAATACTTTGTGGGTTTTTTCTATTAATGCTTTAGCATCTGATGCTCAGCTGCATTTTCCTGTGTTGTTACATATAGAATTGTATTTAGTTGTAAGTAGTACATAGAATTATTACTATTTGGGTTCTTAGACCTGCAATACTTCTCAAAAGATAAAGGTCTTTCTAAAATGCAGTTTAGGTATCCAAATCAACTTCATTTTTTAGATTTAATAAATTCATTTTTCATAGCAATGTTAGGTTTAGAGAAAACTAAACTGATAATACTTAGAGTTTAGTCTCTATTTCACAGTTTCATAAATTCTCTTATTGTTATCTCCTTGCATTAGTCTGGTATACATGTCTCAATTGCAGAACCAATATTATTACAAACAAAAGTACATACTTACATTTAACTTTACTTTGTGTTATATAGTTATGACTTTTTTACAAATGCATAATAATATATATCCTTCAGTACATTACATACAGAATAACTTCATGCCCTATGCTGCACCATTTTATACATCCACTTGACATGTTCTCCTGCTAGAAATTTTGTAAATAAGCAATATTGGATAAATTGTTTTTGAAAGAATTAAAATAATTAATATCTCTTACGATATGATGTACTATGTTTTAAAATAGTCAATATTTGCCTCTATTGGGAATCTTCCCTTTAAACTTCCCATTTTGGGAAATTTATAACAAAATTTCATATTTCCAATTCGAATAAAATTCAGTTATAAGAAAAGTCTCACCTTAGCTTTCATTTAATGTATAAATCCAAAAAGTAATAGAATTCATTTACCAAAGAAACCTATTAGGCTGAATTATTCTCTTCCAAATTCTCTCTCTCAGCATCCTTGAATGTGACTGAATTTAAGGATAGAGTATTTAATAAGGCATGCCAGTCAAAATGAGCTCGTTAGAGTGGGCCCTAATCTAGTAGAACTGTTATCCTCATAAGAAGAAATTTCAGCACAGGTATGTACAAAGGGAAGACATTGTGAAGATACAGGAAGAAAATGATCATCTGCTAGCCAAAAAGAATAGGAAATAGATTCTTCTTCCCAAAGGATCCAAACCTGATGGCACCTTGACCTGGGACTTCTAGCTTCCAGAATTTTAAGAAAATAATTTCTTATTGTTTAAGTCAGTTTCTGGTATTTTCTTATAGAAAACCTAGCAAAACAATAATAACCAGTTAGGTAAAACTAAAAGAAAGAATAAAGAGATTTTAGATAATTTTGGGGAACTGGATTATGCTAAAATTATATTTCCAATGTTACCACACAGTATTTATACACAAAACATAAATATATTGTGATTTATGGACATTTTCTTTTTCAAAACCATATTTAAATTATGTTTGTCACTATAAAATCTGATTTATAGTTATAGCTACCAAGAAAGATATAATTCTTTATTTCACTTCTCACGATAATGTCATAGGGATTATATTATTAACCCCACTTACAATAAGAAAACTGGAATTCAGAAATGTTGATCTATTGTCTATAATAAAATAGGGGGTAAGTATAGAAAGTGATAATTCAACCCAGATCTTCCCTTCTCTCCAACACTGAAGATCTGAACTGCTATGTTTTCCTGATTTCTGGCTTCTGTTTTTTTTTTTCTTTCATAGACAAATTCTTTAAAAATTACCTATCATTTTACCTTTTTATTAGCATATTTTCTTGATAATATTTCATTTTTCTTTTCTGTTTGTATTTCTAATAACAAATCCTTCCTTGAAATTCTTTATCTATAGTTTCTATTACTCTAGATATTTCACAAATTCTTGCTCATTTATTCTTTAATGAAAACTTTACTTTCTTTATTACTACCTTCTCTTCCAAGTCTCAACTATTAACTTTGGAGAAACCTCAAAGATGAATTCTCAGCCTCTTGTATTTGTCTAAACTCCCAAAGAAAAGCTTCTCAAAGAAAATTCTTCTGACTTTCCTGGAAAGTATGTATTCTTTGTCCTCAAGTATCATATATCTTCCAGAACCCTCCAACTATCTCTAAATTTCCTGTTGATTGTGAGATGAAGTGTCTTGGATTTCTTTCCCCACATCACATTCAAGATAAATTTTTAACCAAATTCTGTCATAAACACAATCTCCTCATAGATGTTTTTGCTTTTATTTTCATCATTGCATATCTCTGGAGATCTATGTGAAATTTAACACAATATTGAGAGTGTAAAGTGTACTCAAGAAAAGCAGCAATCTATCTTTAGTTATTTACCCTTAAAATTCATTTGACTTATTCACTTGAATAGAAGATGAAATATCTTATTGACATTTTTTTTGCATTTAAAATATATAACATTAGGTATAGACTGAAAAGCCAGTCATGGTTTCAGCCCAAATTATTACTTTTCTCTTCATCAAGTGAGAAGAGAACTGAGAAGAAACAATTATGCTCATTTTTGCTGCTTAACGGGATAAACACACGGTTGGCTCCATTTTAGCTTTTAGCCTTTGAGATAAATAAAATATCTATGTCTAACATCTTCTGAGAGTATGGTCTATCAATATTTAATTTGGCCAACCACAGAAAGCATTAACATAGCATACTACATTTTATGATTGGCTCAATCTTGGATTTCTTTATTAAATGTACTTAAAATTTATCAACGGGAACAGTGTGTGTGTGTGTGTGTGTGTGTGTGTGTGTGTGTGTGTGTGTATGTGTGTGTGTGTGTTTTAACTGAATACTTCTATTTAACATTTGGTAATTACTGAGAATCTGCAACTGACTATTTGTAATTTTCATTCCTATAGTCCTAATAGTTAACAGAGAAATGAATAAAATAAGCATAAAATGAAATTTACTACCAAATATGTCTATATATAAATATTTGAAAGAGCCCAAAGTTATAATGTAGACATAGAACTCTTATTCTATAGGTAAAGGTCTACAAAAATATATGTGCAATTATGCATGTGCATGGGTGCAAATTTTTCAGAAATTTCCCATATTAAATGCTAATTCTGATATATATATATATATATATATATATATATATATATATACACAAGATATATAGTTACAAGAATTTTTTTCCTGATAAGGTCTCCCTTATTTGTTGATTATTTATATTAGTCTCATTAAAAAAGGGCATGAGTTATGAAGATATATACACTAAATTGAACTACATAAATTAAGTTAATTTTAACTTTAGTCTCATAGAATATCAAGGTGTTGCACAGTCAGCAATTGTTTATATCACATACAAAACTAAGATTACAATTAGTACCTAATAATAATTGGATTCACAATGTTTAAAAATAGATATTTTTTAGAGATGGAATTTATGAACTTTTTGGCACATTTAATCCCAGAAGATGCAAGGAGACCCTCATCATTATACAGAATACATGTATGATGTTGTGAGGAGAGAAAAAAAGAAGTATGTCACATTAGATTGGGTAGAGAGAAGTGATGGGAGGGGAAAGGAAGGGAAGGGGGTATAAGAAGGGCAGCAGAATAAAATAGACATTATTACTGCTGTATGTAAATAGGTGACTGTATGACCAATGTGATTCTGCAACCTGTACAATCAGAAAAATCAGAAATTATACACCATTTGATTCAAATGTATGAAATGTCAAGATCATTGTCCTATCATATGTAACTAAGAAAAAAGAAAACAGAAAAAAAGAAAAGAAAAAAAGTCATACATTGCAAAAAAAAAAAATCAGCAAAAGATTACCAGTATGACTCAACTAAAAAACAAATATTTTGTTGGTAAATCATGAAAGGTTATTAATTCAAATAAAACCATGCTAAGTATTTTATATATTATATTATTTTAGATAAATCATCAATTTGTTGAACAAGGTACAATAAAATATTTTGAAGAGCTACTTTCCTTACTTTATTTCTCAATATGAAGAAGTGGTTCAAGTTGACCAATTTTATAGTTAAAAGTTGGTTCAAATTTGAAGTTTCCCATTTATTAGTCAACTTCTTTAATATCTGAAGCTCAATTTTCAGACTTAAGATTGATTTTAATAATTTTATAAGATTGTTATAAAAATTAAATGGGTATACTGTGGAAAGAATCTGGGGTAGGGATTGCCTAATGAATAAGTAATTGTAATGTTAGTTGGCTATGTATATATTTCTTCTTTGTCAAGATCTGTACTTACGAAAAATATGATTTTTAATGCTAAAGAAAAGAAGAAAATGAAATATTGGGTTTATAAAAAATAAAAATATAAAATGCAAACTGTTTCATAAATCTGAGTGTTTAAAGGAAGTATTAAATGATAAATATCCTAGTTTCTAGACTAAAAAAAACTTAAATTCTATTTTGAAAATGTATAGATATGTTATCAATGCCCTACATAATATTGGATAGTTTCTGTATTCATTTGATCCATAAATTCCCCAGAAAAGGCAGTGATAACTAAAATGCTCTCATGTTTATGATATCCTTGGGTCATTTGACATAACTTAACACAAAACAAATATAGAGACATAATTGCAAAATTTATAGTGTAACCCATGAGAAACAATCCAGACAAGGTGATTTTTTCTTCTGGCAAAATAAGCCATAGATTTTTTCATAGTAATAGAACATGTAAAATATCATAAATTTGGTATTATTATTGTGATAAAATCATGAAAAAAATTATTTAAACCATTAAAAGGAAATATTAAAAGAATAGACTTGAGCCAGGTGCAGTAGCACACTCCTGTAATTCCAGCAGCTCAGGAGACTGAGCCAGGAGGATTTCAAGTACAAAGACAGCCTCAGCAACTTAGCAAAACCCTGTCTCAAAATAAAAAATAAAAAGGGCTGGAGAGGTGGCTCAATGGTTGAGATCCCCTAGGTTCAATTCCTGGTGCCAAAAAAAAAAAAAAAAAGCAAAATAAAAAAGAATAAGAGAACAACAACAACAACAATATAATAGATTTGAAAAATTATCTATAGAGTGTAGAAATGAAAATTAGAGAAACAAGCATATAAATATGAAAATAATTCTAATGCAAAAATAAAATGTATAGGCAAAGAAATGAAGAAATTAAAATTCATGACAAGAACACTGCAAACATTCAGACTAGTTTTAATAGAATTCCATAAAGAAAGGATAGAAAGAATGAGAGAAAGAATATAATTAAGAAATTGCAAGTGAAAATTATTCATGTTTTTCACCATACTCTTTTATTCTTTGAGCATATATTGGTATTTAAACCTGAAGTCTAAACATTGGGGCCTTTTGGATATGTTTTCTAACCTGTCTCCTCTAAGTCTAAGAGTTGTCTCTTTCATCCACAAATTTCAGGACATGTCTCATCAGGAAAAATGATCAATTTGGAAATAGGGTAAATGAATTGTCTTATGTTTTTTCTATAAATAGGAAAAATCTTAAGCCATAGGGGAAATAATCTTAACTTATTCCATTAGGCAAAACCGTAATTCAATTCCTAAATTATTTTAAACATTAGTGTGTTTTTGTTCTTTTATATGAAACATAGCTAAGCATTTTCAGTGAAAGCTATCAAATCTGTTTCTGCATGTTTATGTTTTGTCTTTCGTTCATGTTCGTGTGATATTTTTCTGCCTCTAGATGATATGGTCAAAAGTAATTTGTTAAGGAGCTCTGTTTATTTGTCTTAAAAAATAAGCATTTATGTAAGTTAAATATTCTTCCAGCTTTCAGAAATATGAGGAAAAAAATCTTTTTTCAAGTTTACATAATCTGGAATAATCTTTGGTAAATAAATCTAGTTTAAGTTTTTTTTTTTTAATTTAAAAAGGCATATCTTCAGAATTGCCAACAATCAATAAAATGTAGACATACAACTCTTATTCTATCTAGGTATTTACTAGTCAAATAAATTTATTTACTTAAACTAGATGTTTAAGATTATTAAACTATAAATTCAACCTAAGGAGAAATGTCAAAATGCAGAACTAAGCGCAGCAATAAAATGAAATGACCTATGAATTTAACTTTTTTAGGATTCTTGCTTTTTTGATAACTGCTCATCATGCATATTATAAAAATAGTTCAAAGGAAAATAATTGGAGATGCTGACTAGCTTTGTCAAATATCTCATGAAATTTTCATGAGTAATCCAGACATAATTGTTAAGAACAATTGAATAGATAAAAGAAGGGGGAAAGTTTATAAATAGACATTAAAGCATAACAATGCTTCCCAAATTTCTTTGGCAATTTATACCCTTGGAGTTTTGCTAAATTAAGTTAACTGATGGATTTTCATTGAATATCTAGGTACTTTTTCAAATAAAAATGATGAGTTATTAATTACTTAGTAATAAGCTTTAGTTTATCAACTTTTGCCTTCTTATTACAAAAGAATGAAGGATACTTGGGTGTCTTAGCAAATATGACCTGTGCCTTACTGAAAAGTTCTACTGTGAAGATAGAGCTTCTAAAAATTGTTGGGCTGGGATATGGCTCAGTGGCAGAGCATTTACCTTATACTTATGAGGCACAGGGTTCAATCCTCACCACCACACAAAAATAAATAAATAAAACAAAGGTGTTGTGTCCATCTACAACTACAAAGAAAGAGATTCTAGAAATTATAAAATGTTACACTTATAGATTTTGGTAACTCACAGAATGTGACAGTTCACAATTGTGTATTTTCACATTTTCAAAAGAAGTTGCTGAAATTTAAGATTTCTAATTAATAAAGCTTAATTGAGGCCATGAAAGTAATTGGAGAAACAATTCGTCAAACAAGGAGGGTAAGGGTAGGTTTTATGTAAAGAAAACTGTAAGTTATGATGATGTATTTATTTTTTTGAAGGAAAAAACTCCAATGGTTTTTATCCTAAAGAAGAATGGCTAGTTTTTCCAAAATGAGGAAATTATAGGACAAACCTGAGTGGATACAAGACAGTTGTAGAAGGAAGTTGTTATGGGAGGGAATCTTGGAAAAGGAATTTTATGGGTGGTCAGGCTTGATAGGATTTAAAGGATTTATATTCTAGATTTTTAAAAAGGTACATGATTATAAATAACCTATTGATGCAAAACCAGAATTTAGTCTTCTCTGTTAAAAGTTACAAAGTTTTCTTAGCCTATTAGTTTGTTCTTGAAAGGAAACTGTGGAAAGTCTTTCTTTACATTTTAAGTAATCTGCTTATGAAGCTGAGATTCTGTTTCTTATCAAAATATTTTTCTGTAATTCATGTCATCCTTATCAGTATTTAATTACTTAATAAAACTGAGTCTGTTTACAATTAAAAGAGCTAAGATTTTTTAATTATGTAAATTTCTTTGTGCTTGAAATTTAAATCCTTTAATTCTTACTTTGATATTGTTTCTCAGTGACCTGTGATCATTTTCAATCAAATGTTTAAACCATTTGATATTTTTATGAACTTATTAAAATCAAATTCTAAATTAAGGCTTTTTTGACATTGAGCTCACTTTGGGACTCATTTTGGACCCCTGGGGTATCTCAAAAGAGTTTGTTTTCTCTCCTTATTAAAAAAAAAAAAACAGATGTTAATTAGGCTTTTTTGATATAAGTTTACATGGGAAGCAGTGCCAAATAAGAAATGTTGTTTCACTTTATTTGGGTCATATTTGTATGGATGTTACTATAATAAACTTTAATAAGTTCTAGAAATTGTATCAAATTCCTAGAACTCCAGCATGTCTAGATAAAAAGTTATCAGTCACAATTCAAGTAAACTTAAAACTGTTATATCACAGAAATAATGAGATTTCATTTTTAAGTGTAGTGTAGTAAATGTTCATCAAATCTTCAACGGATCTGATAAAATCAGCTTCGGTCTTGTCATCCAGATGATGTTTTGCAAGCTATAATCCTAAAGTTCTGTGTTTTCAAGAGTATTCATGGTGGAGACTGACAAATACAAGGTTCTGATATTTTAGGATAATATCATTAAACTATTCAAGAATTTCCACAACTCCATAGAAAAAAGAACCCTGAATTTATGATATTAGTAACTTAAGATCAAGTAGAACAAAAATTGATTACATTGGCCAGACCCAGTGGTTCATGCCTATAATCACAGTGACTTGGGATACTAAGTCAGGAGAATTGTGAGTGTGAATCCAGCATGGGCAACTTGTAAGAACGTGTCTCAAAATAAAAAATAATAAAGAAAAAAGATGGGAGGGGCAGGGGTGGAGCTCCATGGTAGTTATAAAACCAAGTTTAATGAGATTGGAAGTATTTTGTTAACAAATGATTCTTACTATCACTAATTTTGATAGAAATGGTGTTGACTGTAGAGAGAAAACTATTTTTCAGTAGAATTCTAGCCATATTCATTAATTTTTTTTGACCTCATGGTTAAACTGGATTCTGAATTCTTCCATTTTCCTATAATTCTAACTATGACTTTACTAACTGGTGTTTTACAATGTTTTCACACCATTTTGATTAGTATTACTAATACAAAAGTTCCCCATTTCCTGAGGTCAAAGCCTCACAAGTTTAAGCTGAATGTAAACTTTAGAAGACAACCCTCATGCCTGCTGCTGTGAGAGTCCTTCAGGCAGTCACTGAGATGACTAGTGATCACTAGGGACATTTGCAAGACAGAAACACTGTCAGATCACAACTGCCATTCTCATTCTACCATTAAATATGTTTCAAGCTTAAATCTAGAAATCTCTTGAGGCTGTCCTTTGAACTCAAGAGACTGTGTTAATAGTTTGTTTTAGCCATTAAATTTTGTTTTTTTCCTTTTCCCTCTATAGAAATCCTCTAGTTAATCATTAATTTATTTGTTTTAGTACTTGGGATTTGTAGAGACCTTGTCTAAGGAGCATACTCTTCTCTTGGTATTATCCTTCTGATCGTTATCCTCGTAATCTTCCTGGTGTGCTATGCTCCCATAAGAGTTTTAATTGCTGTTTGCATCCATCAACAATATGCCAGATGGTCTCACTGCTATTAGGGTGACAAAATAAGAGCCTAATTTTATGACTTATGAGTTCAACACTGAGACAAAGTCAAGCCAGCAATTTGGTGACAGAGTGATAGGCTAGAGTTTTGATCAATGGCTCAAAATAGAGGGGCTTACTAGTACCTTATTAGTCCATTTTAAGTTTCTGTAACAAAATATCTGAGATCGTAACTTATGAGAGAAGAGGGTGGTTTGGCCCACAGTTTTAGAGATTCAAGAGCTTGGTACCAGCTTTCTGCTCAACTCTGGTAAGACCCTACTTGCTTGGGCCACAATATGGCAGATAAGTGGAAATGAAAATAACATTATGTAGAGCAGGCCAAGCACATGTCATGAATTTGCCTTGTAACAGCACATTGTTGAGAGTACTAACCAGAATCTCATGAGAACCACATCAATCCCTTCTGAAGGTAATGCCCACATTTCTTTGTTACCTTGCATGAGACCCTATCTCTTCAATATCCCACTTCCTTCCTCCACTGCCACACTGAGAACCAGGGTTCCAGTATATGAATCTTTGGAGAACAAACCATATCACTGACACAAATGGTGGGGGTGGGAGGATTGTGCAAATGGTTAATTATGAGGCCACTAGATTGAGGTGGCTTTAGTGCCCTAAGTTGCTGTTGAAGGACACTGACATAGAGCAATTCAGAATAAGGAGCCATTTCCTAAGAAAATGAAACTTAAGCCTACCATGTCAGAAATTGCCCACCATCCTCACTATCCTCAAACAGGAACCTTCTGGGTACTAGTTCACTTTCACCAAATGAATATTTTCTTTGCATTGCTTAAGTATACCTCACAAAAGCATTTCCCTCATGCCCACTCAGTGAAGCTTGGATCACTAGTAGCCATGGAGCTGTCTGATTCATGACTTGCTATTTTTCAGATAAACTAAAATTGTACTCTGCCTAAATTTTTCTTTTAAAAAGTATATTATGTAGTTTCTGAAATCATTAATGTATTAGGGTACATGCACAAGAACAAAAGGTTTATATGTGAAGGAGGTGAACATGTAAACTGGACTTTATAGACAATTACGCTTACCAAGGGAAGGAAAATCACCACTTTATCTTCACTTTTAGTTTAAGAAAAGCCTCAGTATTCTACAGTGTGGAGTATTGTTTATAACTCAGTTAGTGACAATAGAGCATAATATGCTATAGTATGCAGAATCTAGGTGTGGATAATACTAATGTCACAGAGGTCATGAATTTTCCTATTCATTTCCATCTCCAATATCTGCAAAGAATGATTTTTGATTGTTAAATACATTTTGAGTGACTTCTAGTTAGTTAGCTTTTCCCTTTTATTCTACTTAAGGAGAAAAATTTCTTTGACTTAACTCTTGCTTTAAATAATCCCTTCTATTTGTCTAGGAAGTGAGGATCAAATCTGAAAAGCAAAACTCAGCAGTTCATTCCTTGGAGGTGAGGCAAAATGATTTTTGTTTATTCAAGTACTGTGTCAATAAAATCCACATAAAATCCCAAAGGTAAATGTCACACCTTAGGTGTTGCTCTCTTCTACATACTGTACATTTCTAGAAAACACATTGTTGTTTTTATTTGTTGGTATTTTTTCTTAATAACCTGTTTATATCTATTTATGTGGTATATAAAAAATTATTCTTTACAGAATGGAATTTGGAAGGAGACAGCTGTTTTTCCTAGATGCTTTAGATTTTACTTTTCTCTAATATATTCAAATTGCATGATAAACTTTAGGTTGCAGACATAAATACACAATAAAGTTGTTTATTCATATGGTCTAAAGCTACTTGTTTTGGCAATGTATCACATGTCGATAGATGGCAATGCATGAAGATTATAAACTGATGGTTAATGTTAATAATGGTAACACAAAACATTAAGGCAAGTGACATTTACATAAGTATCTTGATCTTAATACATGTAATTTACATATGAAAATTTAATCACCATAGAGATAAACAGCTGCAATGTTTAATTAAACTCTCCACACAAAATCAGCTTGCAAGAAGTAGTTTGTCATTGCTAATTCATCACAATTCTCTTAAGTATTCTTTAAAATAAAAATGCAAAATAAATGACTCTTATTGATAATTTAACTTCTGGTTACTTTGTATTTTAATTGTATCATCAAAGCCTGTTGAGAATACGATAAAGATTCTAGGTTCATTTTCACTCTGTTTACAAGGCAAAACATAAATATATAGAAAACAAATGTATTTGTTTACAAACTAGTAAGGGTCACCAGGAAAACAGCACAAAGGATAATTTAAGGAATTTTAATGTCAAAATAAGTGTGGGTAATGAAGGGATGTAAGAGTCTTTCTCAATGGAGCTTTTACAGAAGGAATGCATTATACACAGAAATTAGCACCAACATTAGCAAGAAAAACAGGAAAAAAAAAACCCCTGCTAGCTTGGAATAGCTAACATTTAAAAAAAATCTTCTTTTAAGGTTACAAAAACACTATCAGAAAATGGCGAATTCATAAAAGATGCAGGAATTTATCTTTGGGCAATAGAACATGAACAAATGGCAGACTTCTGTGTATCTTATTTGGATGCATTTATTAATATATTCATTAGAAAATATAAGTACTTACTAAATGCAGGTCATAATGGTATGTACTAGACTGAAGAATGACCTAGTTAAACAAGTTAGCTTTTACTATTGTATTGGTTTCAATCTTTTCTTCATAGACATAGCTTCAAAAGGTAGACACTAGAGACAATTACTTACATTAATGACAAAACAAAGGTTTTCTGGTATTTCGAACTATGCTCCAAGTTTCTGATTTTTTTCCTGTAAGTTCAGATGGTTAGGCAATAATGTAAATAAAATGCACATCACCCAATCAAGTGAAGATAAATCCAAATTGGATCTTGGAAAGTGACATTGTGCATGAGTTGGTTGCTAGGATATGCTTTTAGTGTTGAAGCATCCAAGTTCTTTCTCAAAATGTTTTTCCAAATTAGTAAGTCTAAAACAGTTGTCTAGACAAAATAAAAGCCATCATTTCCAAGTATATCAATAATGTACTATTAATTATATTATGAATTTCAGTGATTTCGTTTTCTATTAAATGATCCTTTTTATAAGTTAAAAGCTCTCCAGATATTACTGTCTCATATATATTTAGAAATTGAGACAAGGGGGAAAAATGGAAGAATATACTCTAACACAGAGTGAACCAGAAACTTAAACAACTAAACAACCCATTATAAGATAAAATCATTATGTGTTCTTGTATTTATTTCTGTTTTACATAGCACAATTCATCTTGGTGCCGGGTTTTGCTCACATTCTCCTTTGCAAAATGAATGGCATGACTTAAGACAATCTAAAACTTTGTACACTGAGTCTCTAGAATTCTGTGGTTTTATTTCGCATATATAAATATTTACAGTCAATTTGGAAAAAATAATAGACTGAAAGAAACACATGCTCTGCTGTCCTTCTAAATTATCTTGGCAAATAAATATATTTTATCATGAAGGCTTAAAAAGTAATGCTAGATTTAGCACTTTATATTTTCATATATGGGTGCATGTGTATGCATATGTAGAGAGGGCCTATCTAACTATCTAACATCTATTTATTCATATACCTATATAAAATCCCTCTTATTCAAAGATATTAGAACTTTAAAGTCTTTGTGCTGCTGAAATATCAAAAAGCATAAAAAATAGACACATAATACCTCAGACATTTCACATTGATTCAAACTATGCACTTGTATTCAGCAATGTTTTAAGGTCTTAGGTTGGAATATAAATCAGTAGTAGAGTGCTTGCCTAGCAAGTGTGAGGCCCTCGGATTGATCCCCAGCACTGCAAACACAAACAAACAAACAAAAAACATTATGCAAATAAACAAACCAAAACCTTAAATCTTTGCTGGAAGCATGAATTTGCTGATTTAGATTTGAAATGGACTTACACAAACAAATGCTAGGGTAAATATTCTCTACTTTCAACTTTGCAATTTTGGGGGATACAAACTTAAATACCCTTTATTGTGAATGAAAAACTACCCTGATATTTTCCTACATATTTGTACTTGAGTGTTCCATACTTAATCAGATATTTTCACATCCAAGTTTTATTTATTTCATACCTAATTAAATTTCCTCTGGCAGGACAGCCTTATCTGATAGAAGCCTATTGTGTAAGAACACAATGAATGGTTAGCACAGGGTTAAAATTATGGGAGCAGAAATGTAACTGTTCTAGGGCCTCATCAGAGATAGATCACTGGAAATTGCTATAACTTGTTTTATTTTATTTATTCTTCAAAACAATCTCAATGAGATTAAATGAATCACATGAGAATATGAAATTGTTTTCAGACAAATATCAAGGTTAAGTTATTCTTAGGATGCCACAGAAATAGGCAAAGTTTGGACTCAACCTTGAAGAACATCACATCTACTTAATGAGGCTATATTTCCATGATAAAGTTAATAGTGAGTTGAAGTAACAATGAAAATTGAATGTTTTTTCACTGTTCTGCAACTATTCAGAAGGAATCCCTATCTAACAACAGGTGTTGCAAAAGGTGGAATCTAATTTTAAAGAAAGCACATCAATATTTCTGTGATACTTCAGCAGCTCACCCTTTCCCAGATTATCGTAAAGAAATCTACACAATTATTCCTCCCATGCTCCTCCTCCCTATCTCACTATGAATCAGCCTCCTTATATTAGAGAAAACATTGGGCATTTGGTTTTTGGGGATTGAATAACTTCACTTAGAATTATTTTCTCTAACTCCATCCATTACCTGCAAATGCCATGATATTATTCTCTTTTATTGCTGAGTAATATTCCATTGTGTATATATGCCACATTTTTTTATCCATTCATCTATTGAAGGGCATCTAAGTTGGTTCAACAATTTAGCTATTGTGAATTGTGCTGCTATAAACATTGATGTGGCTATATCCCTGTAGTATGCTGTTTTTAAGTCCTTTGGGTATAGACTCAGGAGAGGGATTGCTTGGTCAAATGGTGGTTCCATTCCCAGTTTTCTAAGAAAATCTCCATACTGCTTTCTTTATTGGCTGCACCAATTTACAGTCTCACCTGCAATATATGAGTGTACCTTTTCCCCCACATCCTCGCCAACACTTATTGTTGTTTGTATGCATAATAGCTGCCATTCTGACAGGAGTAACATGAAATCTTAGAGTGGTTTTGATTTGCATTTCTTTAATTGCTAGTGATGATAAATATGTTTTCATGTGTTTGTTGATTGATTGTATATCATCTTCTGAGAAGTGTCTCTTGGCCCATTTATTGATTGGGTTATTTGTTTAGATAGGGCAGAGGGGTGGGAAGGGAAAGGAGGGGGCATGGGGTGATTAATGATGGTTGAATGTGATGATAATTATTATCCAAAGTACATGTATGAGGACACGAATTGGTGTGAGTATACTATGTATACAAACAGATATATGAAAAATTGAGCTCTCTCTATATAATAAGAATTATTCATTCTGCTGTTATATATAAATAAAAAATAAATAAACCTACTATGTTATCATTCAAAAAAATAAAATATATAAAAAATTGACAAAATTAAAGGTATTGAACATTCTGTTAGTTTTAGTGTATTACTGGATTATGACTATGAGAGTCTCACACCTGAGGATATAGCCTTAGTTGTACATGTTTCCATGTTGCATCTTAAGGGATTTTCCCTTAATCTTAAATATGAGGTGCAAGTGTTTCCCATGAGAACATTGGTTTATACAACTCTTCTCCCTTATTGACTAGACTGATTGTTTTGTGTATCTTACTCCTCCTACCCACTCTCACATAGTAATATTTTATTCTGTAAAGCATGTGATTTATTTCAGATTCCTATTTCCTAATTCCTTTAATTTAATTCTTATAAAGTATAAGTTTAAACTTTTAGTAGATTCTGCTATTCTCTTCTTATTTGTAAGGAATACATTCCAAGAGCCTGGTTAATGTGTGTGTGTGTGTGTGTGTGTGTGTGTGTGTGTGTACACACAAATTTATTAATTTGTTATGCATGTGTACATACATGTAATCTGATTTAATGTATGTATGTGTATTTACATATAGATATATATGATTTAGTATTATCCATAGTTTCTATGCATATTTATTTAAAATTTAATTTATAAAATTAAATGATTTTAATTCATAATAAGGTGTTAGCAATAATGAATAATAAAAGAGAACAATTGTAATGATGTCCTATAATTGAGTACTTGAATGTGGTCTCTCTTCCTACAGAGTCAATGCTTTCTGACATAATGTGTTACCATAAACCAGAACATGTTTTCTGAAGGCTGGGGTACAGCTCACTGATATCATGCTTGCCTAGCATGGGCAAGGTCCTTGATTCAATCTCTATCACTACCTCCCCCATTCTGTTTATATCTTTCCACCCACAAATTTAAAGATTTTTTTTCATCCTAAATAAACATTACTACACACCATTTCTATAACTCTGGCCTTTTGAAGTGCAATAGCAAAATCCTCATGAATTTCTCTTCCTTACTTCATACTTTTATAGATAGAAGATACATTCTTAATATAGGTTTTAGCAGTCTCAACATATAATTTTTTTCTTTCCTTACTAGCCACAAACTTTCTTCTCTTCACTCAAAAGAAACCCTTTTTAGTTTCTCTTTAGCATATACAAATAGCCAGCATTGCTACACTTGCACTTTGGGGCCATTATGAGGTAAGATGAAGCTCACATTGACACGAATACTTTACCATGACAGTCAGTTTGATAACCAGAACATCTATTTAAGTAGATAATGGTTGGGTGGCCAACCATTACCTTTTTAAAAACATGGAGTGTCATTGCCTGTTTACTTATTTGTTTACATCATTGGGATTACTGGGGTCACTAATGGTCCATGCAATGTTTTGCCAAAAGAAACATCAATGTTTATAGCAATGAAATTCACAATGGTCAAGTTATGGAACCAATCCAGGGGCCCATCAACAGACAAATGGATAATGAAAATGTGATATGTATATGCTACAAAATTTTATTCAGTCATAACAAAAGAATGGAATTATGGCATTTGCTGATAAATGGATGAAATTGGTGAACATCACGCTAAGTGAAACAAGGCAGAAAGTCAAGGGTTGCATTTTTTCTCTCGTAAGAGAAAGCTAGGCCAAATTAAGGGGGTTAAAAGTGGGTGGGGGAAAGCTCATGAAAATAGAAGGGAGATCAGAGGAATAGAGGAAGGGTTTTGAGGGGAAGGGAGGAGGGCTGGGAAAAATGGAAGGGATAAAATTAGCCAAAATAATCTATGTACATATATGAATATACCACAGTGAATTTAACCTTTATGTCTATCTATAAACACTGATGGAAAAAACTATAAATATGTAAAAGAAAGACTGATAAATTAAAGGAAGGGATACAGGGGAGGGAAGAGGAGAGGGAAAGGGGAAGTATCAGGGACTGAAGTGGAAGAAATTATACTCCTTCCATGTATCATTATGAACCCTAATATCATATATAACTGTATTGAATTAGTGAAAACATAAAAAAGTAAAAAAAATAAAAATCTAAAAAGTTTTCTATAAGTTATGAAACCTAAAATTGACATTGCAGATTTTTGCCTTTCTTCAGTAAGGTTTCAGCTCCCATTTGGATTTGGTTGAATTCATTTTAACATTCTGTTATGTGTCTGAGATGACTGCTTCAGAAAAGACAAAATGTTGAACATTTTATTATATTAAAAACAGTAGAAATAATCGAACCAATTATGAATAGTTTATTCGGTGTTTTTTCACATTGAGATGAATCTGATTCATGGAGAAAAATCCTCTATAAGAAATATAGCTTAACCTACCTTCTCGTTTCTGAATTTCTGAGCCAAACATTACAGCTGCCCATGTTGTCAAAATGCCATAGGAGAATTTAGTAGAAGAGAAGCCAATAATGTAGTCAGTTTCTGACATTTAAATAAATGTTTTTGCTGTTCTGTCAAAATTAATCATTAACTTTAGCATTAGAAGCATCTATTTCAAATGTAGAGGGAAATTTTCCCACCATCACTTCAGAGCAGAAGTAACCCTGGGGTGTCATAAATATATATCTCAGACTTAGAGAAAAGATGGATCCCACAGGACGTCTCTCCTCTCCATCCATTGATGATGTCAGTGAGTCTCTGATTAGCTGCTGACATTTGAAATTACTGTGGGTCAGCAAGGTTAATGAAAGACTTCTTTATATAGCCATGTCCCCATTGCCTCTGTGTCTTTCTGGGCTTTTGGCTTGTTTGCTGACCTCAAAAAGCAAGGCAAAAATAAGAATACACATTAGGAGAGGTATAGTTTGATCACTCCTCTACTGATTATTTTTTAATGCTGCTATTTAACAAGAAAGAAAAAGGTTAATGAATAGCAACTTAAATTATTTGGGAATGGTTGACTACAAAGGGTCTAGTTAGTAACCTTAGTGAACTTGTTGAAGATAAGCTCTGTTTAGACGAAAAGATTTCAGTGGGATTGTCTGGACTACAATTTTTTTCTTTCTTGAAACCACAGAGTTACATAAATTTCTCATTTTGTAATATTGAGTCATCCCTTTTTGAGGCAAAGAAGGTCTAAAATTGAACCAGGTTCCCTGACTCATCAATCATAATGTCTTGGTGCTAGAGAGGGCCCTTGAGATCTAGTTCAGTGTTTCAAATTGTGTTCTGGCACCTCCGGTCCCCAGGAGCGGTTTTACAAGCCTCTGTTGAAAGGGAAGGGGCCTTCGGGCCCTCATCCTTCCTAACTTTCATCAATTCATGGAATAAAGGATTTTCCTGGGGGTTGGGGGAAGTTGGGAAACTACTCCTCTACAACTAACACCTTTATTTCATAGTTGAGCACACTGAAGGTAAAATTTAGTTGCAAAATCTTCAGTTATTTAACAAACAGAAGTGTGTGTGTTGAGACTTTTAAATATAGAGTTTTTAATATCAAAATATTTTTCCTTTATGTATTCTTTTTCTATCAGAGACAAAGGATTCCATATAAAAAATAATGTTATGGATTAATCTTTCAAGTAGCCCAAATCCTAAAACAAGCTGGGGTAAGGGTGTCCGCTGAGCCCTCTACAGCCATGTCCTGACTCATTTTTTTCTTTTTCTCTAAAAATGGAGAGCTGGTTCACCATGTAAGTCTGGGTAAGTTGTTTAATTTTCTTGACTTGTAATTTGAGAGGATGAAACTGATTCTAGAATTTCAGAAATCTCTCCTGTCTCCACAAAAGACCATCTGGTGCTAGATGTCTACCCAACAGACATTAGCAGCAGTTCCACCTCCAGTTAAAAGACAAAGAAAGGCACAGGGAGCTCTAGCACTGCAGGGAACACAGTATGAAACACAAATGTTAATTATTCAAATATCTATGTTTATATGAATCTAAAAGTAAGACAAAATAAGCATTTCTTTTTCTTTTTCTTTTTTTTTTTTTTAATTTTGGCATCAGGGATTAAACCCAGGGGTGCTTAACCACTGAGTGACACCTCCAGCCTTTTGTTATATTATTATTATTTTTTATTTTGAAACAGTGTCTAAGTTGCTTAGGGTCTTGCTAAATTGCTGAGGCTAACTTTGAACTTACAATCCTCTTGCCTGAGCTTCCTGCGTCACTGGGATTACAACTTTGTACCATCATGCCCAGCAGAAATGAAGCATTTGTTATGGTTCAATGCAGCCTGTATTTAGAGCCATAGAGGGGGAAGGAGGAAAAGTCTTGATGGGCTCTTTCCTTCTTAGGTTGTGCATATCTTATTGCCAGCAGTAATAGTCTTCATGTGCTGGGTATTATGGTTTTGGGATTATGTTCTTTGTAAAATCTTTACATTGCTATGTAAAAAGACTGAGAGTAACCTTGGAAATCTTTCTCCTGCACAAACACTCATCCTTGTTTTGTGACCGAGTATGTAAATGTGTTCTCAAAGCTAATGTTGAGCTTTTACATACAAAAAAATAAAGTTTCAAATTTGCTGTAATTTTCTGGAGTGACAAATGGCTTGCAGTTCTATGGTATATAACAAATATTTTATACACTTAAATAAATCCACAGTCTCTCTCTTAAACTCTAGTGTTCTTTCAATTTAAAATATATGACTGCGAATATAATAAATTTTCAAAGAAACTGATTACATGGAGAATTGTTAAAAGGTATTGGAAAAATGGTCTTTCACCTCTAAAATCCTTACATGTGTGAAAGTTGTCACTACCAAAATGAAGTCACTAATGTCAAGCTGTAACAAAATGAAGCTGGGGAAACCTTCATGCATGACAGAAACCTTCATGAATGACAGAAACCATCCAAGGAATTCCTCAGAACTGCAGTATTCCAGATAAGCATCTTATACAGGGATATTTACCTAATAAAAGATGTTTATACCAGTGAGCTAAAGTCAACTCTCCCAAAGAGGCCCCACAACCAACGATTTTGTTGGCTATGTGGACTTCTTCCTATTAATTACTCAATAACCAATGATTTTGTTGGTTATGAGGACTTCTTGCTTTTAAAAACTTGTCCTTGTTGCAATATGTGTGGGTGCGCCTATGGTCCACCTTATGGAATGTATCCCAATCCATTGCTGTTTCCCTAAAAATCTTTAGTTTGGAAAGTCAGTCTCTTTGTGGCTTAATTTATGTGGACCGGTGGTTTCCTCGTGTATAAATCAAGGTGAGAAATATCACTTATTTTATTGAGTTGCTACAAGGAATAAGTGAAATTACAATAAAAAAATTGAAGAGACTGATTGGCATACAGGAAATTTTCAATTACTATCTGTTACAATGGCTCTAGCACTTACCTAGCAATTATTTTTGAAAACCTGGACATTTATAACATCTTCAAACCTGCAAAGTGAAAACTTTTAAAGAGTATTAAGTTCTTTTTTTAAATAAAATGCTACAAATTCCAATTAATTCATACAAAAATGAGTGTTATAATGGAGAATGGAAATGTACTAGTAAATTTAATAGCCTTTGCATAAATGGTGCGTAAGATTGAAAAATGGGTATAATTAATTTAGAAAGTGAAAATATTGATGCATTGTTTTATTTCTAGCTACATATTCTTGCAAGATATGTTTTAAAGCTCTGACTGCCATTAAAACCAATGATTGGAAAAAAAAACAAATCAAAATTTCTGTTATTAAAGTGCTAAAACATTCCAAAAATAATATGGTGCATTCAGTTATATACTGTCACTAATATAAGATTAATCATATTTTTTGGGAGGACCCAAATATCCTGTGGATTGTTAACAGAAACTTAGAAATAATTTAAAATATTGTTTTTTCTGTCATCTCATTTTAAAAAATGTCTGCCACACACACACACACATTATATATATATATGTATATATATATATATATATATATATATATATATAATGGGCAAATATATATATTTATAATGGGCACATATATATATATTTATAATGGACAAATAATCGTTAACATCATACTTTATGAATAGCTAATCATTAATTTATAAATATTTACGTGTAGAGAGAGTTCTAAAGATTTTAGAGAGCACCAGATGTGAATTAAAGAAGGATAAAAATATAACTGGGGAATGAGAGAAAAATGAAGCTGCTAATAAGAAATGAAGCAGTTAAGAAACACAGAGCCTTCAGTCCAAATTTTTGGAGGACTGGTGAGTAGGCTCAGAGTATTCTCACAGGGCTTTGACGTGCTCTGAAGCCTAGGTGTTTAGGGTAAATCCAAGATTACTGCACAGAGAGGATGGAGTGGAGAAGCCCTCTGATAAGTATGGGACTTCCTTTCATTAAGAAGAACTAAGCAGATACCGATAGGTTTTTCAAATTCCAAACTCCCTGGATTACATAAACTGTCACTATCCCATATTTTTCAGGTATACTCTATTATAAATACTGATTAATATTATTAGAGCCAAATTAAAAGTTCATGGTTTTAACAACACATAGCTCTGTTAATGTTGTATTGGTTTAGAGTTTTATGATATCTGTAGAAGAAGAACATGCTGTTCTCATGACTATGTTTCTCTCTCTCCATTCTTGGAACATATAAATTCATATTCTGTAAGGTATCCGTCTGGTGAGTGTATGAGAACATGCATAGCTGGGATCTCAAAGAAGTTTAAAAATGAGTAGAGGATAAATCAATAAACCTAGTAGAAATAATAGATTTAAATATTTCAGAAATGGTGGGAGATAGTAAAAGTTACATTGAAGTAGAAATCTGGAATTAACCATCTACCTAATTGTTTGACATAGTCCAAAGCCTCAAGCTTCCTCATTTCTTAGACTCTTAAGTTTTAAAATATGAGGCTTGATAAAAAAACAATGAAAATCTATTTCCATTTTTATAAATATTCAAGCAAGAAAAAATTTCATATTTGAGCTTCCTGCCCAATTACTTATAATTGTTAGATTGTTCAGGAATAATAAAAAAAAATTGTCACCATGGTTACCTTCTCAATACAAGGTGGTTAATGGAAGGTGGGAGAAAAGTAGATTGCAGATGGAATAAACATCTGAAGCTTATCATTAGTGTCACTGATATTCCTATAAACTCTGCTCCTGACTCTCTGTTTTTCATCAGCATTATTTTCAGCAAGGATGGGGAAATGTGTCCATGGCATGTGGGTAATAAAAACTTCTATGCTTTTAACATAGAGAATGCTCATTGCATTCCTGCAAGAGTTATCAACCTTAATTAAACAACTTCTCAGAGCAATGCTCCATTCTACAAAATAAGATTACATAAAACCAACTGAACACCATATGAAAATATGATTCTTGGAAATATGATACAGTCTGATGATATTAGGGCACAGGTTTATTTAAGACGAGGCTCATTCTCAAGGTTTTTTTTTCCACCATTCAAAGTATGTAGAATTTTCAACAATACCAACAGAACCATGAGATGTTTTTCTTTTGATTCCTACATGGAATACTTGTGTTTTTTCATGTTTTCAGATTTCTCTGTTTCATAAAACAGTGGAATTGAGAATACTTAAGATTTTTTATTCCACTGGAATCTTTGGAGTAAAAGCAAAGACTTCACTTTACTACAGTCATAGATAAAACACCTCTAAAGTTCAGCTCCCAATTTTTTTCTGCTTCTTTCACTGTACATCTCAAGAACGCTGGCATAATTGTTCAGTGGAAATTGACAGATTTTTCTCCTATAAAGGAAAAAAAACCCCACAGATAAGAAGACCTAAAAAACAAAAACAAGAAGGTTGGTTGGCTGTTTAACATGATAGTAAATTCAAAATAAACCACTTATGTGAATGAGAAGCAGGCCTATACTGAGCCCTCTGCCTAGCACAAAATGCTACATAGACAATTATAAAAGAGGATTTTTGAAAACAAAAGTCACAGTGGAATAAAAATACATGGATCATTTTTTTCTCTATCACTTATATAATAATGCCTTTGTAACTAACAGTTTCATTCACACAGTATTCTTTCTCGAGAAACTTATACATGATATAATTTTATTAAGTAATGATAGGAAAGATATTTCATCTTACAATTCAATCCTACATGTGTTTGCAAGGAAAGTTGTTTAAAATTATTTTAATACCCTATAACAGACTGATATGGAAGACCAACACACTTATCAGTGTTTGCTATTCAGGTTTCTAAATAAGTGATGACATTCATTTTATACCACTCCATAGAGGACCATTTAATCATTCCCAGCATTGGTTTATAACCTTAGGTATGCTTGTATGTATGTGTTTTGTCAGAGGCATTTGTGAATTTTTTTTAACATGGTGAAGTTCATCGAGGAGTAGGACATAGAGATTATATATGGAACTTGACATATTTTTGTGGCACATTATTTCTTTACTTATTCCACCAAGATTTTTGTTATTTTATATGAATTTTTATCTCCAGATATAAAATACCTTTTTGAAATAATGATTACTAAAGATTTTCTTTAGATTTTAGTCACTTGTCAAGTGATAAATTGGGTGAGAGACCAAGCTGTTCACAAGTAAGTGTGAAAATAAGGTAGGAAAAATGATAACAGAAAACTATAGTAAGTTATCCAAATGAAAGAATGTCCTCATGGGTAAAACTGTTTCCCTTGAACATGATTTTGAATTGAATAAGATTTGATAGCAACTCATGTAATACTGGGAACCTTGTGAACTTGATATTATATGGTTTGCACTACCTGGAAGGGAGGAAGAAGAGAAAGAATACTATCCCTACCTCATCCATTATGAGTTCTGAGAATTGACTTCAGTTTTGTCATCAGTACACCAGGGATAATCAGAGGCTCATTTTGAGGATAGAATGAATTAATGAAGTAAGCTATTTAGAATAATCTCATAAACATTTCAAGAATAGAATCTGTTTTAGTATTATTGCATTATTTTTATTGTATAATTATTGCATTATTATTATATTATAATGGGCATTCATCCCAATAAAAGAGAATCCAATACCTGAGAGCACTGATTCTAGGACAAAGGAAAAGAACATAAACTGAATTATGAAGGTAAAAAGATCAGGGGAACTGGAGAAAATCAACAATGACCATGACTCTGTGGGATGATGTTGGTTGAGCCTCAGAAAAAGTATGATGAAGTACAGTTATCATTACTTTAATCTGATTGGTTCTCCATGACTTTTGAGGTATAAAAGAAACGTCTAGCTGCATAGACTAGTATGTACCAAGAGTAACAAGAGGCTAATGGATTGCACAGGTCTTTCCCACCAAGCTCCCCCCCCCTAGAATATCAGATATAAAAAAATCTGTCACATATTTATTTTAATTAAGTCCCATCCTATACAAATTTTCTGCAAAAGAGAAGATAATATCACAACTTCTCAAGATTCACAGTTCCCTGAACATTTTGTGACTCTTCCAGAAACAACTCATAGGGCTTTTGTGTGTCCTTAGCTTGCTTGCACTGGTAGTTATGAGGAGGTGGGCATTTGCTCCCTAATGGTTAAGAATCTGTTCTCACCAGATGTGGTCTTTTGTAAAGGAGTTTTCAACTACTTGGCAGGTCAGTGAAGGGGAAGCGAGCGTTATCACTGCAAGTACCCTGCCTATTTTGTGAATAAATGGATGATTTTACTTTCCAAGGTTGTCAGTCTCTTACAAGAACTTATATTTAAATCATAATAATGATGCCACTTAAACTCCAGTTCCTCCTGCCAGTGTTTGATTAGCAAGCTGGCTGAGCACAATGATAGAGAGGATGGCAGATCTTGATTTCATCCAGGGTATCATTATAGCTTAAACTGGCTCTGACATCACCATTATTATTATTGTTAATTGTTATTTGTGGGGGCTGATAGAATTTCTACCATTATTCCCAATGGGGATGATGACTTTGTCCCTTTCCTGAGGCTTTGTGACCAAAGTTAAATACACACAGATATTATCCCACCTCAGAAAGGGATGATAAAGCTTCTAATTCTGAAATTTTTATGTAGGAAGTGATAATTTAGAAATATTTGCCTGTGAAAATTAAACTCAAAAGAATTGATAGTATGTATTTTATATAAATAATCTTGCATGTATATTTAAAAGTACATATGTATTCTTGCATACAAGTATATCTAGTCTTTGTATTTGTTTATTTATCCATTTATGAGCAGTGTTTGGGGTTGAACTTAGGATACAAGCTGGCCAACCACTGAACTATTATACTTTCAAAAATATGAGATCCAAATCAAACTCTCCTGCAATATACAACCCTAAGTGGAGAGATTATATAAAATACAGAGCTAGAGAGGACATTTCCTGATCTCCCTCAGAAATCCTAGCAAAATACTCCTTCCTTATAATTGGGCCATATGTCCATCTCTGAACCACATTGTGTATTTGACCAATGTAGTGGAGAAAGCAGAAGTTTAGTGACTAAGAAGACATTTTCCCAACACTGTAACCAAATAGAGGGAAACAGATGAACAGATACTAAGGAGTCATAACAGTAACAAATATCTACTATCAACCCTCAGGAAAAAAATTGCCAAAATAGAAAATCTGTCTCAGGGCATTTTATAATCTTGGTATAGGGAGTACATTCCTAAATATACACCTTCTCTCAATTTTAGTCCTTCATCCTTTCAGTCCAAACCCTGTTTGAGTTATAATTACATTAATGTTTATACTCACTTTTAAAAATAAATGGTTTATCTTCCACCCCCCAAAATACATTATTTTGATTATATAAAATAGATAACTTCCCTAAAATCTTATGTCCATCACTTTCTCACATTTTCTTGTCATAGAGGTGATGAGGGTTTGTATTTAATGAGGCTGTGTATGGTAGCCTAAATTTTGTGTTTAACCATTGTAGGTGAACAGATTAAGGAAAAAGCCTATGGCGGACTCAGAAAGTCATGGGTCAAAAGTTTTCTCCCATATGTGGAAGATGTGGAGAAAAAGGGAATTAACAAAGGGATCTCATGGAGACAGAAGAGAGAACAGTAGAACAGAGGAAGGGGGTCAGGGAAGAGAGGAAGGAATGGAAAGGGGTAGTATTGAGGAATGAAATGGGATAAATTATGTTATGTGCTTCTATGAATATATCACACTAAAGCCCCTATTGTGTATAATTATAATGAACTAAAACATTTACAAAAGAGCAAAGGCTTTGAGGATTCACAAGGTGAAGAACGTAACTGAATAGATTTCTCCATCTTTCTGAGTATTTACATTGACACTTTATGGGCTTGTTGAATCAAAGCCTAATAATCCTTTTACTAATTCTATAAAAAACAAATTTCACAGAAATTGGAAATGACCTTGTGTTACATATTTTTCTGACTTTTTTATTTATAAGGTTTTAAAAAATGTTTTGAGTTAGGAAAATATTGCATAGAAAATAGAGTTCTTCTATATTTCTTCACCCACCATACCATCTCCCAGCATCCCATTATTAACATCATGTGTCAATGTGTACATTTGTTATAATAAATCAATATTAATACATAATTAATTACTAGAGTTCATAGTTTGGGCTCACTCTCTGTGTTGCACATTTTATAGGTTTTGACAAATGTATTATGATACATAGCCACTATCACAGTATCACTTAAAATATTTTCACTGTTCTAAAAATCATTCCTCTCTCCCCCAACCCTCTAGAAACCACTGATTCTTTTCTTCTTTTTTCATAGTTTTGCCTTTTCCAAAATTTCATGAAGTTGGAAATATAGCATATGTAGCCTTTTCAGATTGACTTCTTTAATTTACCAATACCCATATACTTAATGTCCTTTGTGACTTGATAGATCATTTCTCTTTATTGCTAATTAATTACACTTTAGGGATGTACCAACATTTATTTATTCATTCATTTATTGAAGGGCATTTTGAATGCTTCTAAGTTTTGGCAGTTATGAATAAGGATGTTATAAACACTCACGTACAGATTTTTGTGTGGACTCAATTTTATCAGTGCCTTTAAGTAAATACAAAGAAGCAAAATTGCTGTATCATATGTTAGGAGTATGTCTAATTTTGTAAAAATCTGCCAAATGTTCTTCTAAAGTAGCTGGACTCTTCTGCATTCTCACCAGTACTTAATTAAAGTTCTCATTGCTCCACATCATCACCAGTATTTGGTGGTTTAGTGTCCCAGGTTTTGGCCTTTCTAGTAGATGTGTAATATTGTCTTGTTGCTTTAATTTTCAATATGACAATAATATATGATTTTGAAAATCTTTTCACATGTTTATTTGCCATTTGTATGTCTTCTTTGTGGGGATCCTGACCAGATCTTTTGCCTATATTTTAAAAATTTTATTTATTTGTCTAAATAAATCAATCATTTATAATTAGCTGTAAATGACAGTCAGTAGAATGCATTTTGACACATCATACATACATGATGCAGAATCACACTGGTCATGTAATTATATATGTACATAAGATAATAATGTCTGATTCATTCTGCTATCCTTCTTAGTCCTGTACCCCCTCTCCTTTCTTCACTCCCCTCTGACCAATCCAAAGTATCTTTCTTCTTCCCCAACCTACCTCCCCTCCTTATTATGAGTTATCATCCACATATCAGAGAAAACATTCAGCATTTGGTTTTGGGAGATTGACTTATTTCACTTAGCATGGTATTCTGCAACTCCATCCATTTATCTGCAAATGCCATAATTTCATTCTTCTTTAAGGCTGAGTAACATTCCATTGTGTATATATATACACCACATTTTCTTTATCTATTCATCTATTGAAGGGCACCTAGGTTTGTTCTATAGTTTAGCTATTGTGAGTTGAGCTGTTATAAACATTGATGTGGCTGTAACTGTAGTATGCTTATTTTAAGTTCTACTGCCTACCCTTTAATTGTTTATTTTCTTATTGGTGAGTTTTAAGAGTTCTTTGTATATTTTTGGATACCAGGCCTTTATAAAAATGTGTTTTGCAAAGTTTTCTCATAGTGTATAGAATTCCTTCTAATTCTTATGACAGTATCTTTCCCAGAAGAGTTTTTAATTGAAATGCAGTCCATCTATCAAGTTTTTTTCTTTTAGAATATGAGCTTTTGGTGTTGTTATTAAAAAATATAAAACCCAAGTTCACCTAGATTTTTTAATATGTTGTTTTAGGAGAGTTTTATAGTTTTACACTTAAAATTTAGTTATATGATTAATTATACATGGTTGCATTTTGATATGCAAAAAATCACATTAATTGTGGCTTCAGTTTCTCATTCATAGGAAAGTATAAATTTGTCACAATAAAAATGTCTATTTTGTTTAGGCTATTTGAGAGAATATATGTGATCCTTGAGAGAGTAGATTCTAATTCCAAGTGGGCAAACAAGGATCAATTCACTTTCTTAGCATCAGTTTTATTATATGCAAATAAGGATAATATGGTATGTCCAACTTCCTCATATGTACTTTTAAGATCAAGAATTTTACAAAAATTTCATCAACGCTAAAAATACTTTACAAATGTTAAAGAGCAATTAGAAAATTCAAAAGTGATCATTAATGGAAATCCCAGACTTCCTTTACTCAGTTAAATAGCTAACATTAAACTGATAGCCAGGTAACCAACATAGAAGAAACATGCTAGTGAAGCTCAAGTCACAACTAAAATGTTTGATGATTAATGTCACAAAGGCCTTAAATCTATGATTATCATTGAAAACAATGATGAATTAGTAAAACATAATTATAATTGCACTATCTTTCTTAGGTTATCATCACATTGGGTTCCTACTGAATGACATGGTTACATGAAGATAGTAACTAGAAAAGAAGTGGATATAATTGGTGAAGCATACACAAATCAAGTCACTTTAACAGAATAGTTTAAGTATCTGATCACTTTGAGGAAGAGGAAGTTACAGCTTATGAGTTATGACACACTTTATTGTCCCTCTTATGTAACAGATTTACATATTTCATGTAGATCCTAAGTGATTACATTGCCATTCGGATATATTACCCTCACTGAAAATTCCAGCTATTGGTCAGTAGTGGAAAACGGAAATTTTCAGCCTTATAATGTTAAAATAAAGTAATTTAAAAACTCAAATGTAGACAAAATCACCAAGACTGAGAAAAGTTATAAAATAAACTAGAGATATGATTGTGCACATTAAAAGATAACCCTTAACTTTTAGAGTAGATGAATTTTTAGGCATGACAGAGTATATATAAATAATTCCATACTGAGAAAAAGCCAAAATTATGTTATTTTTCTCCCCCCTTTCTATTTTCTCTTTTCATCCTGATTTTTCCTGTTCTTGTTTCTTTTCTCTTCTACATCTTTCTTTTTCTTTTCCCTCTTTTTCTTCCCAATAAAATGGTAATTTGTTCTCTCTCCCTCTCTCTCCATCTTCCTTCCTCCCCTCCCCTGTCTTTGCCCCACCTCTCTTTCTCTCCCTTTCTCTCTCTCACACACACCCTAAAATATGAGGCTTGGATTGAATAAGAGTATGAAAATATGATCAGACCTAATAAACTACAAATATTAATGCCCAATTCAGCCCAAAGATGCAAAGGTCTATCTTTTACATTCCACCTCTTTATTAATTCTAAGGGTTATTTTATTGGCAGAAAGAAAATAGTAATTACCCTAACCACTCTTGTTATAGTAGTACTTTGAACATAACAAATCATCTTAGTCTTGCCTTTGAATTCATTTAAGACCTTTTGGACTGGATTATATTTTTTTGTTTATAAATACCTAAGATGATAAATTTCCAAAATGTTCTAATAATTGTTTAAATAATATGGTTGAATTTGTATTCACCTTGGTAGTGACAAATTGTTTGACTAATTATACCAAGTGTGCAGGATTGCAAACTGCATCCATCACACTGAAAATAGAATTCATGACAAAATATCCATTCAGCACCAAGGTTGGTGATGAACCACCAAACTCTTAGCTATGAAGGTAGAATGTCAGTGTCATCATTAAATTAGATGGTGGTTAATCTTTGAAGGTCATGACTGAGCTATATCTGCATACAAAATGCAGGTTGTTATAAAGTGTTGCTCCTCATCTGCTTTAAGTGGACCTGTGTTCACAGTAACCCTCACCTTCACTAGCAGTGGCTCAGGCCTTGCGGCATCCACAAAGGAGAGTCCGTACTGGGTAGAGGCTAATGAAAGAGTTGCAATTGTTCATTTGATCTAATATAATTTAAGCAAAGACAAGATGGGGTTCTGAAGAAGAGTTGTTTTCCTTCTGTAAAGGTCCTATGCACAATCATATTTTAACAAGATTCCCAATTTGCATTATGAAAAGCTGGCCGACTTTCCTTCATAAGGCCATTTACGGCACTTGCCCTTTTGGTAACATTACTATGTGTTTGTATTGAAGCCCATTATTAAATGAATAAATAGCAGGGAAATACAATATTAGATTAAAGAAAATGTTGGACTTTCAAATGGCAAACAAATGTGTTAAAAAGTCTTGTTATTTAAATGTGGCTCTGTGGGCCTCTGGCAGACTAAATGATGTCAGAGAAAACCTGTGAAACCTAGATAGAAAATTTCATATGTGGCCACATGGGGATCACATCAAATTTATGGAAGTAGGGTACACGTTTTTCTGCCAGGTAGAGAATTACTTCCAGCATGTTGGTGTATTTCTATCTACAAGAGAAACTACTTATGGACCACTAAGACATTCTAGAAAACAATTCCAATACATCTATTGTCCTTGTATCATCTCCCAATCAATCTAAGTCCCCCAGTCTTCACTCTCTTCCCAACAAGAAACATCTCTTTGGATGCTATGTTTTTATCCACAAACTGAAGTCTTTCCTATAAAAATAACAGTGGGCTACTGTGAGATTTAGCAAATGAACGAAGGAAGGATGCGAAAGACTTCCCTCTGAGTCTTGTTGGCTATTTGCCATTCTCTGAATGGTGGCTGATACAAAATCAGGGCTCAATTTTATGCCAATTTTGTGCCCCAGTTAGCAGTGCTAATTGGGGCACACAAGTAAATTGCACTCTGCCCTGTGGAAATTTTCAGTTAGTCAACTAAATCAGAAAATCATTGAGAGCATTAATCCATTGCGCAGTCACTACTTAATTAGGTGCAAAATCTATGGTCCCTCCAGGAAGGACAAAGTTCAGACATAGGATCTTAATGATCAGTTGTTTGGAATTCGATCTATTTGGCGTTTTTACTTTTGTCATACACTGAGTTTGAAAGTAAGTATGTGTGCTTGTGCAGAGTAGGATCACCAGGTTGTTTTAGTAGGAATTAACAATCGATGTATTATTAAAGTAGACAGGAGTAAAGGTCATTCAGTTTCTCTCACACTTGAAAGACATAAATTCTCTGAGAGGAAAGAATAGACTGACTTTACACAAAAGAACATAAATACATTGATAAATTTAATAACAAATGTTCCATATTTCCTAGGATCAAGTTTTAGTTTAATTCAACCTCATGATGTTTTGAGTTACTAAATGATATTTGTGGAGAATCTGCTATAACATTCATAGTATGCAGGGCTGGGGTTGTAGCTCAGTGGCAGAGCTCTTGCCTTGTACATATGAGGTACTGGGTTTGATCCTCGGCACCACATAAAAATAAGCAAACAAAATAATAAAGATAAAAAAAAAGAAAGAAAACTTTAAAAAACCTCCATAGTACTCAACCTAAAGATTGGAGGGGAGGGGAGGGGGGATAGTAGAGGATAGGAAAGATAGCAGAATACAACAGTCGCTAGTATGGCAATATGTAAAAATGTGGATGTGTAACCAAGTGATTCTGCAATCTGTATACGGCATAAAAATGGAAGTTCATAACACACTTGAATCAAATGTATGAAATATGATATGTCAAGAGATTTGTAATGTTTTGAACAACCAATAATAATAAAAAAGGAAAATGTTTCATTAGATCTCCCATAGGTCATGGCTTTTAAGGTATATGCATTTTCCTAGGATATAGAAAAGTGGTCTGAAAATGTTATTGTTACCCCAAAACTATTGTTTTAGGTAAAAGTTTAAGTCAAACTCAGTTTAAATACAGTTTCAGTTCTAAAATTGGAATTTCAGCTTGGAATAAATGAGTTTAAAAACTTTACTTTATCCTTTAATACAGTGTAACGATTTGTTTTTATTGTGATGTGAAAATTTGCTTTTAGCTCTCGAACAGGAACAGCTGAAATCTTAAGGAAACTAACTTTGGCAAAGATGACTGTGAGAATAAAGCCATATTTTCTTCAATTATTATGGTTTTTAAAAAATTAACTGACCTCTTTATTAGAATTCTTAATGAAGGATCTAACTGACAGTTGTAGAAAGAATTTTCAATTTTGAGCATGAGGATCCAGTTATGACATTGCCAAACGCAACTTCATTTTTCCCTGTCTCGAGTCAGAAGCTTCCCTGCTGGTATGATTTTGTCTCTTTTCCTACCTTTCTGAACTTTCTTATCTATTGCTTTGCTCTTGTTTTCTTCCTCATATTCTTTACCTGGACTTCTATGCTCTTTAACTTAAAGGAGTCACACACTGTAACCCACGATGTCTCTCCTGTATTCTAGTTTGCAAACTGCAAATTCCTATTTCCAAATAAATGTTCAAACAGTATCTCACAATAAAAAAAAAACATTATTCTAACACCCTGCATTTTCCCTCCAAACTTTGTTTTGACTCCTAAAATTCCAATATTTGTCTCTTTTACTTTCCTTTCTGAAGTTCATTCCTTGTTTAACTGCTTTTGCTGTCCTTCATTCCTTGCTTTCTAGAAAAATCTTTTAATCTTTAACAAGATTTTCTTCTTGTTTTTCTCCCCATGGATCTCTTATACATTGCTTTTACACCCAAAGATTTCTCTTATTCTGAGTTATGAACTGCTTATACCAAGCTTGGACTGTTGATTCTAATGTGCTTCTCCACCACTGATATTTTTCTTCTGTAATGATTTCCTACAAAGTTGTTTTTTCTTGAATTTTGCCAAACTATATCTAAGATCACATCACACTTTGGTTGATTTACTGCCCATTGCCTCTGGGTGTGTTTTGGAAGTCCATCTAGCCCTCAATCCCACATTCTGGCTACACCCCATATTTCCTACCATATGACCCACACCTTTTCTATAAACAAGCAAAGGAAATAGCCTCAATATGACCAAAGGGCATTCTCCAAAACAGTGAGATCTGAAACTTGTCATTTTGCTTTACCATCTCTGACTGATCAATGCCTTGTTCTTTCTTTAGTTCATAGAAATATTTCTCTTGGTTCCTTCTTAGTTGGACTTTTATCAATGATTGAAGGATGTGGTGATTTGAGGAGAGAAATCCTCCTCCTCTTTTGGGCCTGCACTATTAAAGCCCCTCTTCCTAGGAGACAGTACGAAAGCATTTTCGAGTGTCAAGAAATAGACACTAGGGCTGGGGATGTGGCTCGTGTGGTGGTGCACTCGCCTGGCATTCGTGCGGCCCAGGTTCGATCCTCAGTACCATATACAAACAAAGATGTTGTGTCTGCCAAAAACTAAAAAAAATAAATATTAAAAAAATCTCTCTCTCTCTCTCTCTCAAAAAAAAAAAAAAAAAAAGAGAAATAGACACTATTTAGAAAGGTTTAAAATTCCTAAATTTCCACTCAAGATGGTCTAAATTATGATCAGTTGCTGCTTACACTATGGCATCATTGTTCTGATAATTGGGTGTTTTTCTCTGAACATTTTCAAAGTCTGAGTCGACCACTGTTTCACAATATCTCGTACCTGTATCACATTTTATATCTGAGATTACAGACAACAACAGCATCTAATTGCACCTTTCCCTTGGTCAGCTGGGACCCAGAGTAGAAAGTTTCTTCTTGTTACCTAGGTCTCTGGTCATCAGAAAGATTATCAGAGAGCAAAACTCTCTTCATACAGTGCAAGGTGTTAAAACCAGAGAGTACATTGTGTTGTTGTTCTACCTTCCATTTCTCTTAGAAAGACCACTAGAGGGTTCAGTTGTGTTCCCTCTGTGTGATGCACTCTTAATGACAGTGTAACTGGTGTGAATGTTCACAGGTGAAGGACATGTCAACTCCTGGGAAATAGTCAAGAGAAACCATGGATAGACTGCAGTAGAACCATACATACAGGGGCTTCCTGTACATTACCTCTATGAAAGCCTCTCTCCTCCCTTACAATTAGCTAATACTCGGAGAGAATTTGTCATATGGTACCTTATAGGTATTTGGGTGTGTGCCTTTTCCTAAAATTGTATTATAAGTTGGCAGAGAACAGAGACCTGGCCTTATACATTACAGCATTTAGAATAGTGATTGAACATGGAAATCACTCATTGCTTGCTGAAAGAATGAAGCTATCCCCTTATGACATTGAAATGTCCTATGTCTTCAGTTTGTCCACTCAAATGACAGTTGTGTTACAGCCAAATGCAACCAGGACTTCCAACGAGTGTAGCTGGGTTTGAATCTCAACCCTGTCCTTCCTTAGCTTTGAGAACAGCTTAGGAAACACTCAGAACTTAATTTATTCATGCACTTAACATATATTTAATTTTCCTTACCTGTAAAATAAGAATAATTTTACCTGTCTCACAGATGAATCAATAAAGTTCTACAGATGATATTTTTATTAAGGCCTATAACCTTCTACCCAAACTTCTCAGTAAGGCCCCTGTAACACCAACAAATCCATGATATTTGTTCTGCCTAGCTTCTGTAGATTGCCAAAAATGGAATCCTGATGACCAAGTATCAACTTTGGCAAAGTTTTTGAATATTTCAATACCAAAACTTTTAACTTTGAAATGAGGAAAATAATAATTAAATGATAGAATTACTTTATGTGTTGATAGTTTTGTTTAAAATCTTATAAACAATGCCTAGCAGATGTTGGACAGTTAGTAAACAATAATTATTGTTATTTGTGTACAGATTTCTTTTAATGTACATCTTCTTGCTAGATAGACTCATAAGAGGAGGAAACATCTTTGGGTGTATGTGAGTTTATTTTATTTATGCCCCACCGCTAATTGAATGAATGGAAAGAGTATGGATTGAGCACTGTGTGATGTTCCCAATTTATTAGTGATAACAAGGGCAATGAATCCAATGGTGAAGAAAACCTTGACCCAGCTTTTCAACTTTGGAGTCAGATGTATTTAAGTAGTTGATCTTGTGTACCTGGTAATTGTGTCTATAATAAAGATTACCATTGAGGTATCATCAAAATTGACAATATATGGTTATTGAATAGCTATTATATGTGTGTAGTATTCTACATATACACTGTGTTAGGAATACACAATCCTACCACCTGACACTTATTTCTAGGAGATTTTAATGTAAATGGAGAAAAAGTCTAGAGAAAGAAAAAAGAGCCAACAGCATACATTGTTCATATCCACAATGAGCATTCCAGATCTCAAGTTCACTGTGAAGTAAAGCACAACAGTGATGTTGCTAAAAGAGTTGGATCTTTAGGAAAAAATTAGTCTTGGACTATAAATAGGAGATAAAGGAGACATTCAGTGAATGGGCATAGCGTGATCAAAGGCAGAGACAAAGAAATTAATCAATTGTATGGAAGAAAGTATATACTCTGCCTTGTTCAGGATGAAATAATTTTAAGGAAGCATTTTAACCTGATTCTAAAAGTAGAGAAGTACATTTGATTCTGAATGGGAAAGTAGTGTTACAAATCATAGGAAATATAAATAATGTTGAAAAAAAGAGATTTTGAAGTTGAATTATAGTTTTATACAAATTGACTTATAAATGATGGCATAGATGGGTCAATATTCGTGAGCTGAAAGCAGAGAGAAAAAAGGTTGAATGTTGATGAGCATTCCAGACCAGTAAGTAGCTAGGTATCTGGGCATTGCTTGTATCGGGGTGATCACAGAAGCATGGGAATTTAACCATCACAATAACCAGTCCCATTTATACTGAAAAATCAGAGGATGAAACTGAAGAAGACTAAAATTAAGAGATTCAGGAAAGCATGTTTTTTTTTTTTTGTAATAGAAACCAGAAAAGAAAGAAATCTTTAAAATTTAGCAATTTTCAAGTCTCAAATTCTTTTTAAAGAGTTATAATAATCAAATTGTAAAAAAGTGTACTGAATTTAGTAAGCAGATGGCTATTGATAGTATAAGAAGAAATGACTTCAATAGAAAGGTGCATAGGTACTTAAGTAAATTATGGTAGAAATTGAAGTATCTTTTAAAATTTATATTAGATTATGGTCTATTCTTTCAGTTTCAAATGAAGATACTATTTATGTTAAGCCATGATTAAATGTAAAGGTGGTTATAACTGTGCCAGGGATTATATGTAATACATAGAGACTGTGATTCCTCTAGTTTCCATCTAACCTTCAGCCCAGTTGGCTTTGAAAGAAAGACTGTATTTAAGTTCACTTTTACAATAGTAAACTTAAAAATTACACATTTTTTTTATTACATACTCTTTAGGGTAGGGAGTATAGCTTAATGGTAGAGCCCTTGCCTACATACACAAGGTCACCAGAACTGCAAAATGTAAAATGTAATATAAGTATGATTTAGATTATTGTTTTAATAGCTAAAAACTTTAAATAGCCAAGTCTTCTTCTTTTGAAAGAAGGTAGTTTTATATTTTAAATATTTATTATGTTTTCATTAACTGTATCTTTTTCTGTTGTACTGCTGTATAGCTTTTGGTCATGATTATTTTTTTAAAGGGAGTACTATCAATGTAGATTTTTGAAGATGACATTGATGGTTTTTCATTTTTAGAACAATTTTAAATGAGAAAGGTATTCATGGGGTCACTTCTCAATTTCTTCCTTCTTAATATGAGATGCCAAATAAATATTTTACCCTTTAGTTGGAGCACATAACCTGGTGTGTTTTTCAATTTGGGAACCTTCTTAGTACAGGCTCTTTGACCCTGCCCTCATAACAATATCTTGGAAAGTTTCAACACAGTATTCTCTGTCCTGCTGGTTTTAGTTTTCCTTGCTCTTACAAAACAAGACCACTAGATGGAGTTAAGACCACAAGCTTTGGACTTCAATTTTATTTTATTTTTTTAAAAAGTCTTCAACGAAGAGTTCTCACAAGGTTTCAGAGGTTATAGCTTACCCACTTTTTATTAAATGGAGAGGAAGCAAGAAAAACAAAGCAGAATGGTATTTTCCATGAAACTTAACTGTAGTTACGAATTGCAATACCTTTTGGCCTTGAATTATTTTACAGTGAGCTGCTTACAAAATTAAGCTCTTTTGTCAGGATAAATATCAAGGAAAATGATTATGAATCATCGTGGCAAGTTTTAATACAGATCAGAAACTAAATTAATCCAACTCTATCTGACTCATCATGTCTTTTTCTTCAGATATAAATGAAGAGTAAACAATGTTTTGGCAATTTTTAGGTTAATCATGTGGAACTGATTACTCAAGAAGAATGCTATTAACATTTAGTCAATTTATACCCTACAATATGACAAATTAAAATTAATGTTGCTGTTTTTAAGATATCAAATGGGTCATGATTTTAAGAAAAATGAGAACTGCTACAGAAAAGTGTTAATGCTGTCTCTGGGCCCAGTGAATCTAGTGAGGTCTAAAATACTCACTAAAATCTCCCCAAGAAAACAGCACAAATAATTAAGTAAATACAACTCTGAATGAGGCAGTGCCTGTCTTTAGACTAAGTGGGTTATCTTTTGAAGTGTAACAAAGAATAATAATCAATTGTCAATGATCCCCTATGGAATAGCTATAGTTAAATCTTGCCAATAGCTTAATAACAAAAGAAAGATTTTCTTTTAGATTGAGTATATTCTTCAAATGAAGCTCTACTTGATAATTTTTTCAATGTTTATAATCAGTTGTTCCCTTTAGTATTCATTTAATTAGCTCATTTCAATACATTTCCTTGATGGCATGTGTATGTAACTATATTTTAAATCATTCCCTTTATTTCCAAAGTAATTGATGCAAAGAAAATATGTAACTATTAACTTTTAAATCAGGTCTAGAACAATACAAACTGCACATTATGATATAAATTATAGGAGAAATATTTTTTTTTAAATTTTGCACACTCAACATCTCCACAATTCTCCTCCTGCCTTCTTTTACATGTACATATACCAAGTACTCAGAAACTCCTCCTGATCTTCTTACCTTTAAAATTACCTTTAAAATGCTTTTAATAGTAAATAGATGAGTATCATCTAAGGGTCATAGGGCAACAACTACTGACCTTTGTACATTGTCAATAATGTCACAGATCCTGGCTGAGAGGTCAATTTGAAAAAATCATTTTTTTCCCATACTTTGATATTCATGACATCTTTTTGAGTATACATATAATGCCATGTTCAGTGGTAAATTAATCCATCCTTGATGGCATTGTTGTTCCTCCATGACTTGATATGCTTAGGCAATTTTAAAGCCCTTGAGCTGTCTATATTTTCACTCTTGAAAGTTGGGAAACTACTTCCTGATTTAATTGGTGGTTAAAGCTACAGCAAAGGCCACAGACCTACCTTTCCTGGCCATTGCATTTCCGAAGGCTACTTCAGTCTGCTCAAGCTCTATTAGTTCTGAATAGGTTAGTGCTATCTAGGTCAAATGCTAGAAATTAGGTCAGTTTGGTTTCTCCTAGAGGGGTGCAATCCTTTTTTTGTTTGGCCTTGACCTTGGAAATACAGCAGTAATAGATTGTCATTGGCCAGATCAAATACATGCCACTCTTACATTTTAAAAAAATATTTTCTTAAAACTCAAATTTTAAAACATACAATCTACCCTTTTAAAGTACATAACTCAGTGTGTTTTCATAGTCTATTCACAAAGTTGTGCAACCTTATCACTATTAATCTTAGGATATTTTCACTACTTCAAAAAAGAAATCTTGAATTGCACAGTGGTACACACTTGTAATCCTAGTGACTCAGGAAGCTGAGGTAGAAGGATCACAAGTTCCAGGTCAGCCTGTACAACTTGGTGAGACCTGATCTCAAGTCAAAAAAATATAAAGAAATGGGAACATAGCTCAGTGGTAAGTATCCCTGAGTTGGATTGAATCCCTAATACAAAAAAATTTTTTTAAAAAAGAAAGAAATCTGATAGCTACTAGTAGTCATTCCCTCTTTCTCTCAAGAAATCTCAAATCTGCTTTTTCTTTCTATAGATTTGTCTATCTGGAAATTTCATAGAAAGGAGATTATACAATATATGATCCTTTGTGACTGATTTATTTCACTTATTACAATGTTTTCAGGACACATTGTATCAGAACTTCTTTCATTTTTATTGCTGAATAATATTCCATTGTATGGAATAACTATTCACATTGCTCATCATGGTAGACAAATGGGAAGTTTATCATTTTAACTATTATTAATAATGCTGCTAGGAATATTTGTGGAGAAGTACTTGTGTGGACATATATTTTCCTGTTTTCAGTTTGGAGTATATAGAAAGGAGAGGAAGTGCTGAACTGTGTGGTGACTCCATGCTGAAGACTTTCAAGAGCTGCACACAGTTTCCTTGAAGCTGCAGCACTGTACATTCCCACCAGCAATGCACTGGGGTTCCGATTTCTGTGCATCCTCACCAACACCTGTATGATCTGTCTTTCTGATGATAGCCACCCTAGTGTGTGTGAAGTGGTATCTCATTGTGGTTTTGATTTGCATTTCCCTAATGGCTAATTATATTCAGAATCTTTTTATGTATTTATAATCCATTTGCATATCTTCCTAGGAGAAACGTCTATTCAAATTACTTGCCCATTTTTCCATTGAGTTTTCTTTTTTTAGCATTGAGATTTAAGTGAGCTTTATATATTCCTAATCTATGTCTATTATGACATATAGTACTTGCAAATATTTTCTCCCGTTCTGTGGGTTGTCTTTTTACTTTTTTTTATGGTATTCTTTTAAGCACAAAAGTTAATAATTTTGAAGAAGATTAATTAATCTATATTTTTCTGTTGTTCTTTTGGCAACTTAGCTAAGAAAACACTGCCTAACCCTAGCTCACAAGGATTTATTTCTATGTTTTCTTTCAATAGTCGTATATTTTTTAGCTCTTAAATTAAGGTCTATGATCCATTTCAATTTTGTTTCCACTTTCATTTTCTAAATTATATCCTTTGGAAGATAAAGGGTTGTCCTTTCCTAAAAGACCACGTGTTTGCAGTAATTGGTCAGTGGAAAGAAGAATTTAAAGTCAGATAAAATCTGTATTCTTTCCTTCTCTTTTTAGTCAGTGACTTCACATTTGTCTGAAGTTATGCAATTTTTCATTGATGGGTTGATGCATTCAACATAAATCCTTTGTGTGTTGATTAGAGAGATATAATAGAATTTTACTGTATTTCTTTTTTGAGAGGGCACTGGGTGTTTGTCATAGTGGCTGAATTTAGCTTAAAGGCTTTTTAAGGGCTAAGTCTGGAAGTTATTGTAGGTGATCAGATGCAAGTTTCCACATAACAACAAAAAAGTGATATAATAGATAGGTGTAAAATACGCAAGTCAACTCCAAATTGAAGGAATGGTTGTACTTGAGGACATGCTTCTCCCACAATTTCCCATAAGTTTCTGCTTGGAATGGGGTATCATTTATTATAGCAATTGGTGGAAAGGCTAAAATGAAACACCATATTAAAATGTGGTAGAAAACATCAATTTTTTCCAAGATACAGCTTTGAATGGAATTTGAAATGCAGCACTGTGAGCTCCCACGATGCTAGCACACATCATTAGTTCAGTATTGAAGACACTAAAGGAACTGGAATGGTCCTTGTTGTAGTCTATTTGGGTTTCTATAACCAAATACTACTGCTAGGGTGACTCATAAGCAACAAAATTGATTTCTCACACTTTAGGATAATGGGAAGTCTAAAATCAATAGTTCAGCAAATTTGGAGTCTGATGAGGGTTCACTTCCTAGTTCAAACTACTCCTTCTAGCAAGTACTTCTTCAGAAATTCACATTGGGTGAGGGATGAAGGAGCTCCCAAGCACCTCTTCTGAAAGGGCACCAACCTACTGGAGAGGGCTCCACCCTTATGACCTCACTGACTCCCAAAAGCCCCTTCTCCCAATTTCATTACACTGATATTTAGGTTTTCCATACATGAATTTTTGGTTAGCTTATTAAATTCTCAATACATGACATAAACGTTCAGTCTATAGCATCCCTGTCATTTCTAGATTCAAGTATGACAACAAAGATCCTGGGCATGATTGTACAAAGCCACTCATTCTCATCTGCCACTGCGACTCAGTTGCTGCTAACTTTGTTACAATGGACTTCGAGGTTCACTAAAAAGACAAGCATTGTCTTTTCTCCAAAATTCATCTCAAATGTTGCTTTTTTGTTCTATGTGAGACATATTATTTATTTATGTTGTGCTGGGGATTGAATCCAGAACTTTGTGCATGCAAGGCAAGCACTCTCTACCAAATGAACTATGTCTCCAGCTGGAGATGTATTTTTTCTTGAATACACATTATATACAAGTCATTGTATCTAGATATTTTAAGTCATCTAGTAAAGATGCTGTCTGTTATCAAACATTTGTGTAGCAAAGTGGACAAAAGCAAACTTGACAGTGTCATGTAAAAAGTTTAAGTAATAAGTAATATGAGATTTTTTTTTGGTGGGGTGGGTTGGATATGATTCAAGGTCAGCTAAGAGGCAGTGAGAATTCCCTGTTTCCTCTTAACATGAAAGAAAGATAAACAGAAGCTATGGCATTGCTAGAAATATGGTTGAATAGGTGCTAGTTCAAAGTACTCCTTCTGGCAAGTACTCCTTCACACATTCCGATTGGGATGAAGATGACGGGCAACAAAGATCGAGAACTCTAGTTGTATAGGAAATTTTCTCAGGATGCTGGTGGTTAGTGGCTAATAGTGATCCTGAACTAGATATGACTCATGCTTTTAGAGAAAGGAGATTCTTGTTCAAGACAGGTAATCTGAGCTATTGGGGTCTTTTTCTGGAAATTTCCATTTTTATCTCTGTTTTATACTGTGCTCTGTGTTAGACAGCTTTTCATCACTGTGATGAAAATACCCCCCCAAAAAACTTAGAAGACAAAAGTGTGTCTGGGGCTCACAGTTCCAGAGGTCTGAGTACTTTGTTGGCTGACTCCAATGCTATAAGACTGAAATGTTAGAGTCTGTAAACAAGTCAGGATGGCTGCCACGTGCACGCCCGGTCATAGTGCAGCAAGGACTTTCCAAGTGGAGGCAGCTGGCTCTTCCCCACCCCTGCCCAGGGAGGGAGACGCCACTGTGAGAGCCTAAATCCAAACCTGACCCGGAGGCACAGTCTCCCAGGCTCTTGCTCCCTGTGCCCAGTGGCAGTTTGAGTCTGTGACACTCCCCAGACTCTCCCAGGGCTATGTAGAGTTGCCCAGTATGCTGCAGGGGGAAGAGGGCCCATGTCCCTGAAGTTTGATCATTTCCAAGGCCAGTAACTACAATGTTTCTCCCACACCTGGAAGCTAATGAGTAATGAGCACTATTAAGGCTTATTTCAAATGTAAAAAACCTTGAGATAATGTACTAAATTGTTCAGAAGGTTGTTTTCTTAGTGGAATACTACAGGATTTTCTTTAGCATCATTGCTGGAGTTCCTGCCTTCGTCCCAGTGGGTGAGGACGAGGGTGGAAGAATTTCCAGTGTTGCTGAGAACCAGACAAGACTTCGGATCAAGCTAGCTGCCTGTAGAACTTACCTGGACTGTGATTTAAGCTAGCTGCCTGCAGAACTTACCTGGACTGTGATTTACCTGAATTGTGAGTTAATCTACTGAGACATTGCTTTACCTGGACTGAGACAACAAATTGTTATCTATAACAAATTGTAACTCAGTATCTTTGCAAATGGTGTCATTGCTGGTATAATTTTTCCAAGGGCTTCTTGCATGGAGCCACCAATTGGCTTGGTATTGTGGCATTTTGTATCCTCCCCTTCTGCTTGTAGCAGATTATTTGTGGTGTTTGTGTAAAAACCACTATGGTCGTTATTTAAATTAAACAAAAGGGGGAAATGTTAGAGTCTGTAAACAAGTCAGGATGGCGCCTGGCATTTTGCCAGAGGGAGTGGTTTGTGAAGTAACGCCAGGGAGCCATTAAGTGTGGAGATTCCTTATTGGTTGACTGCTGTATCTAGTTTATGTTAATTAAGATAAGCTGTGTGGAATGTATATATACCCCTCCTGTCCTACAATGAATGGCTCCCATTCCTGCTGTATCAATCTACACAAGTTGCTCGACACACCCCAGTTATTTTGCTGCAGCAGGACAGCGGCACTGAAATGAGGCAGAACATCATAGTATGGGAGGGTGTGTGTGTGTGTGTGTGTGTGGGTGTGGGTGTAGGGGGACTGCTCAGATCATGGCAGCCCAGAAAGTGAGAAAGAGAGGAACCAGGAACAGAAGGCATGCCCACAGTGATCTACCTTCTCCCGCCAGGCCCACTTGTCTCTTGTTACCATCCAGTAGTCCATGCAAAATATTAATCCATTAAATGGATTTAATTATTAATCCATTAAATGGATTAATTCACGAATGAGGTTATAGTCTCTATGATAAAAACACTATTCAAAGTCCCACCTCTGGACATTGCTGCATTGGGCAACATGCTTTGAAAACATGAGCTTTAATCAAGTATGATGGCAAATGTCTGTCATTTCAGGAACACAAGATATTGAGGAAGGAGTATGGCAAGTTTGATGTCCACCTCAACTATTGTGAGACACTGCCTCAAAATAAAAAATAAAAAGGATTTGGGCTGTAGCTCAGTGATAAAGTGCCTAGATTCAATCCCCAGTCTAAAACAAAACAAAACAAAAAAAAACAGAGAATGAGTGAGATTTTGGAGGGACAATCCAACATGCCAGTTCCATACCATAATATGCACCAATATAAAACTCAGTGTTTACCAAAAAAAAATTATTAGACTTTTCTCACTGTATAAAGTATGTAGTATCCACATATTGAACAACCATTTTTCTTTCCATCCACCAAAATATAAGAAACTAGAACTCTCTTTATTTTTTCATGTTTCTTATGTAACTGGTCATTTGTTATACTACACATCACAATCACTTATTAGGTTTTATTATCTCTCATTCTCAGGTCTTGTTTAGAAGTTAAATAAATTGTCCAAGATACCTGCGTTGATTAGAAGAGCTGAAGGTTGAATCCAGATATGTCTGATTCCATAGCTCATACTCATCAAGCAAATTTGGTTTCATCAAATCCCTACTATCAAATGAACACAATTTTTCTCACATTGATACAAAACCATTCAAGATTGGAAGAGTGGCAGGAAGAGCTAGAAAATGAGAAGGAATGAAGATATTTCCTATTCAAAATCATATAGAATAAATTTTGAATTTGAATGAAGGTTAAGTAGGACATGCAGTACAGAAATTGTGAACTGCGTCTCATAATTTTTGAAAAAAAATCAGGAAACCTCACATGCAGGAGTTTGGGAGAAGAATTTGATGAGAAAGGGACTTGCAGGTATAGAAAGGAGAGATATTTCTCAGTTACTGTAACTTGACCTCTACATGGAGAAAGATGAGAGGGATTTACAGTCTGGTGGTTTGGGGACTGTTTGTCTAGCCAAGGATTTCTTGGTTCAAGCCAATGATTACTTAGATAAATAATTAAATGACAAAGAAAGCAGAACTGTCCTTATTTCCGTCCCTGTTATATTTTGGAAGTATACTCAGCATCCCAAGTTCTTAAAATTGATGATTTTGTATATACTCACTTAATATAGTTTAAGATTTTCAATTATATTTTTGAACTAAATTTTGTGACCCTTGTAGTTGAAGGCTATGTTTTGACTTCTTCATGGCTTTATTCAGTGTCTAACAGACAGCATTATGTATATAATATTAAACACTCACAATGTTGTCCAAAAGCTATTTGATTGACCATCTGCTAAGGGGAGAAGAGTGTATAATGACCTGCATGGCGTTATTTCTGGGTCTGATTTTAAACTTCCCTCAGTAGGTAGTTGGCTTATTAAGTCCTGTATATGCAATACCTGCTTTGACATCTGAAACCCAGTGCACCTAGAATAAATGAGAATAAATGTGTTTTGGATGATAGGAATGTTCAGCTTCCAGCTATAGCTTGGTTGCTTTTGGGGTTGTAACAGATTTTTATGGCATTTGGTGAAGTTTGGCAACATGCATGCAAAGTGCTTGATATTGAGCCTGGTAACAGTAAGCTCTCTCTGGAGCCAGGCTATGGGGATTGAAATTCCGGCATTGCCACCCACTATGTGCCTGTGGGAACATAACTTAAATTCTATGTGCCTCCATTTCTGTGATCTGGGTGCTAGAAAAAAAAATGCAAACCTATTTGATAGCTTCCTTGTGAATATATAATAAGCTAAATAAAAATAAAGCATTTAATACAGTGTGAGTTATAATAAACTCTCAATTTTATTTTCATTACATTCATAAAGACAGATTTTATTAATATCTAGAGAGACACTTCTGACAGATAATATGTAAATTAATCTTTTTAAAGTAAAGGTGCTTGAATCTTTTCAGAGAAACAAAGTAGAATTAAAATTCAGAATTGCCTGGAAACAGAAAAAGAAGTGTTCAGTCATAGAAATGAAGGTTTACTTGAAATATTTACCAGCAAAAAGGAGCTTAGATAAGGATAGACACTTTTTTGTTTGTTTCTCCTAGATGTCCAGGTGGTGCAATGTGCAATATAAGCGTATGTGATCTCATTGGCTGAGGCTGATATTCTGTTAAGCAAGAAGAATGTATGTTGTGGTCATCAGCTACCTTTTATTTAACACTCACCATGCAGAAGGAAGGCCTTACTCAGATGGAGTCTAAACACTTCATTTTCTCAACTTCATTATCATCACAATGACTCTATAAAGTATATATAGTTAATATCTCATTTTAGAATTGAGGAAAATGAGACAAGATACATTGTGTGCAATGGCTGCATAGTGGTAAGGATCAGAATCTAGATTGTCTGGCTGTATAGTGTGCTCCCTAAATAAAAAAAAAAAGCCAGTATAAATGTCTTTAGGGACTTTTATTTTAAAATTTTATGTTCACAGTAAAATAGAGAGGAAGAAACATGTTTCCCATGGACTTTCTGACCCCACATGGGCACACCCCTCATCATTGTGGCATATTTGTTAGAAATGATGAACTGACATATCCTGATTACTCAGTCTGTAGTTTACTTTAGGGTTAGCTCTTGGTGATGTATAGTATATAGATCTGATCTGGACGAATTTGTAAGGACATGTGTTCATAATATTATCATACAGAGTATTCTCACTGCCATACTCTGTGCTCTATTTGTTCATTCCTTGTCTCTCCCCAACCCCTGGAAACCACTGGTCTTTTACTGTCCCAATACTTTTGACTTTTCTAGGATAGTGTTTGCAGTTATGCACTGCAGTGCAATGTTTTGGTCAATGGTAGATTGCATATAGAGAGAGGTCAAACAAGATAGTATCACCTTATGATATCATAGCCATCTTAATTTGTTTAAGGTCACTTTATGATATGCGTACAGTGACACAATCACCTGAAGACACTTTTCTCAGAATTTATCTACATTATTAAGCAATGCATCTCTGCTGTTAGAACCATACAGTGTGTGTGTGTGTGTGTGTGTGTGTGTGTGTGTGTGTATGTGTGTGTGTGTGTGTGTGTGTGTTTTACTGGAGATTAAACCCAGGGCTGCTCTATCACTGAGCTATGTCACCAGAATTTGTTAGTTCTGAATAGTTTTCTATGCTCTAGTAGTATCACAATTTATCCATTGACCTAGTGGGTGCCATCTTGCTTGCATCCCTGTTTGGGAAATTATGGGGAATTATTATTAATGCTGCTATCAATGTTTATGTGCAGGTTTCAGGTTTTGTGTGGATATAAGTTCTCATCTCCTTTCGGTTAATAACAAGAAACATGATTATTTAATTATAGGAAGATCAATTTTGTAAGAAAATTCCTTAGTGTCTCCCATACTGGTTGCACTATTTTGCATTCTGACTAGCAAGAAATGAGAGTTCCTGTTATTCCACCTCCTCATTAGAATTTGAAACTGTTATTGTCACAGATTTTGGCTATTCTAATAGGTATGAAGTGCTATCTGGATACATTTTAATTATCAGATTCATTGATCCTTCAGAATATATTGTTTTCAACATCTTGAGAAAGAACAGACTTTATTCTATTTGGAAACCCACTATGTTTCGGACTTGGCTAAATATCTTAATGCAGGTATTTTGAAGTTTCCTAATGCCTCAAATATTGCTTGATTGGGTCTCTGATAGTATACCTCACTTGAATTATTTTTTCTTTTGCAATACTATTCGAGATTGAACCAAGGATGGTCTACCACTGAGCTACATCCCCAGCCCTTTTAATTTTTTATTTTGAGACAAGGTCTCACTAAATTTCCCATGCTAGGCCTTGAACTGAGATTCCTGCCTCAGATTCCTGAGTCTCTGAGATTATAGTCATATGCCATCGTGCCCAGTTCTCATCTTGACTTTTAAAGAATGTATTTCCTATTCCTACTTATATATCTGGAACATTTGACAAGTGAAGTGTGTTTTTTTTATTCTTGGATTATTCTTGAACATCTTACTTGTAGACTACTTGAATTTTCAGGGATTGTCAATATTATATGTGACTATCGTCTATCCATAGATCTGCCATCCATCCTTCCTTCCATATGTTGTAGAATAACTGCCACCTCACCCCTTTTGGGACTCTGCATTACCTGGTCATTACAGGCCATTAGAACACACTGAGATCTTATGACATCTGCTGTGTCATCATGTATTAGATATGTATATTTAAGACTGATTTCTTTTAGAGAATGCACATGGCACATGGAAGACTAAAAATCTAAAGTATTTACATTTCTGATAAGTAAGGTGAAATTATAATGTAGGTGCAAAAAATACATGTTAAGACTTTTTTGATGATTAAAATAGTATTTCATGTTGAATGGATTTTTCAGTTTAGAATTTCATAAAGTTCTCAAATTTATTTCTGGCAACACCTTATGCTAATAGTGTGATTATTGTCATCAGTAACTAGGAATCATAGTGATGTTTCTCTGAAAAATATGAAATGAGGAAAATATTTTTTATACAAGTGCTGAATTTTAAAATCAGCATTTATTAGATAGGAGACAAATACTCACCTACAGATTCAACTCAAAGTTGATAGATTATTGCATTATATTCAAGGAAATAGTGACAAAATGGGGATTGATCAGCCATGAATGTAGACATAATTAAATCATAGAGGATAATGTTGAAACAAACAAAGGATTTTTGTTGTTGTTGTTTGTTTTACAATATCTTTTATTTATTTATTTATTTTTATCTTTATTTTAATTTTCTTTATTTTTTTTAAAGAGAGAGAGAGAGAGAGAGAGAGAGAGAGAGAGAAAGAGAGAGAGAGAGAGAGAATCTTTTAATATTTATTTTTTAGTTTTCGGCAGACACAACATCTTTGTTTGTATGTGGTACTGAGGATCCAACACGGGTCCCACGCATGCCAGGCTAGCGCACTACTGCTTGAGCCACATCCCCAGCCCTTTATTTTATTTTTATTATTAGTTGTTCAAAACATTAAATAGCTCTTGACATATCATATTTCATACATTTGATTCAAGTGGGTTATGAACTCCCATTTTTACCCCGTATACAGATTGCAGAATCACATCGGTTACACATCCACGTTTTTACATATTGCCATACTGGTGTATGTTGTATTCTGCTGCCTTTCCTATCCTCTACTATCCCCCTCCCCTTCCCTCCCCTCCCATCTTCTCTCTCTATCCCATCTACTGTAATTCATTTCTCTCCCTTGTTTTTTTTTCCTTTCCCCTCATTCCTCTTATATGTAATTTTGTATAACGATGAGGGTCTCCTTCCATTTCCACACAATTTCCCTTCTCTCTCCCTTTCCCTCCCACCTCTCGTCCCTGTTTAAAGTAAGTCTTTTCCTCCTGCTCTTCCTCCCTACTCTGTTCTTAGTTGCTCTCCTTATATCAAAGAAGACATTTGGCATTTGTTTTTTAGGGATTGGCTAGCTTCACTTAGCATAATCTGCTCTAGTGCCATCCATTTCCCTGCAAATGCCATGATTTGGTCATTTTTTAGTGCTGAGTAATACTCCATTGTGTATAAATGCCACATTTTTTTTATCCATTCATCTATTGAAGGACATCTAGGTTGGTTCCACAGACTGGCTATTGTGAATCGTGCTGCTATGAACATTGATGTAGCAGTATCCCTATAGTATGCTCTTTTGAGGTCTTTAGGGAATAGTCCGAGAAGGGGAATAGCTGGGTCAAATGGTGGTTCCATTCCTAGCTTTCCCAGGAATCTCCATACCGCTTTCCAAATTGGCCGCACCAATTTGCAGTCCCACCAGCAATGTACAAGTGTAACCTTTTCCCCACATCCTCGCCAGCATTTGTTGTTGTTTGACTTCATAATGGCTGCCAATCTTACTGGAGTGAGATGGTATCTTAGGGTGGTTTTGATTTCCATTTCTCTGACTGCTAGAGATGGTGAGCATTTTTTCATGTACTTGTTGATTGATTGTATGTCCTCCTCTGAGAAGTGTCTGTTCAGGTCCTTGGCGCATTTGTTGATTGGGTTATTTGTTTTTTATTGTTTAATTTTTTGAGTTCTTTGTATACTCTGGATTTTGGGGCTCTATATGAAGTGTGAGGAGTAAAAATTTGTTCCCAGGATGTAGGCTCCCTATTTACCTCTCTTATTGTTTCTCTTGCTGAGAAAAAACTTTTTAGTTTGAGTGAGTCCCATTTGTTGATTCTTGTTTTTAACTCTTGTGCTATGGGTGTCCTATTAAGGAATTTGGAGCCCCAACCCCACAGTATGTAGATTGGAGCCAACTTTTTCTTCTATCAGATGCAGAATCTCTGATTTGATATCAAGCTCCTTGATCCATTTTGAGTTAACTTTTGTGCATGATGAGAGAAAGGAATTCAGTTTCATTTTGTTGCATATGGATTTCCAGTTTTCCCAGCACCATTTGTTGAAGATGCTATCCTTCCTACATTGCATGCTTTTAGCCCCTTTGTCAAAAAATAAGATAGTTGTAATTTTGTGGATTGGTCTCTGTGTCCTCTATTCTGTACCATTGGTCCACCTGCCTGTTTTGGTACCAGTACCATGCTGTTTTTGTTACTATTGCTCTGTAGTATAGTTTGAAGTCTGGTAATGCTATACTGCCTGATTCATTTTATAATGTAGTGCTGAGGATGGAACCCAGGTCCTCAGACATGAGAGGTGAGTGTTCTACTGCTGAGCCACAACCCCAGCCCCTGATAATGTAGAAAATAGTATATTAAGCCCTGTTCAGAAAAGAGAGATCTCAAAACCAAACTTGTACTATTTCAACCCCATTGGCAAGATTAAGCCTTGCCATTATGACATTGAAGCATAAGTTTACAGTATTTCTGATACTATTAACCCTTTAATTTAGCTAACTCATTTTGTGCTGCTTTTGTATTCACCAAACAGGGTAATCATAATTCGACTTTCCCATTCTACTACTGAGGGATTTCCAATTTTTCCATCACCATTTGTTGAAGATGCTCTTTTCACAATACTATTGTGTCACCTTCGTCTTTTATTTGGATTTATGTGGATTTGTCTCTGTGTCTTCTATTTTGTTCCATTGGTCTACATGTCTATTTTTGTGCTGATACCATGCCATTTTTCTTACTATAGCTCTTTAGTATAATTTAAAGTCTGGTATTGTGATTCCTTCTGCTTCACTTTTCTCCCTAAGGAATTTTTTTTGGCTGGGGTTGGGGTTAGCTACTATGGACCTCTTAGTTTCCAAATGAATTTCATGGCTGTTTTTTCTATTTCTATGAAGAATGTCATTGGAATTTTAATAGGGACTTGCATTAAATCTGTATAATGATTTTGGGTGTATGGCCATTTTGACAGTGTTAATTCTGCCTATTCAAATACTTGGGAAATCTTTTCATCTTCTAACATCTTCTTCAATTTCTTTCTTTACTGTTTTGTAGTCTTTATTTTAGAGTTCTTTTACCTCTTTTGTTAGAGTGGTTCCCAAATATTTCGCTTTTCTTTTTTGAGGCTGTTGTGAGTGGGATAGTTTTCCTGATTTTTCTTTCAGCTGATTCATCATTAGTGTCTAGGAACAAAACTGAGTTATGGGTATTAATTTTATATCCCTTCACCTTGCTGAATTTGTTTATAAGTTTGAGAAGCTTTCTGGTGGAGTGTGTGGAGTCTTCTAAATAGAGAATTGTGTTATCAGCAAATAGATACAGTTTGAGCTCTCCTTTTCCTATTCATATCACTTTATTTTCTTTCTTCTAATTCCTCTGACTAGGGTTTCAAAGACTATGTTAAAATAAGGTGGTGAAAGAGGGCAGCCCTATCTTATTCCAGATTTTAGAGGAAATTCTTTCAATTTTTCTCCTTTTAGATTGATGTTGACCTTGGGTTTAGCATGTACAGCTTTTACAATATTGAGGTATGTTCTTACTATCCCTAGTTTTTCTAATGTCTTGAGCATGATAGGATGCTAAATTTTATCAAATGTCTTTTTTTGTATATATTGTGATAATCATGTGATTCTTGTCTATAAGTCTAATGATATGATGAATTATGTTTATCAATTTTGATATGTTGAACCAAGCTTGCATCCATGTAATTAACCCCACTTGATCATGGTGCACAATATTTTTAATGTTTTTGTATGTGTACCAGAATTATATTAAGAATTTTTGCAAGTATGTTCATCAGAGATATTGGTCTGAAGTTTTCTTTCCTTGATGTGTGTTTGTCTGGTTTTGGTATCAGGGTGATGCTAGCTTCACAGAATGTTACATTCATTTCTTTCAGCATCGTCTTTCACAGTTTTCGTCATATAAATCTTTTCATTTTCTTATTTAAGTTGTACATTTTTGATGGTATTTTAAGAAAAAATTTTTTAAGTTTCTTGATTAGTTTATAGAAATAAAACAAATTTTTGATTGTTGATTATGTATCTTTCTGGAATTCTTAGTTTCAAAATCTTTTTATGGATTTCTAAAATTCTCTATTTATGGTCTCCCAAGAACTTCTAGTACAAATTTGAGAAGCAGTGGACCAGGGAACATGGTTTTTTGTTGTTGTTCTTACTCTTATGAGGAAACATATATATATATATATGTAGTAATAGTGGTTTTTCATAAATGTCTTCTATAATGTTGAAGAAATTTCCTTCTGCTTCTAGATTTCCGAGTGTTTTGGTCTTAAAAGAGTATTTGCCTTTTTAAAATGCTTTTTCTACATTGTGATGATGATGTGGTTTTCTTTTGCTTTCTTTGTTCAATTTTTGTATTATATTATTTTGATTGATTTCCATATGATCAAACACTCTTCCATTCCTCAGATAAATCCCACATGGTCATGGTGCATATGCCTTTCAATATACAATTGGATGTGTTTTGTTGAGATTTTTTTTCATCTATATCCATACATTGGTATGTAATTTTCTTTTCTTAAGATTTCTTCATCTGACTTTGGTATCAAAGTAATGGTGACCTAATAGAATAAATTGAGAAGTCTGCCTTCTTCTCCTTTTTGGGAGAATTTGAGAATAATTATTTGATTATTAAGTCAGTAGGTCTTGAGCATTTCTTTGTTAGCAAGTATTTCTTTTAATTACTGTTACAATTTCTTCCTTGGTTATAGGTCTATGTAGATTTTCTGTTTCTTCTTGAGTCCATTTTGACATTCTTAGTATTTTTAGATATTTGTTTATATCTTCATTTACTTGTGGTATTCACAGTATTTCTTATATCCATTTTTTTGTTGTTGTTTTGTAAAATTAGTAGTAATGAGACTACTTTCATTACTGAATTTAATTTGTATCTTCTCATTTTTTTACTCAATTTTATTATTTTTCAATTCTGGGCTGCACAGTGTTACTTAAGAAGAAACATTATTTTCACTAATTATTATTTTTCTAGTCTTTATTTTTCTAATCTTTATTATATGATTCCTCTGTTCATTTTAAATTTAGATTGCTCTACTTTTTACAGTTTCTACAGGCTTAAAATTACAACATCAATTTCAGCATTTCTTTTTTGCAAACTAAATGTTTGGGTATGTTTTTAATTTTTTTTACTTTTTAGTTAATTTTGAATCAATACATCATAATTATATACAATGTTGAGATTCATTGTGATATGTTTGTATATGCATGTAACATTATTTAGGCTCCACTGAAATTTCTTCTTTGACTTATTGTTTGTTTACATATGTGTTGTTTAGGCTGTTCTAATGGCACTGCTTATAATCTCAGCAATTTGGAGAATTGGAGGAGGGTCACAAGTTTAAGGTCAGCCTCACCAATTTAGTGAGGTCCTGTCTCAAAAAAAATAAAAAGGGCTGGCTGGGAATGTAGCTCAGTGTAAAGCATCCCTGGTTTCAACCAAAATAATAATAAAAATGAATGTGTTTAATTTCTACACATATGTGGATATTTTCATTTTCTGTCTCTTACTGATTTCCATTTTCATTTTACTGTGGTTGGAGGAGATACTTTTATGATTTCAATCTTTTTATATTAAGACTCATTTTGTGGCCTAACATCTGGTCTTTCCTGGAGAATTTTCCTTGGGCACTTGAGAAAAATATGTTGTCTACTGCTATTGGATACAGTATTGTAATTCTGACTGTTCTATTGTTTTACATTTCTGCCAAGATGCTCTATCCCTCATTGAAAATGGGTTACTGAAGTGTTCAACAATTATTGGACAATTGTCAAGTACCTACTTCTTTTAATTCTATAAATTTTTGAATTTTGTTGTATCAATTATTGAGAGAGGTGTTGAAATTCCCAACTATAACTGTGTGTTTGTCTAATTCCTATTTTAGTTTTATCTATTTTTTATCCTGTATCTTGAAACTGTACTGAGGTGCTTGCATATTTAGTGTACTATTTCTTCTCAATTAATTGACTTTTTAAATTATATTATGTCCCTCTTTCCTAGGGAATGTTCTTTTCCTGAATTCTACTTTGCCCAGTATTAATATAACTCTTTTCATTAACATTTGTGCAGTAATTTGCTTGAAGAAGGTGCCCAGTTGTGTATTAGATTTTAGCCAATATAGTCTCTATATTTTAACTGGTATGTTTAGACTATTTATATTTAATATAATTATTAATACAACTGGATTAAGTCTACTATCTTAATTGTTTTCCTTTATTACCTCTGTACTTTGTTTCTTTTTTTCTGCCTTAATTTTATTAATTTTGTATTTTTATGGGTTATTTTTTTCTCTACTCCTGCCTTAATATTCATTTTAATATTGGAAAATTTGTATTAGAAGATTATATCTTTAAGTACTAGAATTGTGCTTCATGTTTTGTGTAAAGAACTTAGAATACAATTTTATTTTCTACATTTTGTCATTTACATTGCTTTAGTCATACAATTTATAAATTTATTTATTTATAATACTAATTATAATACTTTTGCTATTGTTTATGTTTCATATAGTTAGCTTTTTTAGAGCAATTGGGAACAAGAAAAATATTTATTTTAATGTCATTTATTTCTTTTCTTGAAAATTCCACTTTTTTATGCAAATACAGATTTTTGGTTGGTATACTTCTTTTTGAAGAGCTGCTTTTAACATTTCTTATAGTATGTGTCTGCTGATAATGGATTTTTTCTATTTTCTTTTCACCTAACAAATTATTTATGTATTTAATTTTTAGATATTTTTGCTGGGTATAGATATTTGAGTTTATTTATTCCATCACTTTGAAGAAAAATGTCCTTTCTTTGGCCTAAATGGTTCATGCAATGAAAACTAAAGCAGTTCATATCTATTAATATTAACAAATTATGATAAGATAAGCCATTATATACTTCTAACTCTATTTTAAGCACAATTGTAATAGCTTCAAAGGTTAATTATTTTTACATCTAAATTGTTTTGTATATGTCTTAATGGAATGTATACACACATACATACATATGTACATATTTATACATACCAATGTTGGTTAAAGAAAAAGAGATAAATGAATAGTATTAAAAGTAATGAAAGATCTACTGTAAATATTGAGCATTGTTGAAAGACCACTTAGTGAGGAAATACCAGCAGTTCATTTATTTTTGGAAAATAAGAAATAATTTATATTATTAATAAAATATTAATTGTAAAATATTTTAGTGATTAACATCAGATTATAGTTGGATGCAATTTGAAGGAAAATGGAGTGATAGAAAGTTTACTTTTTGAAAAAATATTTATGAGGATATAAAAAAGTATATAGAATTATAATGAAGATAATCATGAAATTTACAGTGATAAAGTTATGGACACAGATTTTCAATTTCAAACATTTGTTACTTGCTTTTCCTGCAGAGGATTTCACAGACATTATATGGGTTGATTTTTTTTCACATTTTATAGCAATATTATCTCAATTTTACGTAGGAACACTGCCATAAATATTTTTTCTATTTTGAGAGCTTTCTTTTTTTTTTCTAAATGCAGTTTCTCTTTTGAGATCCAGCAAAACTGTAACAAATTGAGTACAAGTTTTAGTTATTTGTGTATATTTAAATAGATGGAACATGACATCTTTCACTTGTTTATTATTTAAGATTTAGAGATAAAAATGTGACTCAAATCTTATAACTGCCATTTGAACCCTATATTGTGAAGCAAAAGAGAAAATAATTTGGCAATATATAGTGAAATAAAAGTTGATAATAACATTTTAATAAGTAGGATTGTCCAAAAGTGGGTGCTTCAATGTGTTGACGACATTCTTCCATCAAGAAGTATGCACAATTGTACTGAGTAGAAGACACAGAGACAAACCCATGCAGTTGCAATCATCTGATCCTTGACAGAGGTGTCAAAAACATTGAGGATAAAATGGCATTTTAAACAAATGCTTCTGGAAAACTAGACTAGTCTCTTGTTTTATACAAAAAAATCAACTCAAAAATGGATCAAAGTTATAGGAATTCTACTAGAAACTAACCAACTTTTATTGAAACATAAGGTCCACACTCCAGCATGGCATAGGAAACAACTTTCTCAATAGAATCCCTAAAGCTCAGGAAATAATGCTGAGAGTTAATAAATGGAATGACATCAAGTTAAAAAGCTTATGCATAGTAAAAGAAACAATTAAGATCATGAAGAGACAATATACAGAAAGGGATAAAACTTTGCTAACTACTCATCTGACAGGATTAATATCTAGAATATATAAAGAACTCAAAAAAAGCACGTGCACACACACACACACACACACACACACGCACACACTCACAAATAACCCAATTAATGAATGGACAAATGAATTAAACAGATACTTCTCAAAGGAAGAAATACAAATGGGCAACAATATATAAAATTTTCAATATTATTATCAATTAGGGAAATGCAAGTCAAAAGTACATTGAGATTTTATCTCGCTCCAGTGAGAATTGCAGTCATCAAGAATATAAACACTAATAAATGCTAGAGAAGATGTGGAGAAAAAGGAACACTTTTACACAGTTGGTGGGATTATAAATTAGTACAGGTACTATGGAAATCTGTATTGGAGTTCCTCAAAAGACTAGAAATGGAACCACCAGATGACAGCTATACCACTTCACTGTATTTATCCTAAAGAAAGTCATCATACTATAGTGATAAATGAATACCCATGTTTATAGTAACACAATTTACAATAGCCAAACAATTGTACCAGCCTAAGTGTCCATCAACAGATGAATGGATAAAGAAAACATTGAACAGACATACACACACACACACATACACACACACAAAGTTTTATTCAGCCATAAAGAAGAATGAAGTTAGGTCATTTGCAGGAAAGTTGATGGCACTTGAGAACACTGTTAAGTGAAATAAGCCAAACTCAGAAGGTGCAGGGTCCTGGGCTTTCTCCCACTTGAAAGCTAGAGAGGAAAAAGCAAAAGAAAGGTAGATGGCATTTCATGAAAACTGAAGGGAGATCAGTAGACTAGACGAAAGAAACTAGTGGGAAGGAGGAGAGAAGAAAAAGTATAAGTGCTTGGGAATGATATTGGCCAATTTACATTGTTATATTGTTTGTATGTACAAATGTAACAAAAAATCACACCAGGACAGGGGATGTAGATTAGTGGCAGAGTTCTTGCCTGGTACATATGAGGTAGTGGGTTTGATCCTCAGCTCCACATATAAATAAAATAAAGGTATAAAGAAATCACATCATATGTACAACTAAAATACACCAATTATAAAATGTAATAAAAAAGGAAGTATGGAATGATCTGTTGTCTTTTCTCTCTTTCTCTCTCTGGAGATGGACCACATTCCCCCTTGAATGTGTATTCCTTACTTAACCAGAAAAGCTTCTCACTCTTAAGATGTCCAGCATTCTCCCTTAAATGTTCATCTGTTTTCCTAAATGAATCTCTGTGTCTCTGGGAAAGAGAAGGAGAAAAAAGAAGAAGGGAGAGGAGGGGGAGGAGGAGGAACAGGAGGAGGAACAGGAGAAGGAGGAGGAGGAAGAGGAGGAGGAGGAGGAGGAGGAGGAAAAGGAGGAGGAGGAAGACAAGGAAGAGGAGGCAGCTGCAGCAGTGGCAGTGGCTTTAGCTGGCAAGAGTGGCCCATATTGTAATCCTAGCTTCTCTAGAGATTGAGGCAAGAGGATTCCAAGTTTGAGGACAGCATTGTCAATGTAGCAAGACCTTGTCTCAAAAAAATGTTTAAAATAGGACTGGTGAAATAGATCATTGTTAAATTGCTCCTGGGTTCAATCCCTAGTACCACAAAACAAAACAAAACTAAAGTAAAAAGAAAGTATGGTTTATTTTTCCTTCCTTTGGTATTAGATTTTTGGATGCCTCAACCAATACAATACTGGGGGAGACAAGTGGATGACTTTCAGGACTAAGTCCATGGCTTCCTTCTGACTTCTTTTCTCTCTTTAGGTGCTTTCTCTGGAAATTCAGCCTCCATATTGTGAAGAAGTATAGACCACATTGAAGGACCATGGGTGAGCTTTCCATGGACAGCCCCAGCTAGTTACACAGATGACCATTCACTCAACCATCAAATATGCTCGAGCTCCTTACTCCAATTGTTGTAACTCATACTTTGGACATAATTGGAAATAGACAAGACATCTGCATTGTTTCCTATCTGAATTCAAATCCAGAGAAAACATGAGAAATAATAGATAATTATTGTATGTAGCCATAAGGTTTTGAAATAATTCATTAGCAAAGATAAACACATACCTTGGTTCCAGAAATTCTGTTTGACAGGTACTCAAGAAAAAAAAAATATACAAAAAAGTACATGTGAAATTATTGTTGTGTCACAATTTGAAAAGGCAGGAAGTTTGAAATATCTAAAAGTCCATAAATTGGACATGACTAAAAAATTGAATACTCGTACAATGAAATATGATGCTGAAGTTAAAAAAGTACAAAATATTTTCTACATGGAAAAGTTCTATTTATCTATATGAATGAATAAAAATGGCAAGGTACATATATGAAGGAACTGAACTTTCTTTTTAAAATTTTTTTAAATTTGTTTTAATTAGTTATACCTGACAGTGGAATGTATTTATGCACTTTGATATACATAAATGAGGTATAATTTATCCTTTTTCTGAGTGTATATGTTGTAGAATCATATCGGTCATGCAGTCACATATATACACAAAGTAATAATGTCTGTTTTGTTCTACTATTTTTCCTATCCCTACATCCTCTTCTCTCCCTTCCCTTCACTTCCCTCTACCTAATCTAAGGTAACTCTATTCTTCTCTAGTGCTCCTGGCCTTATTGTGAATTAGCATCTATATATTAGAAAAAATATTTGGCCTTTGGTTTTTTGGGATTGGCTTATTTCACTTAGCAAGATATTCTCCAACTCTATCCATTTACTGGCAAATGCCATACTTTCATTCTTCTTTAAAGTTGAGTAATATTACACTGAATATATATACATTTTCTTTATCCATTCATCTATTGAAGGAGACCTAGGTTGGTTCCATAGTTTAGCTACTGTGAATTGAACTGCTATAAACTAGTCTCATGAAAGATGATATATAAACTCGGCCTGTCTCAACGAGATGATCATCCTTGGGTTCTAGGAAAAGTGGCCTTTCCATATATAGCATTTATAGTTTGGCTTACATTAGCTCCATTTACTAGAAGTCAATTTTTTCTAGAAGAACTAAGATCCATACTGGGTCTATGTTAGTAGAACAAAGATCCAGGGAAGCAAGGTTGCTTTAAGTAGAAGTTAGTAGAACAAAATTCCAATGACTTGCTAGAGTATGAAGTGGTTCAAGCAACTGTGAGAAGTCAAACTGGTTATGAATGTATTTTCACATGTGAATATTATATGTGTTGCAGAAATACAAATGTAAAGTGAGGGAATACAAATATTAAACAAGGGGATGCAAATATGAAGGGGAATAAGGAAGAAACTGGCAGCAAATGGGAAAGTGTTTTCTCAGGACAGCTGCCAGGTGATGCAGGCCTAAGGCATTACCTTTGTTATATTCAGATTCTTTGTAATGTGTCTGTCCTCCTTAATTCTCCTGTACACTTTCCTTAAACGGATATGATTTAAATTGCCATGAAGACTCAGGTACTTCAGTTTATCACCTCTGCCAATGCTATCCATCTTGTGTGTGTATACTATGCTTTGCCACTTGGCCATTATGCTCCCCATTAGTTTCCTTGAACGTATTCTTTCTATAATAATAAGTCAATGTCAAGACATCTTGTGGTAACGTCTTGATACATTTTTAACTAGAGGATTCTGTTAAAAAAATGAGTCAATGATGAGGGATTATCTTTTACTGAAGAAAAAAAGTAGAAATGTAATGAATCTGGACGATGACATGCCATGTATCTTTTACAGGGACACCCAAGAATTGTTGGAGAATGTTGGAGATTGGCCAGGAATCACTGTGGCAGGATGGTGGCCAGGTTGATGATGATGCATTGTCATTTGACTTTTGGAAAATCCTGTGAGGCTCACTATAGAGTCTGGCAATAGCAATTACAATTACTGTACTTCATTTTATTCACTTGGGCAAAATAATGTCATTCCACTTAAAACATACAAAATTACAAACTAATAATAAAGCTCTCTTAATGGCCCTTAGAGTGAGGAGTTAACCTTGATGATAAAGTGATATAAAGCTTAATAAAGCTTGTTTCTGGCCAAGTCCCAGGGAGAATGAATTCCATGTGACTCAGCTGTATGGAATCAATAACGGACTGCTGTTTAGTGTTGAATGTGAGGGAAGAATGCAGTATTGGCTCAGGTGTTGGGGGTTACCCAGGCTAACAATGTCCCCTTTTTGTTTTTCTCAACTTTTTGAGTGTGTACTTGACTATTTCCTCCTAAAAAAGATCACCTCTTCTTATCATTGGGGAAGCTAGTTTGTCAGAAGATTATTTAATTAAGTCTAAAGTCAGCATAGGAATAAGTACTTACATGGCCCAAATGTATGAATGTAAATTAGGCACAGTAAAATGGTTTAGGTAGTTTTCTGCTGAATAGCAATATATCTTGGCTACTTTCTGTAAAAAGCCAATAGCAAGCTTTGCAGTAAACTGTCCTCTGCAGTTGTATTCAAGATATTTTATGAAATAATAATTGTTGAGTAGCTTCACCTAGAGTTGTTACTTAAAAATCCTTCCAAAGACTGAACATTGGTAGAACACTAGATAAATGGAAGATTCATATTGTAAAATTTTAAAGAAAGAACACTGGAAAAAAATCCATTAAAAAATTGCTTGCCTGAGCAATTTTACCATTTTTTTTTCCATCTTGTGGAAGTAGAAAAAAAAATGTTCTTATGAATGTCTGTACATAAACTAAAACTGAGGTGGCCCTGATGGCACTTGGCCTGTAATCATAATGACTCAGGAGGCTGAGGCAGGAAAATCACAAGTTTGAGGCCAGACTCGGGAACTGAATGTCACACTAAGCAACTTAGTGAGACCTTGTCTCAAAATAAAAAAAAATAAAAAGGGCTAGGGATGTTGCTCAGTGGTTAAGTGCCCCTGGGTTAAATTCTCAGTATAAAATAAGTAAATAAATAATATAAGCTGAAACTGAGGGTATGGGCTTATGTAAATAAAACTCTTGTGAGCATAAGATACCGAATTATGCTGATATATTCGTATTCAATAAAACATCTAGGGATCTATCAATATATTCTACTTATCATTAGGGAAGCAAGTTTGTCAGAAGGTTATTTTAATAAGTCTAAAGTCAGCATAAGGATAAATTCTCACATGATCCAAATGTATAATGGGCTCATTCTATATTTGAGGTTGATGATTGTTAGTTTGGTTTGACAGGTGTGCACTATCATGGCCAGGGCTGGACAACATCTTCCTTTTGGGATCTCACCCACTGGCACCTGCATTGCCTATTGATTCTTTGATTTGACCAAATTTGATGCATTCTTTCACTACATATGTTGGTGCTGTTTTACATAATTTATAACATATGTACATTTATTGCATAAATAATGATGATGGTTGGAATGAATGGAATCTAAGAACCAGCTTAATTTCTTAGAATTTATGAATATTTCTAGGCCTGGTGGGCATACAGTGAAGATCTCTGGAGAGGGCCTCAGTGCTCAGTAGGCTAGGCTGAACTCCAGGGATATGCTAAAAATCAGTACTTTTAAAGACTGTGATAATGGAAGGACTATGTCATCTGCTTCCTATATGGAACATCAGAAGGCTGCAGGCAAGGCATTTTTTTCTAATACTCATCAACTGGAGAAAACCACATTTGTAGAATTTGAGAAAGTTCATGAGTGTGGTGTTCAGGTTCCCAAAATGTATCATATTGGATCATGTAATTGGAGGACAGTGGTTATCTTCTAAATGTTTGTATCTCTCCTGAAATTCAGGTGTTAAAAATCCTATCATCCCAGGTGATGGTCCTAAGAGGCAGGCCTTTCAGGAGGTGACCAGTTAATGAGGTAAGGATCTTCATGAATGGATTGGTTTCCTTATAAAGAGACCCATGATAGGCCCTTGTCCCCTTTCACTGTGTGAGGGGTGAGGGTATAGAGAAGGCGCCACCTCCCAAACATGAAGCAGGATCATTATTCAGATGCCAAGCCTCTGGTCTTGGGCTTGTCAGCCTCCTGAATGGTAAAAAATGAGTACCTGTTGTTCATCAGCTGCTCAGTTGATGGTGTTTTGTTAGAGCAATCAAATGGGACTAAGCCATTGGTGGAGATGAGGGTCAGGACAACAGTTGCTTGAGTGAGGAGTGAGGATGACATCAGGAGGCAGATATGAGCTATCACTTTCACAGGGCCAGCAGGGACAGAAGTCTACCTCTGACAATTTAACATAGAGGAGATGGTCAACCTGAGCCTGGACATCTAAGTTGTCCAACCCACAGAATAGAAAGAGAAAAATGAAACATTTTAACTGACTGAGTTTAAAGATGGAGTGGCAGAAAAATGCCAGAGTGATCCAGCTTACTTGATGTTAACAGCTTGTTCTGGCCTTAATTAAGATTCTCAAAGTAAAGGTCAAGTTATTATTTAAAAAAATCAAGTTAAAGGTACACTCAGACATTGTTGTTGGGACTGAAAATTTGTGCAACCACTCTAGAAAGCACTATGAAGTTTTTTTTTTTTAATAGGAAAGGAACCGCTACATGATCCAGCTATCTCACATCTTGATATATATATGCAAAAGATTTAAAATCAGCATACCACAGGAATGCAGCCTCATCAATATTCATAGCAGCACAATTCACAATAGCCAAGCTATGGAATCAACGTAGTGCCAATCAACAGATGAATGTATAAAGAAATATGTGGAATATATATGCAATGGGGTATTATTCTGGCATGATGAAGAAAGAAATGGATTTTTTTTTTTTGCCAATAAAAGGATGAACTGGAGACTATTGTGCTAAGTGAAACCAAAAAGTCAAAGGTCAAAAGTTTTCTCTGATATGTGGGGGAATAAAAGAAAAGAAAAGAAAGAAAAACAGAGAAAGAGAAATGAAAAGAAGGAATTTCATTAAAATAGAGGAAAGATCAGTTGAGTAGTTGAAGGGGATTGAGGAGGAGGGAGAACAAGAAAATGGAAAAACAGTGGAATGAAATCTGACCAAAATTTTGTATGTACATACATGAATACAGCATTGTGAATCCCAGCATCAAGTGTATCCACAAGACACTAATTTTTAAAAATCCATAAATAAATTACAGAAAGATCAATGAAGTAGAGGAAGGAGACTGGGAAAGAAAATGGGAGGAGAAGGAAAATGCTAGGAACTTAATTGGAACAAATTGTATTCCATGCTTTTGGGATTATGTCAAAATGTATCCTAATGTTATATATAACTAAAAAGAATAAAAAATATTATTTATATTTTTGGCTGTATAACCAATGTGATCCTGCAATCTGTACACGTAGAAAAATAAGATTATGTACCCCATTTGAATCAAATGTATGATATGTCAAGATCATTGTAATCTTTTGAGCAACTAATAAAAAAATTTAAAAAAAGATCAACCTAAAAAAAGTTATATTTTTGCTGATCAGAATTTGGGACTTGTAAATCAACATCTGCTGTGGAGTTTAAATTGGGATTAAGGCATTTAGATCATTGTGAAAAGATGAGTTGTTGATGTTTGGGGGGAAATAAAAAACTTGGGCAACCATAATTCAAATTTATAAAACAACTATCCCCAAATATTTCAATATCATTGGCTTAATGACAACTGACATGCATTTGATATTATTTTATACTGAGATTTATAATTCAGAATTAATTTCATCAACATTGTGATTAGCTTTCTTTAAAAAGTCTGTTTATTAATTGTAGAATGTTTTAATGATACAACATGGAAAAGAGGAATTGGGACATTTCAGCCCCAATTTTGAGCTATAGTGGCCTCAAGATAGCTTTAACTTCTTTATTTTTCTTATATTGCAATCGATACTAATTACAGCAATTCATTATAGCTAACACATGTGGAAACAAATAAAAATGTGGAACCATACATAATGAAATATAAACTGATCATAAAATCTTAAAATAAATTTTAACATGAGAGGTTTCATGCAGCTGAGTATTCAGAATTTCCTTTTTCTATCTTAGTGCTCCCAGGATTTGAGCAGTTTTTTGTTCTTCTATGATGAATGTGACTGCCACAGCCCAAACTATTCTAAGCAATAAATAAAATAGGAAACATTCATTATTATACAAACTTTTAGAAACAATATCGAGCTTCAAATAATGGAAACAGTAATATACAAATTGGTTGTTATCAGACTTTACTAATACACAAAGTATGCCTCAGTCTTCTCCTGAGAACTTGAGCACTTAGATGCTGCTGGCAACATAGATTTGAATAGTGATTTTAGGCCCACTGCTTAATGAGCTCAGTTATGAATATTAGTTAACTATCTTTTAGATCTAAAAAAGGGATCAGATAACTACAAATGTTTTGGGTTCCTTTTTTAAAAAAAAATCTTGTTTGATTTTAAGAATCAGAAGTCACAGGATACTGGAAATAGAAATCCTAGCAGAACCAAACAATTTGGCTTAATCTAATAACTGAATGAAATATACTTGTACACAGTCCTTACTATTTGTCAGGTACAATTCTAGGCTATGAGAAAATGTGATTATCTATTTGTTCTCACAATAAATTAACAGTCTATTTAGAAGACAAATATGAAAAAGTAAATAGAATGCAGGCTATAATTTAGTACAGTAGATGCCATAAAGGAGGTGATGTACAGCGAGCTTCGAGGCAGAGATCTAACTGAACACTGGTACAGAGCTGTTGGTGAAATGCCTTCCCACTGAAGGGGCTGTATTTCTCTTTCCGCAATGAGGAAGGTAGAGCCTCTGGAGAGAGGGAGTTTGCCTCATGAAATCATCACTAATCAGAAATATGTTCACGTTGACATATCAGTCCAATGAAGTTTCAGAATAATTTATTATAGCAACAAATGTTCTTGTTACTCTCAGTTCTATCAGAAGGGAAAGTGAATGTTGATAACTGACTCAATCATATATATGAACTTTTCTTTCAAAATATCAGTGGTGTGGTGGATGCATCAAATGTGTGTGGTAGAACAGGGAGATTAAAAATGTTCATGTACAGTGTTTCCTGTCTCTGATTATGTTCCTCATTCCAGATGTGGGGAGGGGAGAAGACTTGGTCTTGAGAAGTAAATATTTAGGACCCATACTATGGAAATCCTTATCTTCCCAAGTATAAACTTCAAATTTCATCATTATGTTGATCATTTCTAATGTATATCTCACAGAGCCATTGGATTACCATAACTATTATGACTGACATTTTCACAGGGAAGAAAAATAGGAAATTTGTGTTGATTATGGGTTTTGAAAGGAAGGCCCATAAAAAAAAATGGGAAAATGTTTGACCAATGACCAGCACAAGTATTTAACTAAGATGGTGCATATAGAATTTTGGTATGATGCTCATCTGTGGTTTTATTCATCTTGGTAAGCAGTCATGACATGGAAATAGAAGATCTGGAAAAAATCAGAGGTGGTAATCACAGGTGGCATGACATAGAATGAACAAATACAGCATAAGAAGAAGTAAAGAACAAAGCAATCCTATGCTAAAATGTTGCCCTCAAATGTAAGTGTGTTGAAAGACACACATGCCTAATGCAGGTTGGAAGGTGTTATGGGTTAAGTTGTATCCCCCCAACATACATATTGATGTCTCAATACCTGGTAACTCAAATTGTAAACTTATTAGAAATAGGTCCTTGTAGATACAGTCAAGATGAGATTATTGGGGTGGGCTCTAATCCAATACAACTGGTGTCCTTATAAAAATAAGAAAATTTGTATGCAGAGACAGCCATAACCAGATGGAAGATACTTTAAGGAGACATAGGGAGATGATGACTATTTACAAGACAGATTATATAATTATATAATGCTTGAGACTGCAAAAAACTTAGGAAGGGATTTTCTTCAGAGATTGTATGACTCTAATACCTTGATTTCAGGGTATGGCCTCCAGGGCTGTGAGGCCATGTATGTCTATTGTTTAATCCACCTAGTTTTTGATAATGTTTCTACAGGAAATCCTGAGTGATTAATGTAGACGGATGGACTCTTCTGCTGTTTCACCATCTGGAAGATGCCTCCAAAAATCTGTAACAGAAAGAAGCTTGGAAGTTCCCTTGGCGGGAAATGAGACACATCACTTCCATTCATTGTCCATTAAGAAAAAAATAAACAGTGGTTTCACTATAACAACAGGGAAGTCTGAGTTCTTTGGAAAAGTATTTTCCATATTTGATGTTCAATTACTGTTTTCAACCCAACAGCTGTTGAAGTTGACCTACCACCTCTTAACTCAGTTTTTGCCTTTTATTAACAGTGGGGGAATTATTTGTGTCTCAAGAATTAATTTCTAGATATATTAAATAAGAGTAATTATGTTTAATGTATATAAAGAACTCAACAGAACAGCTGATACAGAAAAATTACTCAAAAAATCCTTGTTATTTTGAGAGTTAGTAGTTTGTACTGTGAATTCTGTGGAGGCTATTAACACTGAGGACCTGGCACCCTGATGATATTTTGTGCTAACATTTTGAAGCATTCTTCAAGTATTTTAGATCTTGCACATTGGCAGCTTTATATGAAAATTGAAAAACTTGAAGAATACCCACCTGCTCATTCTGTTCCTTTACTTTCCTCATCCATACATGAATTGATGTATATGATAAATGATAACTTGCTAGTAGTTAGTCCTCTACCTTTTCCTTTTTGATCAATAAGGAAAAAAACCTTTAGAAATAAATTTGAGTATGTATATAGAACACATAGGCAAACAATGATTTTGTCTGGGTAAAAAGCATTTTGATTTTTTTTATATTGAAGTCTTCTTATAATGAACAAACATTTTCAGGATAAAGAAAATAGAGATTCTTTGATTCCATTGTTCTATTAATTACAAAGTGAAATTTTAAAAAGTTAGGTTTCCAAATAACTTTGTACTTAAAGCAAAATTATTGTTTAATTATATATGATATTAAAAAGAAGAATCTATTTTTTTGGCTTAAAAAAGGAGTACAAGTAGCACTCTACTGACCAGTACTTGGTCTCTTTTGACCTATTCTCAATAATCCTTGTCATACTAAAATTCACACATAACAATCTGAGTGGTGTGACTTATGCCGATGAAGCCAAATAAATAAGATGTTAATAAGTATGGGTATAACATGACAAAATAGATTCTACTTGCAAAGTCTTATAATCTGCAAAGAAATCAAAGACCAGGGGAAAAATATAGAAAATTCTAAGAGTATTGAGAAAATGTATTAAAAGTTAGTTAGAATTGCACAATAAAAATACAGTCACAATCATGACTTGTTAGTATTATCCATAAAATATGTCTGTTTTTTAAAATTGTGAAGTTAAGGGAGTTAATTCTAGTTCCTATGCTTTCTCTGAAAGTGAATAGGATGCAAATTTTTGCCACTTTAGAAAGTATGAATATTACAGAAAATAGTAAAGGAAAGGAAATGATTAAGGAGAAGACCCATTAAAGAATAAAGCAAATTAATATTTGATATTTCAGAGTGACTAATTAATACAACTTCAGAAAATCATTGACTCTACACCATACTATATATTTATCATGAGTGGGTAAAAGAAGAATAGGGGCAGGTATGACAAACTATGGCATAAATCACATGTGGACTGTTCATTTATCACATCGTGGCTATAGGAAGTCCCCTATTTGTGAGTCTCCAGTTGTCTTCTTCTATTGTAGGAAACAGCTTATTCCTTGGCCCAAGTCCCACATCTCAGTGTGGACCGTTTAGAGCTCTCACCTTTCTATAAAAATATTTTATCTTGCTCACTCTTTAAAACTGGAATCGATTTTCCCTAACAGATTTTTATTTGAGGCTGACCAGATATAAATCAGACAGTTAAAACAGATAAGTGAGGACCAGGTTCACTCTGGAAAACTGTGCTTTGTAGGTGGCAGGATGAACCAACATGTAGTGATCTAAAGGCTGAAAAATCACTTGCCTTTGTCTTGTTTTGTTTGTTTTTGAAGACCAGGGATTTGACAAACATAATTTGAGAACTGCAGTTCTTTTTGTTTTTCATTATTTTCACAATCATTTAGCAAGAATAAAACATTATTTTCAATCCAGCCTTCTTAAATTGAAAAATTTCTTTTTTTTAATAATAACAATAATCATTACAGAACAACTGTCCACTTCCTTACAGGTCATTCTCCTGTCCCAGGCATTTTAAATTCTTCTAAAATATTCTCTAAATATTAATGAAAGAGCAATATTTGATTGATTAGATGCTAGATGATCTCAGCAACCTTATGGGAATAGGTACTATTCTTCTTTCCATTTTACCAGTATGACAATTCAGGGAGAAGAAAGGCATATGGGTTGCATATAGAATGCGCCATATGCCAAGATGTCAATTCAGTCATGCTCTTCACGACCTTCTTCTGACTCACAGTGGGAACATCCCCTGATAAATTCATCCTGAACCCCCTCATAGTAATAATAAAATAAAGAGAGAAAACCTAATATAATCAGTACTCACCCAGAGACTTGTTAAACACTTTCTATAATCGCCCCCCAATCAGACTCAGAGGGTTGGGCCTACACATTTGCATTCAAAAAACCTCCAGGGTGTTGCTAGTCTACAGACTTTGCTTCAAGTGTCACTGCACTAGATTATATGTAATTAAGTCATGATCTATCCCCGAATTACAATATACCCCAGCCTTAAGAATCTAAGAAAGTGACTGTTTTCTAACCAGAATCTAAGTGAATAATGCATAAAAGTAGAGCTCTCTATGAGAATCAAAAGTTTGACACTTAGACCCAGCAATGTCACTTCTAATCTTTTTATTAGTTATAGGAAAAATTATTCCTATTTCATATGGTCAAAAGAGAAACTTAGGTCAGAGATTAGTACAAATTTTCAAGAATATTTTCTCATGACATGGATACAAGTTATGAGAAGGATTAAGGCTAATACAGTTTTGGCCCCAAGATGTTCAACCTTATACTTAGGTTGTTGTACATTTTGTTGGATTAAGAGGACACTTTATCTTGAGTCAATTTTTGGTTCAATGACAATTCTATTTTGTTTCAGATCTCTGTGGTTCACCTTACTTTACCTGTCACCTGGGCTAGTAATGGAAGCATACACAAGAAGATAGGCAAAACTGATGAAGGAAGATAGGCAAAAGTAATACTACAGTAGAGTAGTACTTTCAGAGGAATTATTATTGCTTACTTTAACATTGTCATATTTGCCCATAACATTTTGGCCAATAACATTGGCTTTACTAAAATATTCCCCTAAGGTATCAAGTTAGCAATGAACCAGTTAAAAGGAAAAAAAAATTTTTTTTCTCTGTCTCTCTCCACTCAGGCCTAAATAATTTTTCCCCCTTTGGAAAGAGACATTTTAATATGTCACGTTTCAGTTCCAGCTCAATAAACAACCATTTATTTACAATTTTAAAGCAATCTTCAGCCCAGTCAGGTAAGAATTATTTCAGAAGAATAAAAACATTTTCATTTCCCATCACTGCCAAAAAAGAAAAGAACATGAGTTATGAGTCTTGCTATGTTGTCTTAAGTTGATTACTATGGAATGATTAAAAAACTAGCTGTGCTGTCAGTACAGAGGAGTACATTATAAGTGTAATAACAGCTTAGGGATACAATCCATCAATGCCGCACTTGGAAGGAGAAAAAAAGTTGATCTATTTCTTTGGTCATCATTTTCAGCATATTAGATGACAAATAATTGTACATTCATCAATAACAATAGATTAAAGTTGAAATGATTTATTGCTATTACACTGCTGTTATGATGGAGCACCGGGTCAGTCAAGCATCAGCGGGGTCTGTATTTAATTTTCACGGGTCTCTTAGCAGAAATAATAGACAGAGAGTAAACCACCTGAAACAAGGTAGATCAAAGTTGTTGACAAGTGATTTGTAGGTTGGTTCTTCATGAATGGTGGAAGAGAGGCAAGGGGACCTTTTTTGGCGGGCTTGTTGAACCACTAAATCAATCGGACCTTGCTGGAGATCGGACTGACATCCAGCCAGGCAGCACATGAAAATATGAAAGCTATGCAAGTATAAAGTTAGTTTAATATTACCCAAAGGTAATACAACATTGTACATATTCCTGGGACCAAATCAAGCAATTTAAATTGTCTGCACATTTCCTGTAGGCTAATGAGAATCTGCTTCTCAGCAAGTAGTTTAATTATTCTTATATCTGCTGATATCTATAGATTGGTAAAATCCATGGGGAAAAAATATGCAGTATGTTCATCTTACTATATTTTGTTATGGCTTACTTGTCAAGCAAGGTGAGAATTATTTATATTCAGTTTGAACATGTCAATGTGAGTTCAACATGAATTTAAGTACCAAATTGACCAAGTTCTCTCAAAGTATGGTCTGTGGATTCTACAATAATTACCTGGGATTCTTACAAAATCCCATAGAATTCATGCTATGGGGACCCATCCAACTCAGTCAGAATTTCTGGGATTAAGGGTAGAAATTTGCATTTCTACAAAGCTTGCTGGGTGATCCTGATGTAATCCAAATACCAAAAGCCAATATATTAAGCCCAGATGGAGTAGAAAACAAGAATACTATATCAGGGGGCTGTAAGAAAAGTCTGCACTTTTTGGGATTCAGGATCTCTTCGAATTTAACTACACGAAGAGCTTTATTATGCTTTATGTTGGACTTATTTGGCATTTCCCTACATTTTAAAGAGCAAATTTGGATTTCCCACATAAAACATGATGGTATAATTCCCTAAACATTTTATAGTAGGTATGTATTTTATTATAATCTTCTCTTACAGTATTCTGATTTGCCAGTCTATTAAAACAGTCTCTGCACTATGTCATTCAAAATGCATTGTGTTATTGATTTATTTTACATTTACTTCTTTCTTTGGGTTTTTGAATGTATTATTTGTGTTTTACTTTATTGTAATATCAAATGTACAATTTATAATTGTTATGAAGGTACTTTGCAAAAGCAGGCAAATAGCATAATTTATTAAGGGAAAATATTTGATGATGTTAGATTTTGATATAACTTTCCACATTTAAACAGAATTTCCTGTTATTAAAAATAGATGTCATTGTTAGAATTTAAGAAAAATATTTTTTTTTATCCATTAAAAGTACTGGAGGGCCTGGGGTTGTGGCTCAGTGGCAGAACGCTTGTCTTAGCACATGCGAAACACTGGGTTTGATTCTCAGCACAACATAGAAATAAATAAATTTCCAACTACAACTAAAAAGAAAAAAAAAGTAATGGAAAAATGAATCATTCTGAGAACTTACCCTCTGTGAAGTATTTTCAGTTGAGACTTACCCATAAAAAAGCACGTGAAGTACTTGGTTATAAGGTATCTTTGATCAGTACATAAGTATAATAACTTGAAGTAGGCCAAACCATAGTTAAAGTTTCAGAATGATCTGTTCTACTTTTTAATTCTAGTAAAATTGCTGTAGACAGAGTGGAAGAAAATAAAATTGCAAAACAAAATCTATTTTACTGCTATTGAAGTAGAATTCAGATTATAGTGTTGCTAGTACCCTCTGCTGGATTGGCAGATGGTACTATTATGATTTGTAATATCCGTTCAGAGTGCTGTTTGAGAAGGTGCCCAAAAGGAGACCCAGGAACAAGTGGGGTTTTCTGTTTATTTATTTATTTATTTATTTATTTCTTTTTTTTTTTAAGATGAAGTAAGAAAGGGAAAAAAAGAAAGATGGCAAAGGGGAAGCCCATGTTAGTTTAATGGTCTGGGCAATGGGGCTCAGTCCTGCTGGAGACCACTTAAAAACATTGTGTAGAATATGTCTCAGCCATGCTGCCATGAAGGTTAGGAATCTGAGTAGTAACACTAATCCTCATCACTTAGTGTGTGGGGGTTGTTCCTCTGTCTTGTTCCTGAGATTTTTAATACCTTGGAGTTTTTCTACTACTCTATGCACTGGTCAATTCTTAACAACAGACACTTGAAGTAGAAACCACTAGTAAACACAATACTTTCCCCAGAAGTGCAAACCGACCTCAGAGTTGAATCAGTGTATCTGAGAAGGGCAACATCTGCTCCAAAAATTCTTAGATCAATTCAGAACATAATGAATGAGAATGTGTCAACAGAGGTCCTACATGTGTTTGTAGGCATATGTCAGCCCTTAGTTTATTACAAATTTCATGATTGCAATTCATGGAAACTAAACATCACCGGATTTTTCTGTTACACGTTCCCTCTGCATCGTTGACCAACATAGAAAGAAATATAGGAGAGACAGATATATGTCCATCATGTCTTTAATTAGCAGTATCACTGAAGACATAGGCAAATGGTTGGAACCCTGGAGAATAAAGACCAAAGTGTTCCAATGATATAATGATGTCATTTGGAATAGTGAGGACTGAGTTCTCAGATTTATTAAACATAATATTGTCTGACATGGTTGTCACAGTACTATAAATATTTGAAATCCTGTCAGTGAATTTCCTAATGTATGGCTTTAAAAGAAGAGGCATTTACTAGTCTTAGCTATGAAGGCAACAATGTCTAACAAGGAATCTGACTAGTGATGTTTGTAATTTGTAACAGTATCCCTGTAAAGAATTGTGTTCTAGCAATTCTTGATAGTATTAATTACTCCTTCAGTTTAAGAGGGAAATTCAAAGTGCTTAATAATCAATCTCAAGTTTATTAGGAGCTAAATTCCATTGGAGGTGAGAGGCAGTTTCACAGTGAGAATGCTAAAGGAACACATGCAGTGGCCCAGAGCACCTCTGAAATTAAAATCATTAGAAAACAATTAACGTACGTGGATTTAGCAAACTAGATGACTAACTGGTTGAATTCAGCTTTTTTAAAAAAAATCCCATACCTGTCAATAGTTATCACCAACAAAGTAGTACATATAGTGAATAAAAAAGGCTTTAATTTTCTGTCCAGTCAAATCTAAGTGTATCACACTCAATTTTCCTTCCTTAGTAATCTAAATAATTTCCCACCTTGCTCATGATGAATGTCTTGCCAGTTCCTTCTCAGTTCCTCCACTTTACACGACCTAATTAAAGAAAACATTCCATGATTGCCTATTTTTCTCATGCATGACAACCTATTATTTTTTCTACCACCTGATTAGGGCTTTATTATCCTTGGATTTAGATTGATTTGCTGAGCACTTTAATAAAACACTACTTAGTTTGATTTAAAGGGCTACAGGTTTCCTTCATTCATACAATTATTCTTATAACCATCTCACATTCTAACTACATCACAGTCCCTCCAGAAAGCAGTTTTAGATTGTCACTGAACAAGGTTATAGGATAAGAATCACAGGTGACATTCCTGTTGAATATGGCAACTTGGGTTCCATTGTAGGCAGTCATGAGGACATTTTGCAATACCATTTGTCAAAAGTGATAAATCTATTTCATCTTATCTGTCAGGAATGGCTCCTGTATATTAAAATTACTATAAAGTTTTCTTAAGATAAACCAAAAGTTTCATATGATTAAATAATAATGTTTATGATGACAAATTACATTTACTATGTTATCTACAACTCGAGCCAAAATTACACAGAGTTCAAATAGAATGATGATGCATCTTTATTTCATATCTAGTGAAATTTTTTATTAAATAAATGAGATAGGCAGTATTTATATAACTGTCTTTTATTTTGGGTCTTTTACTAGAAAGTTGTATTGTACTTGTTAAAAAAATAAAGGGGAATGCAGATATATATTGAATTACTTATTAATTGAATAATTGCCAGTAAAAGTAGAGAAAGTTATTTAAATATTGACTGGAGAACAAACTGCTTTGTAGAGGCTGAGCAATCACAGATGGGAAGAAAATCCAGTCCTAAAAAAAAAAAAGAAAGGAAAAGGAAAACATAAATCTCACTCTACAGTGGTGGAAGCAAGTATTGTTCAGTGGTAGACTAGAAAAGATAGCCCAGTGAGCCTCTCCAGAGTCTGGGGATTAAAGAAATATTGACAGAAGTTTCAGTTACACATAATCTAATAAAAGATTCAATCCATTGTTTATTTATTTATTAAGTGCATGCTATGTGCAAGGTTCAGAACAAATGTTTTCCAGGATTTTAAAGAACCTCAGGGGCTTGCAATCTCATTGGGGTAACTGAGTTTATCCGTCAAAGGGAATTTAAAGAGGCCAGGCTTGGAATATGCCCTATTGGTATTAAGGCACCTTATAAGTCCCAAAACTTTCATTTTAGAATTATTTACTGAGGGAAGTTAAAGAATTCAGATATAAGTGACATTTGACCAAATGGGAATTTTTATGAATTTTAACATGTCACACACAAACAGAAAACACACATTTTAACTGGTACTAACCTTTGTTAAAATCTGAATTGAGAATTCCAACTTGGTAGCATTGTAAATCACATGAAGACATTTAAAAATTTACTTATTTTGATTGAAAAAATTGTATATACAACTTGATGTTGTGAAATATGTATAGATCGTGGAAAGTCTATATTGAACCAATTAACATATATGCCTTAACTCATATAGCTATTTTTCTGTGATGAGAATACTTGAAATTTACTTTCTTAGTGATTTTCCACAATAAAATAGGTTATTCTTAAATATGTCAATATGTCACCATGTTGTGAAATATATGAATTTGATACTATGCTGAACAGCAGATACTTTGATTCCTACTTATTCCTCCTGTCTTCTTGAAATTTTATATCCTTTGACAAACATCTCCCTAGGCCATCACCTCCAGTGTCTGGCAAACACCATTCTATATTCTGCTTCTCTGAGCTCAACCTTTTCAGACCATATGTAAGTGTAAGGGCAGCAGTGAAATATAAGTCTTTCTGTGTTTGGTGTACTTAACTTAATTTGATGATTTATAGCTCAATCCATGTTGTTATAAATAACAATTTATTTAATTTATTTCCTTTATTTAAGTTTTTAAGATTGAATAGTATTCCATTGTGTATGTAAAGCACATTTTTAAAAACTCATTCAAACCCTGATGGACATTTAGATTGATTACACAACTTGGCTATTACAAATGATGTTACAATGAACATGAGAGTGAAGATGCTCTTTGACATAACAATTTTATTTCATTTCAATCAGCAGTGGATCCTTTCAATCCAGCAGTCAGTAGTGGATCCACAGTTTTCCACAATGATTGCATTAGTTGATATACCCGCCAACAGTGCATAGGTGTTGCTCTCTCTCCACATCCTCCCCAACATTTATCTTTTTTGTTTTATATAATAATTATTCTAGCAGGGTTGACAGTAAAATTTCACGTTAGTAACAGTCATGTTGTGATAGCCATCATGACCCAGGATGGCCCCAGGCTAAGCAAATGTTGGGTGATCCTACATACGTACCCCCATGAAGTTTGTCTCTTGATTCCTCCTCAAAGACAAAATGTAGAATAAAAGCAAAAACTTCATTCTCATTGATACTCATTACCTCTGTGATAGGTGTTCTTCGTAGCTGCCATTTTTTTCCCCTGCTAATTTCTTTCACTGAAACTTAGCTTTCGTGTTGATTCTTTCTTTTTACCCCTACTCTGCCATCCTTTTAAATAGCATGCTTATGGATTTCCCACTCAACTTCCTGGTCTCTCAGCTCTTGAATTTCCTTGTCTGTGAAGGTCTTTTCCTATCTTTTCAACTGTACCACTTCACTTCAGCCGTCCACTACCTTGTATCTGCTTCCCAGACTTTGTCAATACCAACAACTGTATTAGCACCAAAATCCTGGTTTCAAGAATTTCATGTCTGACCAGTGATCTTGCTTTTCTATTCCCTTAGTAATTCCACTTTAGTAAGTTTCTAGAAGTTCAAGCCCTTTGCTCACAGCAGTTTTTCACTACCCATCAAGAAATTTTAGAGTCCATGATCTATAATTATGACCATTTACTTGAAGACATCCTCACAAACTTGTGCTACTTTCTCCACTCCTACTTCAACACAAATGAAATCATCTACCTTTTCCAAATCTACATGAGAGCAACTAAAATTTTCAGGGAGAAAATCCATCACTGCACAGAGTAGTTGTTTACTATTTCTGTCTCTGTCTCTCTCCCTCTCTCTCTCTTCCACCAGTAAAACATACACACCTACCAATCATAGTGTGGTGTGGACATCATAATTACCACTTATGTGTAACACTTAAATGAGTATCCTATTTTTAATCTCACTATATTCTTGATGTATTTCTGAGATAAGATCACTCCCCTCCTCCTTGGGAAAACTATCCTCATTATTGTATTTTTCCATCCGTTTGGCTCTACCCTGTGAGTCTCCATCTATTTGTCATTATCAACCTCTAGATTTAAGATTTCTAAAGAGCTTTGTTCTTGTCTCTCTTCTTGGCATCAACACTTCCACTTCTACCATTAGTGAAACAATATATTTCTTTGGTTATAAATGCCAATCATGTGCTATTTAAACATACATTTAACCACCTCAAAATTCTACTCTAAGTTCCAGAGTTTTATTCATGACTTCCTCTTTATTTGACATTGATTCCATTATGAATTCAGAACAAAAGATTTGATTTTAACCCTTCCACTAAAATCTGTTAGTCTTCTAGTCTTAATCACTTTATATAGTTAAAACCAAAATCCAATCTGTGATTCAAGCAGAAAAGTTTATATTCATCCTTTATTCCTCCTTTATCTTATTTCTCAGTTTGCATAATACAGGAAACTTGAAAATGATATTTTAAATAACTTTGATTTCTTTATATTTTTCTACCATCATTTTAACCCAAACCATTAAGGAATATGTAATCTAGATCCATAAAAACCCAGCTCTTGTGTCATTTATGTTTGCTTGTACTCTAAAATTTGTTGATGGGAAATTAGAAATGTTGAATTCTTGGAAATATATGCTATAAAGATAATCAAAAAATCAGGCACCTTACTTCTTCTCTGAGAATGGAACTGGAAAAAATATCCAGACATGTAAAATAGCTTTATAGGGGAAAAAATCTAGATTTAACAAGGAGTGTGGAAAAGTCATGAGCAATATAGCTCTGCATGCTACTACATTTCTTTTTAGGACTGTAATTTGTTATACCTCACAACACTGGACCATCAGTTCCAGACGTATTCCTTCCTAGACATTATGCAGTAGCGACTAGATTCCAGTGGTAAGCAGGATTGATTAATTAATTACTCTAGCCAGTAAGCATACAGCTCCATGGTTTGCTTGTCAACTGACATGAAGAGTCCAAAATTCATTTATTGCTACTTTCTGTTCAGATGAAAATTTTTCATATCCCTCAAGATAAATTTACAATTAGTTCCTTCCAACCTTTTGGAAACTAGAACCTTTAACTCAGTAGAACTTAAGGTTGTAGTAAGAGTATAAATTCTACAAATTAGTCCCTGGGTATGCTGATAAGAACTATTTCTATTTCCAGGCCTTTGTTCTGTGACCTATGGATTCTAGCTATTGATTCTTGGCCATTGGTTAACTGCATACTTATCATAGTGGAATGCCATTCAATCTTTCAAGTTGCTGTTTGTGAGCACCTTAGCTGAACTTTCAACATGCAATTGGTATGCATTGTATACACAGGAATCAGGGAAATATACAAATTGGATTATTATTTAGCTCTAAAAAATGGAATTCTATCATTTAAAATGACATGGATGAACCAGAGGACATTTTGTTTAATGCAATAAGCTCAGCACAATTTGGAAATTAGAAATGTTGAATTCTTGGAAATAGAAAATAGGATGGTAGTTTCCAGAGGCCAATGCAGAGGGAAGTAGAGGGATAAGTGGGGAAATGTTGGTTGTAGGATTTCCACTAAAAAGGTACAAATTTTGGAAACCTATTATACAACATAGTCATTATAAATATAAATATTGTATATTTGAAAATTGCTTAAAGACCAGATCCTAAATGTTCTCACCACAAGAAAATACTAGTATGTGAGGAAATGGATATATTAATTAGCTTGATTTAATAATTTTTATATGAAAACATCATTTTGTACACTTCAAATATGTGCAGTTTTTTTCCTTGTCCATTTTATCCTAAAGATCTGGAAATATAAAATATAGTTTTAACAAGCATACATTAAATATATACATAAATATATGGAATAAACTTTATTTTTTGTATATATTTGAAGTTTTATTACTATCAAATTGGAACATTTTCTAAAATACAAAAAAGTAAGAACCCATTGACTTCAATTTATATGAAACAATACTCTTATGGTAGATAATATGGCATATAATCAAAAGGAATGTATACACTTAGATTTTGTAAAAGAATCAAATAATATTCAATGACATTAGGTCTTTTGTATGCTGGCCTGAGATAACAACAAATACATGTATTCCTTTTAAATATTGTTACAGATTATGTATTCCTTTTTTGTTGAATTGCTAATATACTTTTCTTAATTCAAATTTATCTTAAAAAGTATGCACAAGAATTGGGATGGGGAAGAGATTATAATTTAATAAAAATTATGAGGTGAGAATTCAATAAGCTTATTGTAGTTAAATGACTCATACTGATTCACTTGAGAAGCAGAGGTTTATCAAAGAAGTAAGTTTGGTTCTTACACAAGAGAGCTTATTTATCAAGGAGACATATCAAAGAAATAGAAACTTTAAGTAAATATTAGTAAAATGCTTTCTCTTTGTTATAGAAGAGTAAGAGGACAATGACCTTAGAAAGAAACACCGGCTATGATTTGGGGTTATTCATCATCTTACCCAATATCCAAACAGTTTTCATCTTTCCCTTTTCTTTTTCCAATTATTCATAGTTTTTCTTTCCATTTTTCCTTTTCTTTTTCCTTTTAAGAAGTATATTAACTGTAAAGGAGAACCAAACCTATATTTCTCATCTTGCATGGAAATGATCAAATTACTGATTTTTAATAAATATTTTATGTAAAACAATCACGGAGATATACTTTGTCAAGACTTATCACATGGACATATATTTAAATTAGCTTCACAATGGAAAATCTGGGAACTCACAGTATGTTTTAAGCTGGATCATGGTGTGTTTCTAATCATATACTTCTATATGTTGATTAGATATGGTTGTGTGCTTTCTTAAATTCCAGAAATCATAAGCAATTACAAATAAGCCAATTGTACAAAAGCCCCATGTGATAGTTTTGAACAATATAAGCAGTTACAGTATTCATAGCAACAACGTGGTAAACTTTGTTAGTATGGAACAGAGACTTGAAAACAAAAACAACAACTAATACTTTACTTGCTAATGCTGGCAACCACCAAAAATAGAAATTTCAAATGAATAAGTGTAGAGAAATATCCTTGAAAAATTCAGTATCATATTAATTCATTTTGGGGGGAAGTTGGGTTATGTAGATCTACCTCATTGCACTCAGCAGTATATTTTAAATTTTGTTATTTTAAGAAAGATACATTATTTTTACACTCAACGTTCTTGCACTATAGTGAAGCAAAAATTCCTGTATTCATTTCACTCCCAATTTATAATGTGAGATATTACAAGAGATGAGTGGAAGGGAGATCACTAGTCGGTTGGCATCATAAGATCCCAGTGGGCAGGACACAGACTATGTGGAATGGGCTTTGTTGAGGAATATTCTACCTTTGATTTGCTTAATTTTAGTACTGATGTCCTTGTTTGTAAGCTTAACTTCCCCATCCCAGAACCGTGATCATGGTGTTTGAGAATAGAAGATGCTTATTATTAAGTTCCAGAACCCAAAGCAGAAAGTGACCTCAAATAGAGTTGAGGGAAAGAAGTACAAAGATTGGGAAAAAAATGTTTTCCCCTCTGCTGCTCTTAACTTAGAGACTGAAGATAGAGGGACCAAATCTTAGGTCTCTAAGATCATAAGATCTAATGGATGAAGATCACTGATTCACAAATATAAATCCTAAGATCAAGACAAAGGAAGCATGCAAAGGAATAGATTCAGTGGTAAAGAAAACAATCAGAATTTCTCCCACTTTTGATAACTCTGTCTTCTACTGGTCTGTTCTCTGCACTTGACACTACCATGCAGATAATCTAAACTTCAGAAGGAAATAGCCATTTTCAAACATATGCCTCAATATTCAAACACATCATATAAATAAGTGGATATTGTTACTCATTGCATCATTATTTAAAAAATAAGGGTCCTTATTTCATTATCAATCCATGAACAATAAACAAAAGTTGGGCATTTTAGTGACCTATAATGTGCAAAAATCTTACTAATTGATTTTTAATTTCCAAAAAATTGTGCTTCAATTTCCTCTTATGGATAAATGGCAAAAAATAAGGTTATTGCCTAGTGCATTTCAATTTCCAACGTAATATTACAAGTTGTGTGATATAGATGGCAAAAGGAACTTTCGAAGAAGAGCTGTTGGCTGTTTACATTGTAGTTTTTCATGATTCTGTTGATTTATGACTTAAGGGATGTTTACTTACTCACTACCCCAGTTTGTAATATATTCATCAAGGGGAATGAAGAAACTGACATGTGGAAATATACCATTTCAGTTCCCAACACCCTGACATATAAGCTTAATAGAGGAGGTTATTCAAATGCAAAGCAACTACATTCAAGTCAGTACATTAAAACATGTTGCGATTTTTCTTTTAACAAAATATGAAGCAAGGGCACCCAACTTCAACACAATCAGTATTTTTGGTAGATAAACATCAAAGATAATTTTCTGCACTCGCCGGCATTAGAATAAGGTGCTATATCAGTGTAATAGTTGAGAATGATATGCTCTAGTAGTGTTTTGATGAATTACATGATTATAGTTAAAACGAACAATTTCATCATGCTTGAATTAATAATGGTACTATGATTTGGAAAGTACTCTTGCAACATTCTCTAACTCATCACTTTAGGAGACAGACTTATACAGCACATTCATTTTTTTTTTTTTTTTTAGAAAATACAGGCTGCAATATAGTTTAAAAAACAGAAGGGCTAGAAGAAACATGTCAGTTATAGAAAGTAATGCATGCACAGGTTCTCAGAACATCATTACTTGATTATGTTACCTTCAACTCTCACTCTAATCTCTTTTATAACTAACAGAAAGTCAGAAAGTAAAGAGAAAATTTTGAACGTTTTGTTGTTTATAAAATTTAATTGAAAATACTACACACATTAAAATACTCCAGGGATACAGTAATCATATGTATATGTGTGTTATTTTATTTTTAGATTTAAGAGGATTAGGAAGGATAATATATAATCAATGCAGCATTCATTTGGGTATCAAGCAAATAAAACACACACACAGAGCTGAACATTACATAATTTCAGTTATAAAAAGTACAAATTGTGAATTGATTCAATATATTCATAACTAAGTACTCTCTTTAATGTAGTGCACAATTCAAAATTATTCCATTCATTTTCTTCAAAATCTAACATGCCTGGATAAATTTTCCTAAACGATATATATTAAGGCACACTTTTAAGAATTAATACTTACATTCTACATTATGGATCAGAAACAATCAAAATTAACAGTTTGAATCTTTTTACAGAGATATTTAAACATAAAGCTAAACCACAAATAGATTATTCTTCCTTTCTGAAACAACGTGTAAATATCTTAATAAAGATTATTATAACTAAGTACTCATTATGTGTTTCTTGTTCATTTAATGTTGATGTCTTCTTATAATACATAAGTTATATTTCATTTTAGGAGTAGAACTAGCAGAAAGCATTCTTTCAATGCCTCTTTCTTCTTTATTTTTAGCAATCTCAAAATGCATGCTCATTCTGAAATATTTTAACTATAACTGTTTGGATAATACAAATAGGACAAAATATTTTATATATTACAGAGTGAATTATTTCAAAACTGGGGTATATTATAAAATCTGTTATTTTTTTAATCTTCAAAAGATCTTTAATATATGTGAGTTTTGAATGTGAAGTGTAAAATAAAACTAATAATACTTGGTTTTATTTTGGTCACAGACCTGCACTTATGAAAGCTCTGAGAAGCCAGGCAATGGTTTTCTGGTCTCTGTCATTAGAAGAGTATCCAGACATAGCGAAAAGAGAAGGAAGATCTGATAATTCTTTGGTTAAGTGGATTACCATATGCAAATATGATACATTAAAACTCAGAATTCCATGAATATAAGAAGGCACAGGTGACAAACTGTTTGAGCCTTATTTCCCAAGTTTGGTTTGTTAATTTGTTAGTTTTTATATGTTGTCACTAAACTCCAAATGACTTTCATCAATTAATTCAAATTCCTGCCCATAGTCACATTTCCTGCCTCTTTGAAAATATATAGTCACACACTGCTTACTGACAGAGATATATTCTGAGAAATGGCCTGTTAGGCGATTCTCATCCTCCTGTGAATATCAGGGAGCGCAGTTATGCTAACCCAGATGGCATAACCTGCTGCACCCTGAAGCTATATGGTATATTCCATTGAACATGCAGTTCGCTTTTGAAATAGCATTATGTGACACAATACTGTATATAGCCCTAAAATTCTGGGTGGTGATATCATTTTCTCAAATTAGCAAATGAGATAACAACTGAGAAAACTTTTCACTAAGAAAACTAGGAATGAAGAGGTGGGATCAGTTACTAGAAACTTCTGCTTCACAGCATCAGGCATCTGAAAGTTATGAATCATTTCCAAACCTAGATTCAGTAGGAGGTGGAAATACTCAGAGACAGGTTGCTTTTTCCCTCAGGAACTTTACAAAATCCCAGAGGGATGGCTGAGAGTTTAAATATTTCAGACATCCTTTCATGACTTTTAACCACAATTTGGGTAGGTTCACAAAGACAGTGACCCCCGATGGTCTACAATATGCCCTACCCTTGAATTAGGACACATCCATCTCCACCCAGAATTAAAAGGTGAACCCAAAGCAAATCAGGCCTCTCATAGATATTAACCTGGCTTCTAGTTATTCAAGAGGCTGAGGAAATATTTGTTGCTCAAATTTAATTCAGGTTTTATCCATTGCAATTTCCCACAGATAGAAAACAATTTTGTAGATCTGAATTTTATCTACAGATAAATAATCAAATACAGTTTTAAGCACCCAACCAAAGAAAATGAGAGACAAACGAGAACAAATGATCTCCTGATATTGGAACTACCAAATAAAGACTTTTAAAAAAGCAATGCTTACTATATTTCAGATCATTTAAAAAACACTCAAAACTAACAAACTTGATAAATAATTGGAAGTCATAAAATATTAGAAAATTTAAACAAATAGGAATTCTGGAATTATAAATTTTAAGAATCAGGATAAAGAAAGAGGATAAATATTTTAACAACAAATTACATATCAATAAAAAAGAATTACAGAAGTATTATATATAGTTGTTGACAAATGTTATTTCTTCTTCTGTGAAGTGACTATTTAGTTCCTTAGCCGATTTATTGATTGAATTATTCTTTTATTTATTTTTTTTGGGTGTTAGGTTTTTGAGTTTTTATATAACTTGGAGATTAATGCTCTGAGATACAGCTTGCAAAGAGTTTCTCCAATTCTGTAGGCTCTCTATTCACATTTTTTATTATTTTCTTTTCTGTGAAGAACCTTTTTATCTTCATAAAATCCCATTTGTTGATTCTTGATTTTACTTCTTACACATGGTGGAGTGAAGATTTGGGCCTACATTTTATTCTATTAGACAGAGGTCTCTGTTCTAATGCCTAAGTCTTTGATCCACTTTCAATTCAGTTTTGTGCAAGGTATGAGAAAGGGACTTAATTTCATTTTGCTGCAAATAGATTTCCAGTTTTCCCAGCACCTTTTGTTGAAGAGGCTATCTTTTCTCCAATGTATGTTTTTGGCGCCTTTGTCTAGTATGAGATAACTGTATTTAGTGGATTTGTTTGTGTCTTTTACTCTGTGCCATTGGTCTTTGTGTCTGTTTGGTGCAAATACCATGTCATTTTTTTGTTAGTATGACTTTGTAGTATCTTTTAACATCTGTTATTGTGATGCCTCTTGCTTCACTTTTCTTGCTAAGGATTGCTTTGGCTATTCTGGATGTCTGATATACCCAAGTGAACTTCATGACTGCTAGAAGTAGAGTTCTATGAAGAATGTCATTCGGATTCTAATAGGAATTGAATTAAATTTGTATACATATATTTTGGTAGTATGGCTATTTTGACAAATTAATTCTGCCTATCCCAAAGCATGGGAGAACTTTTCATCTTCTAAGGTCTTCTTCAATTTCTTTCCTATTGTTCTGTAGTTTTCATTGTAGAGATATTTCACTTCTTTTGTTAAATTGATTACCAAATTTTTTTTCCAAGGCTATTATGAATGGGGTTGTTTTCCTGATTTCTCTTTCAGTAGCTAAATCCCTGACATATAGGAATGCATTTGATTTATGGGTGTTAATTGTAATATCTTACTACTTTACTGAATTTTTTTTGAGTTCAACAGTTTTTCTGGTGGAATTTTTTGGATCTACTAAATAAAGAATCTTGTCACTGACAAATAGTGATAGTTTGAATTCTTCTTTTACTCTTCATATTCCTTTAATTTCTTTATTCTGTCTAATTGCTCTGATTAGAGTTTCAAGGACAATATTGAATCAAAGAGGTGAAAGCAGCATTCTTTTTTTATTACCATCCTTAAAGAGAATGGTTTCAATTTTGTCCATTAAAATGATGTTGGCCTTGGGTTTAGCATATATAGCTTTTACAGCGTTGAGGTATGCTCTCAATCTCTCTAGTTTTTCTAGTGTTTTTTGAATATGAAGGAATACTATATTTTGTGAAATGCTTTTTTTGCATCTATTGAGATAAGTATGTGATTCTTTTCTTTAAGTCTATTGATGTGATAATTTATGTTTATTTTTCCATATGTTGAAACAAATTTGCATCCTGGGATGAACCCCACTTGATCATTGTGCACTATATCTTTAATATATTTTTGTAAGAAATATGCCAGAATTTTATTGAGAATGTTTGCCTCTATGTTCATCAGGGATATTGGTCTGAAGTTTTATTTCCTTGATGTGTATTTTCTGGTGTTGGTATCAGGGTGTTTATAGAGTCATAAAATGTGTTTGGAAGAGTTCCTTCCTTTTCTATTTCATGGAATAATCTGAAGAATATTCATATTAATTGTTTTTAAAAGTTCTTGTAGAATTCAATTGAGAATCCTTCTGGTCCTGGGCTTTTCTTTGTTGGTAGGCTTTTAATGGCATCTTTTATTTCATTGCTTGAAGTTGATCTGTTTAAATTGTTATATCCTCCTGATTCTGTTTGGATAGGTCATATAGCTCTAGAAATTTGTTGATGTCTTCAAGATTTTCTATTATATTGGAGTATAAATTTTCAAAATAATTTTTATTATCTGTATTTCAGTAATGTACATCATGATATCTTTTCCTTTTTCATCACTAAGTTTAGTAATTTGAGTTTTCTCTCTCTCTTCATTAACTTGGATAAGGGTTTATCAATTTATATTTTTAAGAACAAACTTTTTGTTTTGTCAATTTTAGAATTGTTTCTTTTGTTCCAATTTCATTGATTTCAGCTCTGATTTTAATTATTTCCTGTCTTCTACTGTTTTTAGTGTTGATTTATTCTTCTTTTTCTAGGGCTTTGAGATATAATGTTAGGTTATTTATTTGGCTATTTTCTTTTTTTTTAAAGAGACAGAGAGAATTTTTTAATATTTATTTTTCAGTTTTCGGTGGACACAACATCTTTATTTTATTTTATTTTTATGTTGTGCTGAGGATCGAACCCAGCTCTCTGCGTATGCCAGGCGAGTGCATTACCACTTGAGCCACATCCCCAGCCCATATTTGGCTATTTTCTCTTTCTTTTATAAATCAGTTCAATACAATGAACTTTCTTCTTATATTTGCCTAGAGATTTTGGTATACTATGTTGTTATTCTTATTTACTTCTAAGTTTTTAAAATTTTTATCCCTGATTTCTTCTGCTATCCATTGGTTATTTAGTAGATTATTATTTAGTCTCCAGGTGTTAGAGTAGCTTCCATTTTTTAAAAAAATCATTGTTGATTTCTAATTTCACTCCATTATGATCTGACAGAATGCAAGGCATCTCTATTATTTTTGTATTTCCTAAGAGTTTCTTTGTGTCATAAGATATGATCTATTTTAGAGAAGGATTCATGTACTGCTAAGAAAAAAGTGTATTCGAGTGAAATGCTTTTTCTGCATCTATTGAAAAAATCGTTGATGGATGAAATACTCTTTATATGTCTGTTAAGTCTAATTTATTAATTGTATTTTTTAGTTCTATAGTTTGTTTTTAAGTTTTTGTTTGGAGGATCTATCCAGTGGTGAGAAGTAGGTTAAAGTCACCCAGTGTTATTGTGTTGTGGTCTTTTTGATTCTTGAAATTGAGATGAATTTATTTGATATACATAAACGCTCCATTATTTAGAGCATAAGTATTTATGATTTTTATGTCTTGTTGGTGTACAATTCCTTTAAGCAGTAAGAAAAGTCCTTCTTTATCCCTTTTAATTAACTTTGCCTAGAAGTCCACTTTATCTGATATGAGAATAGAAAGCCTCCCTGCCTTTTTTTTTTTACACTATTCATGTGAGTGATATGTTTTTTTCCCCATTCTTTCACCTTCAGTCTGTGGATGTCTTTGCCTAAGAGGTGAGTCTCTTGAAGATAGCATATTGTCAGGCTTTGTTTATTAATCCAATCTGCCAGTCTACAGCTTTTGATTGATGAGTTTATACATTTAAGTTCAAGGCTATTATTGAGACATGATTTGTATTCCTGGTCATTTTGGTTTATTTCTGCTGTTCAATATAATTGACCATTCCTTTAGTGTAGGTAGTTCCTCCCTTGGCTGGTTTTCACTTTTCCTTTTTCATTTTATCTTCATGGGATATTTTGCTGATAATGTTCTCTAGTGCAGTCTTTCTAATTGTGAACTCTTTTAATTTTTGTTATTGAAGATTGTTACTTCATCTTCAAATCTAAAGCTTAATTTTGCTGGATATAGGATTCTGGTTGGCATCTATTTTCTTTCAGAGCTTGGTATGTTATTCCAGGACCTCCTGTCTTTGAAGGTCTGGGTTGAGAAATCATCTGAGATCTGAATTGGTTTTTCCCAAAACATAATCTAACATTTTTCTCTGGCAGTGTTTAAAATTTTACCTTTATTCTGTATGTTAGGTGTTTTTATAATAATGTGCCTTCACATAGAACTGTTATAAATTTGTATATTCTGGGTCCTGTTAGCCTCCTATATTTGAGTTTTCATTTAATTCTTTATGTTTGGGAAATTTTCCAATATTATTTTATTAAAAAGAGTATTTATTCCTTTGATTTGTATCTCCATGACTTCATCTATCCTGATAAATCTTAACTTTGGTCTTCTCATGTTATCTGATATTTCTTGGATATTCTGTTGATGTTTTCTTAACATCTTCTCTCCATGGTCAACTTTATTTTCAGGATTGTATACTTTGTCTTCATTGCCTGAAGTTTCGTCTTCCAAGTGGTCTAGTCTGTTGGTTATACTTTCCACTGAATTTTTAATTTGGTTTATAGATTCCTCCATTTTGAATATTTCTGCTTGATTTCTTTTCAGAGCTTTCTTTATTGAAGTGATCTTTCACTTCCTGACTTTTATCTAAGATTTCACTCCTTACACCATTCTTTACATCACAGATTATTTTACCTGTGTACATTCTAAACTCCTTCTCTGACATTTCTTCCACTGTAGTGTCAATGGTTTCTATCACTGGTGTATCTTGGTTTGCATGGGGCACTTTGTTCCCTTGTTTTTTCATACTATTTGTGTCTATACATCTGGGAGTATGGATCTGAGACAATACAGTTTCTACCCTGTAGAGTTATAGTGTGCTGGAAGGTTTCTAGTACTTTGCCTTTAAGGATGAGACAGCAAAAACAACCAATGAATACAATATATAGCCTTAAACCAAATAGCTCCTACGAGGATGACTACAGTTTTGTTACTATAAGCAAAATGATGTGTTCTGTTATTGCCTACAATAAAAACAGTGAGTTTGTAATAGAGTTTATAATTTCAAATGGTGGACAAAGAGAGAACAGAAATGGTACAGTATGTGATGTTTATGAGGTATGAGAAGAGAAGAAAGGATAAAAATTATAGGAAGAATAAAAGAGAGAATAATGGAGTGACTGTTAGCAGGAGAAAAGAGAGAAAGAGAATAAAAGGGAAACAGATGAGAAAAAAAATAAAATAAACATTAAAAAATGAAAACAAAAATGTGTAAATAAAAGAATATAAAACAAAAACTGATATATACTATTCAGACATGTCTGTCCTCAGTAAACTGATGTATGAAACATAATTGGTTTCAAAAATACTAGAGATGTGAGAAAAAAAAGAAAAATAAAGAAAAATAAAAAATATTTCAATGAAAAATTGAACAATTGTTTCCATTGGAGTTCAAAAAATTTTCAGCTTCCCTTCTCAGCAGTTAGGTGAGGTTGTCTGGAGTTTGAAACTTGCTGGACCCTCAGGGTGGGTGAGGTTACTATGAAAATAGGGTTAACCCTGAAGGTGGGGTGTAGGCTTAGTTATGCTCCAGTCATTTTGCCGAATCCCAATTAGTCTGGAGATTTTAAATCAGTGCACTTCCTGGTCCTAGCAATTGCTGGTCCACATTGGAAGACTGCACCCCAGGAATTTCCTTTGTGTTCTACTCCTGCCGTATAGGAGCCTGTTCTTAGCTCACTATGTTACCTACAGAAACCTGATTCCTGGTCTCTTATTCAGTTTCCAAACTCAATCTCTCCTGCCTCTTCATTTTAAAATTCCCAGGCTTCTCTCCCAGCCTGAACTGAATGCTGAGCCCTGGGATCTGCCGGCCAGTCCTGAAGATGTGTGCTGGACCAAGCAACTCTGGCAGGAAGTGGAGTGTGGAGCAATTCGGGGCCCAACCATGTTGTGGGCTCAGATGTTCTGCATCAGGTGGGTCAAGGATGAGTAACAGGACCCACCTGCTGACTATGAAGCTATGAGCCATAGCAGGGGGCCAGAGAGGGTTGGGGGATCAGGGACTGGAGAGCTGGAGGGCTGTGTTGGGTGCCAGACTGATTCTCCTTGGTGGGCCCCAGGAACCCAATGGGTGCCAGACCAGATGGCTGGGTGAGCTGAGAGCAAAATGCTCTTCTACCTTCTTGCAACCTTCCAACTCCTCCCTCAACAACCAGCCCCATCAGTTCTCAGAAGCCTCAGGATTCATGAAGCTGGGGAGAGCCCAGCTGTCTCCAGCCTCTCTAACCTATGTTCCCCAGGCTAAATAATTCCAGTTTCTGACTCTCCACAGGTTTGCTCGATGCAGATCACCTAGCTACAAACTCAGGGATTTGGGTTTCCAGTTCCCATAAGTCTTTGTCAAGCTGCAGTCTCAAGATGGCTCCTGGATCTATTGTTGGTGGATGACTGATACCCTCTGATGAAGAGGTTTATATTATATCCAATTAATGAATTAAACAGTATCTGGTTTGATTAGAGAAGACTGTCTCTCCAGTCTCAGGATTTTTCACTGTAAGCCTTTGGGAGATGTGGTTTTCCTGCTGTTTGAGTTCTGAGTAACTTAGGTAAAGGAAAGGCTGCCTCATGCTAAACCACCATCTCGAGCCCTCAACTTGGTTTCACATAAAATATATGTCCTGTGTTTCTAACCATGGGTCAACTGAGAGAACCATCTGTGTATACCATATGTTAGTGTATCTAAATTAAAAGATCAAGTTATAAGAACTTGATCAATTTCTTAAAAGTAATGTTTGTAATTTTTAGGATTTAACCAAATTAGAAAACATCTATTCTTGCTAATGGTAGAAGCATGATCAAAAGCCAAATCTTTTTTACTCATTCTTGTCATAAATGAATTAAAACAATCTGAAAATTACATTAACTGCTGCTATATAAAAGAGTGCTTAGTCTTATAATCTTCATGGATGTTTCTTAAGTTTATAAGTTAATTTGTCCTCTAGCTGAGCCAAATGATTGTGATTAGATCATAACATTGTTTTAATTCTAGATGCTTAATCAGTATTTTTTTCAGTATGCTAATATATGTTCACAGTGGGGAGGAATAGAAAATATTCAAAAGGAATTTTTTTCTATACATATACGTGAGAGTACATTTACAAAGATGAGATTATAGTGTAATGGAGGTAATACCTCACAGGGTTTCCAATAGGATTAAATGAATCCATGCAGTAGAAAGCCTGGTACCCCACTAGTGCTCAATAGCATAGCAATTGTAAGAGAGCATTTACCTTTTTGAAGCTGACTTTTATCATAAAACTGTACATAATTAACATTTGCTTTGACTAGATATTTATTTACAACGTTTTTTTTAATTACTGGGAACTATTCAGTTGTATGTATCAATCCAATTTATTTTTCTCTGATGTGAAAACAAATTGTTTCTATTTTTTTGCAATTATAGGAAATAATTAATTGAATTTCCCTGCTGTTGAACTTTTTAAAGACATCTCTGTAGTGATACTTTAATTATTAGCATTACAAACATATGTTGAGATGTTGAATCTAATAAAGTTTACCATTTCAAAACAAATACCTTACATAATTTTGTAAACCTCCTCCCACCTTTTCTAATATTATAGTAATATATTTTTCAGTAATATATTTTGTATATTCCATGATATATTATCATGTTATGTGCCAGTGACAATGGTTTTGCTTTTCAGTTTAAAATCTACATTGTACCACTCTGCTCTGTGGTACTAGAGCTGGACTCTGTAACAAAGTTTTCTTCTTTGGCAATCAGCTCCATATCAGTCTTTGCTATAGAGGGGGCTGCTGGGATGCTGCAGGAAAGCAAAGGGAGGAGCTTATCTTCCTGGATCTGCTCTGCTTTTCTTTTTGCTCCCTGTAGCAATGCTTCCTGTTGCATGTGGCAGAAGTAATATCCACTGGTTTTCAAACTTGAGATTTTTACCATAAATCAAGGAACTTCCTGCTCTACCATCCAGGTCTATTGACTGTGGAATAGTCTTTGCTAAGGCACCCGGTAACTTTGCCCGTCAATAGGCCACAAAGTTAGCATCTTCAGCAAGCTATGAATATCATCCTGGTTGTTAGTGTGGGAAGTAACAGGTCTTCTCAAGCTTATTTTATCTTTGGATACTTAAAAATAGGAGAGTACCGTCCTTGCTACTCATTTTAGAATTCTTTTAACCTCTTTGATTTGTTAACCACTTTTTACTAATTAATAATTCCTTATAATTACCCTATTAAATTTATTGGTATGTTTTCTGTTTTCTAACTAAAACCTGATGTATATTATAACTTTAAACAGTTAATATCCATTTCTATTTATCTATAGATTTATCGTATCTAATTACTATATTTCTTATTTTAATTTTTTGTTTTAATTAGTTATACATGACAGTAGAATGCACTTATATTCTTTGAATCTAATTACTATATTTCACCCTAAAGCTTTCAGTTTCCATCGAGGTCATGGTTCTTTGTTGTTATGAAATCTCAATATCCAAGAATGAGAGATGGAATTATCAGTAGTTTTTCTTGTTCTTTGATGTATTGGTGTATCATTACAAATGTTGAGATTTTTAACTGGATTTTATAATAGGAGAAATTGACACTTTAACAATATCAAAAGTCTTTTACTCATGAGCTTCATATTTTTAAGATTTATCTTAGGTCTTTATCTAGAAAGAATTCCTAGATCCCTGTACCTCAATCCTGATTGGTTTAGATGACCTACATTTGTGCTCTCATATGTGAATATCATAAGCTTATACAACTCATCAACTTGATGCAAATAAGTTTTACTTAATCACAGACCACATGCTATTTTATGAATTTACTTTTTATCATAAGAAAACTAGCCCAAAGAAGGTATTACTGATGTAATTGTTGAGATCACAGTGTTTTGTTAAGAGGAGATTGCTTTAGGCACAAATAACACAAACATAGTTTTAAAAATGTTAGCATGAACAAAATGAGTTTACTTCTTATTAATGATGGTAATTTCCAATGCTGCTTTGGAAAAAAGATAAATTAATTATACTTCTGGTTTAAATACTAAAGGCCAGGTATTACACTTTGGGCTGAAACATAAAGATAAGTACATGAACCCTAGCCTCACAAACATGTGATTGTTAACATTACTGATAATTTAAGCAATATTTTTTCACATCTCTAAATATAGTAAGTTGGCAAAATGTCACTGTATCAAGTTTTTCCATTTATTGTACTTTTCATAAATCTTATAATTCAGTTACTGCTATTATTATACATATATTCACATACACAAATTTTTCATTCTTTTCAATCTTGACTAAATGGACCACACATAACATGATTGAAAATATGTTACATACTTATCAATTTTCTTTGAAAATTCATAGTGAAATTGAATTCAGCAGTTGTTCCTCAAAATATAATTTTGATAATATACATGATAATGATAAATGTCAGTGATAACAAGGAATTTCAAATTTTGGCTTTTTTTCTCATACAGAAAATATTGATGGAGAGAAAATCTATTTAATTGATTTTAATGATTTTTAATGTTTGTTGATCATCAGTATTTTCTGTCCATTATTTTCATTCAGTATCTGCTATTTTTCTAGTTGATTTGCAAAAGTATTTGAATTGCAAATGTTAATTCTTTTTTACTTTTTATCCCTGAATATTGATTATCCATGGTGTCCATTTTCTGACACAGAAGATGTAGGCATGCCATTCAACTTTGGCACTCTTTGTAATTTTGTTGGCTTAGTCAGAAGTCTTCCTGCACCTAACTTGGATATATAATCTGAGTTCACCACTGTGCACACCATTGTGTACCCTGTAAGTGCCATATGTCCTAAATGTTGAGAAAATGGTTTATTACTTGCAGATAATTAGGACATATTCTCTCCAAGTAACAAACCATTTTCTCAACATTTTCTATTTATTTATCTGTACTTCCACTGGCTTATTGGAAGTACATATGTATTACACACAAAGCACTCATGCCTACATGTATCTGTTGCTTACCTTCCCCCTTCTCTTCCAATTATCACGTTTATTCCTGAACAAATTTTACACTATTTATAATTCCATATATTTGGAGCATGTGTTCATTTATGAAAGTATGAGTCTCATGCTGAACTATTGGTATTTTAAAATAGATTTAGCCAGTTATAGCACTGTTATAAAGATAAGGACACTGCATAGCATATGTTACACAGTGCCAGGTGTCCTTCACATGAAGTTCAAAGGGACAGATGATTCCTTGGATTATAATGTACTATTTCATGTGAATAGTGCTTACTGAAGTGGTGGACCGAGTGGCTCTGAAATTTTTGATTGTTATGAATATGTTTGTGTGTGTTCATTATATGTGTATGAATGTGTGTATGTATATGTGTGTAAATGTATCTGTTTACTTGTTTGTAACATTTATTTTTTAATATTTATTTTTTAGTTATATATGGATACAATATCTTTATTTTTATGTGGTACTGAGGATTGAAACCAATGCCTCACACATCCTAACCAAGCGCCCTACCTCTGAGCTACAACCACATCCCTGTTTGTAACATTTATGAATAGCAGCTCAGTCAAACTACCCGGGTCCAAATCCATTTGTATTATTTATGTGTGGAATACTAATTTCCCCATTTTTTAAATCCATAACAAGGACATAATGCTAAGGCCAACTTTAGAAGGATTATGTGATAGAAATTATTATCTATTATTATTTGTTTTTTTTTAATATTTATTTTTCAGTTTTAGGCTGACACAGCATCTTTGTTTGTATGTAGTGCTGAGGATGGAACCCGGGTCGCAAGCATGCCAGGCGAGTGCGCTACCGCTTGAGCCACATCCCAAGCCCCTATCTATTATTATTTGAATCACTGTCTTCTTCTGATATAGCCCACCTAAATATACTTCTCTTCTTATACCCTATGATGAAAGAAAGTCTTTATCTAATGAAAATTTATGAAGACTTATGTGCTCACTTGAGAATATCTTTATTCGGCTTTGAACTTTTAAATGACAGTTTAATCAAGTGTATGTTTTTTTGTTTTGTTTAAGATGCTGAAAATATTATGCCTCCACTATTTTGTCTGTAGGTGTTGAGAAGCATAATGGCTGTTTCTCAGTTCATAGTAGGAATCTGGTATTTTTTTCTCTTCTTGATAGCCATTAAAGTTTTTTTTTTTTTTTTTAGTGGCTTGTAAATTTCATTGCATGTTGTGGTTTCTAAATTTGAATGCTATACATGTGTCATTTTTATTATCTGTCCTTTTTGTCTTATTATAAATCATTTTTACCTGACTTCTCAAAATGGTATCTAATTCTGAGAAACTCTGCATCATTAATTCATTAAATTCTTTCAGTTATTTCTCTCTCTCTTTCACCCTTTTGGGATGTTAGGATATGAAATTCAGTTCTTAAATACATTCTGAATTGGCTCTTTATCATATTTCCTATTCCCCTGACCAGTCTTCAGCTGTATCTATATGAAATATAAACAGAGTTCTGAGTGTGATGTACTATTTTATTTGGGATCCCCACACTCTTTTTTATGTATACAGCACTTCCCTTGTCCATTTGAAAACATTTAACATATTCATTTTAAGCAATGTGTAGGTTTGTCTAATATTTGTTTGCCTTCCAAAGTATCCTTTTACTTTTCCTCCTGAGTTCATATTGCCTTTGGAATTAGTCACCTTTACAGAGTTGTATACTTGAAGTGAGGACAATAACTTATGTTCTGGCCTTTGTCCTTTTTGGTAACTACAGGGGTTTGGGACATGGCAGAGTACAAAAAGTCTTCATGAAGTAATTTGTATATTAACCCAGAAACTTCTTTTTAAAGAGCTATCCTCCACCTTTTCTATTCTGCACTATTTCTGCAAGGGACAAAAGAGTGGGGGAAATGAGCATACTTTCATCAAAACATAGAGCTCTTTTAACTAAGTCCATTCTACCTACACGATTCTCCTGCCTTTCATTTCTTCCACCTCTACCTGCTCCTACCTCTACTCCCTTACCCCCATGCTGGCCTAACCAACTTTTCTTGCTCTTAAGATTCACCAGTGTCTCTATGATTTTTGCTGGATGACAAATCCATCAACCTCTCTTTCTGCAGCATCTTCAGGGTTGAGTTAGCAAAAGAAGCCAGAAAAACATTATTTCACCATCTTCTCAGGAAATAGAACTTGGAATAGTTCCTTAAAGGATAAATATAGAGGCATATAAAATTATTCACACCTTAAATTATTCCCATCACTGCAAAATCTCAGAAGTTAAATAGCATCCCAAATTTAGGTGACTAACTCTTTCCAAGGGATCTTTGAGGACAGATAATGGCATGTATCCTTTCTTTATATTTTCCTGTATCAGGTCTTTGTATAAAGTGTAGGGTCTATGTATATTGCTAAGTCACCTGTGAATTAATTCCCATATAATATTGTTATATTATCATCAAATTGTTTAAAGCAGTTATTTTTTTTAGGAAAAGTAAGAAAAAAAAGGGTATATATTCTTAGGAGTTAATGCCAGAATAAATAATAATTGAAATTTGTTAATATGAAGTCACTCTGTGATTATCTTGACTGTATATCCTTCATTGATACAGCAATATAAAGCCTCAACTTGAATATATACCACAACATATTTTAGTGTTCTTCTTAAATATTGATTTTTGTATGTATTAACCTGATATGATTCTTTAAGTTCTTAAAAGTTAATGTTAAATCACTAAGTAAGGAGGTAGAGAGATAGGATTTTCCTAATCTTGATCAACAGTTTCCAAAAAAAAATATAATCTGATAGTGATTTTATTCCATACACTCTGGGTTCCATATGGTTTTTAAGAAGATGAGAAGGGGTGGCATTCACCCATCCATTTAAAATCAGTGCTGTTATTTCTCAGGGCTAAAACAGTTACAGTTGCTCTCCTCATTACTTTGGAAGTGTCACATTTTCTAGTATGACAAGATGTATTATGGATAGAGGGTTTTACAGATGTGGAGAAATCTCTCCAAATTGTTTATTTGATTTTCTCCCCTCTGCCTTTTTGTACTTTAGCGGCCAACCTTGGGATAATAGGATTACTTTATGCCTTCCACATCAGGCTCTGGATGAGTGCACAGAGGCCAGTGGCAAAAGAAATAAGATGGCTGTAAAAATGCAAACATTGGAAGCTAAAAAAGGTGCACCCAATAACTTGCCCTTAAATTTAAAAGGAACTAAATGAGGAACTTCTGGACAATTTATCTTGCTGTTTACTGATAACAAGTCACTTTGTTTTTATGTGCTCAGTCTAGTATTCCATAATTTATTTGAAAGAAGATGAGAAATAATGTAGATAAATGATGAAGTGTCAGGGTCTGACGCTCTTAAATGAAGCTATTATGGTCAAAGAGAAAACGTAAAACCTGCGGCTCATTATGAGAGTGTTCTACTTGTCAGTTAAGTGAAAAGGCCTGGAATGATTTCCAGTTTATTTGTCATTGCAGTTATTAAAGCTGTCTTTTTGGTGCCATGAAAATGAATTGAAGACTTTATTCGAAGTAAATTTGTACTAAAGCTTTCAGATGTATCTTATGTGAGCTCAGTGAGGCAGGGAAGCAGCTTAGGAGCTGAAATATTACAAGGAGACATCTACCAAAGTCTTTGCAACACACTAGAATGTATAAGTGCCAATAAATGAAGTGTTTTCTGGATTAGGGAACAAATTTTTGATTTACCTAATAAAGTACAATTAGTAATAGAACATCACACTTGCTAATTGTTGGAAGATATTTTATTTCTACAAGGAACTAATTGCTTACCTATTTGAATATCAGTTCTATCAGACTATTTTTCCTAAGATTGATATCTCAGAAAAGTTAAAGGATGTCATTTTAATAATACACAATGAAATTTATTAAAAGTTAACATAATAGACACATCATACAAAAAGGCTTAGTCTTCTTTTTTTTGAGTACTAATAAACTGGCTTGAAAAGTAACCTTTTGTCAAACTTCGAAGGAAGTAAGTTCAGAAAACCTGAGTTGTATAATCTATTTTTTTTTTATTCAGTTAGTGTGCTACAAAAGGCTCATTCCACTACAAGGAATAGATTTATTATTGACATATTTTTTTCTCCAGGGATATTCCTAAAATACCTTATGTCATTGCTGAGGTGTCAGTATAACCTACATTTTAGCTTATGTTAGAAGGAAATCAAATCAGATGGACTATTGATTGGATTGACATGTATTTTAAGTCTTAAAAAATTATCAAATATATTTCTTTATTTCCTGACTTATAGAAATAAAGGAAATAAATAATAGCCTTCCTGAGTTTATGCTTTCTGACAATTTAGAAGTGGAAATTAAAAGGCATAGCTGAAGGAAAACAGATTACATCAGTTTTCCACTACATCTCATGAAATAACTAGAGTCACTACTCTGAAATTTTTATTTCAAAGCCCAAGCTTTGACTCTTTATTGTGGGTATTACAAATGTTTTGACACATCTTCAGGGTCAGTTTAAAAACAAAATGGATTCTGTATACCCCACAGAGATCATCTTTCACTGTTTTCATCAGATTTTATAGCCATTTTCAGTGATATTGTCAGAGTAAATGTTAACCAGGCTCTTTAATATATGCCTTATTTGGGGGCATTTAAATGTACAACAAAACTCTCCTTTGAAATAAAATTTAATGCTATCTTTGGAATATTTGAAATATTGTATAACCTTTATATGCAAATAGCTACAAAGCTATTTGTGCTTTTCAAAATCCTAACTGTGATGGAACAGTGGAGACAGCTATATCACAGCAATCACCAGCTAAAGGTTTAGAGAGTTTCAATTACATTCGGACCTGGTTCATATTCAAAGTATACTTTGACACACACACACACACACACACAAACAAATACTGAATTGTGTTGGCTAAGCAATTTGTTATTGTTTGGAGGTGAGATGTCCCCCAAAAGCTCACATGCAAGACTATGCAAGGTTTGGAGGAGAAATGATTGTGCTATAGCCTTTACCTAATCAGTGAATTAATCCCTGATGAGATTAAGTGAATGGTAACTGGAGGGAGGTGGGGTGTGACTGGAGGAAGTGGTTCACTGTGGGGTGTGGCTTTGGGGTATATATTTTGTATTTGGAGAATGGAGTCTCTCGTTCGGCTATCTGATTATCATGAGCTCCTTGCTCTGCCACACTGTCCCACCAGAGGACTGGAGCCTGCTGTATATGAACTGAAATCGTGAACCCCTAAATAAACTTTTCCTCCTCTACAATAGTTCTGGTTGAGTCTTTTAGTCACAGTGTTGAAATAGCTGACTAAAACACAATTGTTTTGGGGAAACAAATGGAACACATTTTTATGATCTATATTTGTACATATAGCTCCACCTTTTATTTGTACATATATTACACAAGGTACTGGTTTTTTAGTGTGTTCAAATTTTGAGGTCAAATTCTCTTAGGCTTAATAATCAAATATATTATATCTCAATTTATTTATTTATTATGTAAACATCAAACCCCAAACTAGTTGATTTGTAAACATAAGAGTTTATTTTTTATTTATCTCATGGAATAAAAAAGAAAGCAGAATAATAAAGTAAGAAATATATAAGTTAAAGAATGGCATGCAGATTTAGAGACATCTAATTGAGACTATACTCATTGGCAGAAAGGGTTCTTAGTGGAAATGATTCCTGACCTTGAATGCTAACAGCAGAGAAAAAAATCTATCAAAACTGGGTCAAAAGTGTCCTACATTTATTGTTCCATAACCTTCAATACTCCAGATAGTCAATTCCTCACCTGACATGACTCTAGGACTCACATTTTGGGGGGAGGATGGGGGTGGATAAAGAAAACATTGAATGTTTTCTTCTCTGAAAAATACCTAGATTTAATGTGAGATTCTAGCCAAACTAACAATATGGAATTCAAAATCTGTTAGGTTATTCATTGTAAACAAAATCTGATTTGCTTTACTATAAATAACCATAGATTAAAATTATACTATTTTTTCTGTTTTTGCTCCATGAGTAGAAATTTATGATGCCTATATAGAGAATTAATTAAAATGCACTTATTTAATATTAACAATGGGAAACATTGAAGTTTATGAATGAACACAATCTTTTCCTACATAAGTTTATAATAAACAAAAATAAAATATTTTTTTAAAAGCTTCTTAAATTTCTAGTTTTTCTTTTTCTCTAAAAACATGACAAAGTAATTTCAAAATTAATGTAGAAAATATATGGTATTATTGTTTCTACTTAGGTTTTAAATTTAGATTATTATGGGAGAAGAAAACATTAATGAATGAATAAATGTATATTGTGCATGCTTTAGTATTATTTTCAGGAAAGGAAAAATTATGTCTTTGAGGTCAATATTAAATGGACAAATATTAAATATTGTTTGACCCATTAATTAATGAATGAGCCAGTAAAAATTAAAACCAGGTCAAACAACATTTGATAAGGTAGGTATAGAGGTAATTTTAAGAATAAATATTAAGATAAAGTCCTTAGGTTATGTATAAAAGCAGTTAATGACTTAAAGTGCGATAAATTAACATTTGGAATTTTCTTTTCTATTTGAGGGAAATGCTTTGCAACTTTGAGAAAAATCTATACATTAACTGATGTTCCTAAGAATTGCAAAATTGCAAGTAAATAATGAAGCAAGCAATACTAGTAATCTATTGCCTATTTCCAAACTTCAGATTTTTTTCTGATATGTATTTGTAGACATTATAGCCTTTTCCTCCAAAAATATTATATTGACATGTAATGTGGTGAGTCATTTTTATAGTGCACCAAATTAGGAGTCTTGGCTTCCATGTTGAGTCAGCTCCTTAAAATTATTAGGTTGATTAATATCTTACTTGGCATTTGAAAATTTTTAATTACTTTCTCTAAAAATGACCTGATAAATGTAGTTACATAAATCCCATTGAAATGTAAGTCTTAATGATGCTTATTTTAAAGAGATGGATTAATAAAGGAAAAGGAATCCCTTTACAATTAGGATACATAAAAAGTTCCTTTCAGGGCTGGGGTTCTGGCTCAGTTGTAAAGCACTTTCTTAGCTGATATGTGGAGCACTGGGTTCAATTCTCAGCAGCACATAAAAATAAATAAAGGTCCATCAACAACTAATAAAATATTTAAGTAAAAAAATAGTTCCTTATGGTTAGCAAATTGCTTTTTATGGACTGAATAGTGTCTTCCCCAAATCCAAGTGTTGAAGCCTATGTTAGTCAGCTTTCTATACTACAACAAACACCTGAGATGATCAACTTACAAAAGGACAGGTTTACTTTGGCTCACAATTTTGGAGTTTTGGTCCTTGATTGGTTGATCCCATCACTATTGTGCCTGTGGAAAGGCAGCACATCATGGCAAAAATGGATGGTGGAGCAAAACCTCACTTGATAGTAAAAGAGAAAGAGAAACAAGGGTTCCACAATTCCCTTTGAGGGCATGCCTTCAATAACTCAGAAGTCCTCCCATAGGCTCCCCCCACACACACACATACCACTTTTAAATTTTTCACACTTCCCAAGGGCACCAAGCTGGGGACTAAGCCTCTAACACACTCAAGATCTGATAGCTAAGTACTAGCCCCCAACACAATTGTATTCTGAGATAGGACATTTAAGAGGTAATTAAGGGTAAGTTAGGTCAGAAGGGTAGATCCCTACTCTAATATGTGTTGTGTGTATTAGAAGAGGGAGAGATATGAGCAATGTGGGCACAGAGGAGAGGGCCATGGGAGAACATAGTAAGAAGGTGGCATTCAGCAAGCCAAAGAGAGATGCCTCAAGAGAAATCAACCCTGCTGGCATCTTGATCTTGTAATTCTGGCCTCTACAACTGTACGAAAATACATTTCTGTTTTGTAAGTTACCCAGTCTGTGGTATTTTGTTATGGAAGCCCTAGTAGGCTAACACAATGCTGGATTTGCCATAATATTTATGTGGTATTAGTCTATTTGTGTGTGTGTGTGTGAGAAAATAAAGCTGACATTTTATAATATATGTACGTGTGGATTCAGTTTAATCACTTCATTGCTGAACTGCATACATATTAAATGAAAGTCAAAAACAAATAAAAAAGAAAACTATGTAATGAAACACCACCAAAATATTAAAATGTCTTTATTTCTCAGCTATAAAATGTCTTAATTTCTCAGCTCATTCCTTTTCTTTTACCAGAATATCACGTATGTGTGTGTGTGTGTGTGTGTGTGTGTGTGTTTAACCAAGTCATCCTCTTTTCTGACTTGTCAAAAATGAATTTTCTCTGTTCTCTGATTTCAGGCAAGGATAAACACTGTTTATTTCTTTTATTTCTCAGAGAAAATATCACTAGTTTCAGCAAGTTTGACCCCACTAAACATCTGGTCATGTTTCTTAATCCCAGTTTGCATTGCTCCTGGCTACTTCTACTCCCAGAAGGTGTTGAATAATAAGGACAATTTGAATCATAGTCTTACCTTTTAAGGCTTTGTCTAGCAATATCGGTTTGTATTTCTACATCAAACTTAGAAGTTAACTAAATATGACAAGCAGGTGACCCTCGCTAGGCTCACATATTCTTGAGAAAGCCATATTTTGGTTTTTGGTTAATGATGTTTTGTTTTTCCTTAAAGGGTTGTGGGGCAATGTAAAGAAAAAAAATAAAGAAATATGGTCCCAAAGTTATTTTTTTTAATCCTATTGGTACATGAAGAAAAAAACTAATTAATGATAGAATTTCTACTATTTTTTCTATGCTGGATGGTAACTGGAGACCCTATTTTTTCCCTTTGGCTTTGTTTCCTTACCTATCCTTTTACTTCCCTTTCCAACTTTTCCTGGACTGAAGTTTTAAAAAAGTAATATGGTCTAGATGTCTTGAACTCATTGACAGTTTGATGTTTTGAAGATCTTGTGGCAGCTTTACCACGTGATAAAAACCTAAAGCTTGTTTGCATTGTCTCTTACACGGTCTAAACTCCTGAGGCTCAGAAGGAGGGAGGCAACCACCAGCACAGTGACTGCCTGTAACAGGCGCATGTTCTTATTAACTTGGTTTATTTCTTGAAGCCCCATTTTCACTTCTAAATCATTAAAAACAAAACACACGTGAAGTAATCTATTACAAGAGATAGTAGTGGCAGTTTCTTTGGTATGTTTGTCTTTTTTTTTTCCTAAAGAGATAAATTAACCTTCTATCTTAATGGGAAATCCTTTTTGAACTGAATTTCTGAAGTAGTTGGTTGTCATGTACGGTTTCCATGGCCCTATATATTGGATGTATAAACTGAGCCTAGGGGAATTTAAATGACTTCTTCAAGATCACTCAGGAGCCAGTGGAGGAACCTTGCTCCCTGAACAGTGATTTTTCTATTTTGCCAAAAGGCTGTAGGAAACCCATACCTGATCTCAGATATTTCTCTAAATAAAAGGTAATAAGTGGCCAGGCATGTAGTGAATATATTAGACTGCTGCTGTTACCCTAGTGTGCTATTATTTGGGGCTTATGAATAGGAAATGTAAAGTAATCTCAGAAGGAATTTTATTCTAACGTTCTTTCAAAGAATAAAAGCTTTTCTTTGTAAGGAATCAGGATGACAAAAACCTAAGATTATTGGAAACTTGGTAGCCAATCTTTCCTTGGTAAGATTAGGATGAGTTATTACCAGTAAGTAGTAAACAGTGTTCATTCTTTTTCCTTTTGTAAGTTGAACTTCAGAGGAACAGTTGCCAAAGGCATTTGGCAGTTTCTTCAGTCACAATGTGCTGTATTGAGAAATATGGCACCTTTTAGCCTTTCCATCTAGTATCCCACTGGTCCCTCTACCCAGATCAAACATTAAGTGTTTTGATTATTAAAATTCCAACAGAGCCACATGTTGATGGAGAAGCTTAAGGCTTTTTGTTTTTCAAAATTGCAAAAGGTAAGGGATTGTTTCCCAAGAAACTACTGGGCATTAAAATACCACTTTAGTATGTATCATCAAGATTCTAAATTTATTATGATTAACAAATATATCATAATATATACTCACATATATTATGATATCAAATATTGTCATCATTTGAATGATAAACTTAGTGACTAAATTTGAATATTGTGTTTGTTTTCTAAATACCAATTTCAAAGTAACTTGATTTAAGAAACAAAAACAACCAAGAGCCCAAGAAATGATTTTGTTTTGTATAAACAGATGATTTTTTTGCCAAATAGATTCTATGTCTCCAGAAAGGAATAGTCTTTGTCCTGACAGATACTCTCTCTCAAAGTATCTTTGTCTCCCAAGTCCCCAGAGTATCATTTGACTTCTTTATGGTCCCTTTATATTTTCCCCACTCACTAATGGAGTCTTTACTTTCTAGGAACTCATTTATGGAGGTGTATATAATGTCTTAAGGGACACTGACTTCACAATCACAAAACATTTCATAATATATCATAGAAAAATCAATGAAGAATTTAAGAATAATATAATCACTTCTTAAAGATAGCTTGATTTTGATGTTGGTATAAAAATCTTAGCTAAGAAAGAAAATTTCAAACCTATTCCAAAGTATATAAAGTCAGGCACATTTGTGAATTGAATTCTTTGAATATATTTTATCCAGAATTAATTTGGTAAGATGCAAGTACTAAAACAATGCAATTCACATTCAAAGCTGTTTTACATTTTTTATTGATATTAGTTTGCTCTTTTATATAGTGAGGTGGTTATTTTTATTTATTCAAATATCTCAGTAGGAAATTATTATTTTTCCTTCTTAAAACTTGCCGAAAAGACCAAATTCCTTAAAGACACAATTCTAACTTGGAGGTTAAATTTTCTTTATGATTCTGAATCTATTGAACATAGTGTTGTATGTATCAAGTTTCTTAGAATTATAAGTAACTGAAAATACAATTTAAAGAAAGGAAAAATAACCCCCTTCCCTTCCCTTCACTTTCTATTCTATTCTATTCTATTCTATTCTATTCTATTCTATTCTATTCTATTCATTCTTCAGTGCTGGGGATCAAACCCAGAGCCTTATGCATGCTAGGCAAATTCTACCACTAAATGATACTAAACTACATCTCTAACCCAGCTGCTTTTTTAAAAGGAACTATTATTACATTATGTTGAGTCATGTTGAAGAATCTTAAGAAGTAGGTGAACAACCAAGAATAAAGAGCCAAGGTTCTCAGCTCTGAGGTTTCACAGACTTTCTATTTGATTAAATACAGTTGAACTGGCTCAATTCTAATGATTCTCAGAAGCTGACCCCTCAGTTACAAGTGTGCAATTTCCAAGCAAAAAGAAAAGAAAAAAATTCTCCTTTTCTTGTAAGGGTACATTAACTTCTTAAAAATGAAACAGGACTGCAATTTTGTGTGCTAGTAGAAGTCGTGGGAAGTTGGTTTTAACAAGTAAAGTTTCCTAAGAATGAAAGTTTAGAGGACCTTCTAAATGCTGGATAAATGGAAACCAGAAAAATCACATTGAGGTTTATTGCATATGCAGAGAATCATGAGATCTTATGAGCATGAGAAGTTTACAGTTGAGTTGGCAGTACAATAATATTAAGACTGATGGAAAAAATACATAGCAACAAATTATTTAAATAATACTTTAAGTAAATAATAGATATTCTCAAGAACAGAATGCTTCATTGCTTTATAAGTTGGGCAGAAATACCAGGCCAGAAAGCAAACTTAAATAGGATGGCTAATGGAGGCTTTGTAGCCTTCATAGGTTTTTATTTTGCATATCTACTGGCCATTTAAATGCTTAAATGAAAAATTATCTAATGATAAGTATCTAAATATTTAAAAGAAAAAAATCACCTAATACATATGAATATATTGTTTTTATAGCTATAAATGCCTCTCTTTGGGGAGAAAATAGATACTTTTTTATTGTAAGAGTAAGTAAATGACTGAGCTCTGATTCATCCCCTAACACCTTCTAATTTCATAATCAAGGTGCACATTGTGTTTAATCAACTGTCAGTAAGATAAAGTCAAATCTACAATTACCTCATGATGGTGAGTGATCAAATACTTATTGAGCTTCTGCATGTACTCTTCCCAACCCAGAACTTATAGCCATTCATAAATTACTTATATTCTTTTTCATTCTTCTGGACTCTAAGCACAAATGCAAGCCAGGTAAGGTTTACCCTGACACCCCGAACCTTTGGAATCTGCAGGTGTAAAACTGTAAGTATACTTTAGTGTACTTACCCTGGAACTCTTCTTTCTGTCTGAGCTCACCTCAGTGTGGTCCTCGCAGTTCTATGTGGAAAGTGTCCTCAAGGAAGGATAGATATCCCTTTCTGAGACAAGAAGCAATTGTTAACTGCGTAAGTGTTGCCTTCCTGACAGTGCTTATGTTCCCACTGTAACAGAAATCAAAGCCTAGAATTTAAACTTTGTTTCTTAACACTCTGAAAAGCAAATATTATAATCTAATCAGGCATTTCTTTGGGGGGAACAAAATACATGTAATTTTCATCAAAGTGTTAGATAAAGACAATATCCGGAAAAGCTAAGCCAGAAGAATGTTAAATGTTACACAGCAAAATGAACTCAATGTTAGAATATAATTTTGGATATTAAAGAGAATTTTTTTTAAGTCTAGTGATCTCTTTTCACCCATGTGCATAAGGCCAGGCTGGTTTAAGACACATTATTTCCCAAATATTTAATACTTTTAAAAATATTAAAAAGTCTCCTTTTCCTAATATTCTCATTAAAATGTTGGATTGAAAGATGGTTACAACACTCCTAGAAGGTGCTGATTCAAATTACAATGCTGAAAAGCAATTAATTCTCAGCTTTTAGATGTTGTGTCCTAAGTACTAATTAAATAAATTCTGTTGCATATATTCTGCAAACTTTTATTCAAACTTTATTTACCATCTTTTTTAAGCAATAAAATTTCCATTTATATGTATGTATGTATGTATATTATATATATATAATTGTGTGTCACAAGTCTTGATTGCCAGTTATTGAGCAATAATAAATTTAAAACAATACTTACTTAAAAGTGAAAGTCTAGTATTTGGCCAAGAACTAAATTTTCATTTCTCAGTCACTTTGTATCAAGAGTGATTTCAGCATATTTACTAGTATGTCAACAGTAATATTTCCCTAAGATGTTTCTATGTATAATTAATAATGTAATCAGTAAACACTATTCTAGAGGGAACTCATAGTCCTAAAGTTACACATAAATTAAAGATAAGATCTGAGACATTTTCTACTGTTTTTTTTCCAGTCTAATCTATTTATAATTTAGATTGTCTAACTAGTTTTAAATATAGGTACTATAGTTAGAGTAATTTTAAAGTACTCAACTGACAAATACAGAGTGTTGGCTATTATTTCTGTTTGGAAGTCGAAGATTTGAGCTATTCATTTTGTAGGCTGACAGTCATCACTACAATTCCTTGAATTCCCAAAGCTTTTCATATGGCTTCCTCAAGGACGGCTATCATGTCTTAGCTACTGCAATGACAGATGGGATATAACATGTCATGAGATGGATAACTCTGGAGCCATAGTACTTAATCCTTCTAATACTAATAGCTGCATTATCATAGAGATTTATGAGAACGTCAGTTTCAAGTTCCCAGTTCCATTCATGGGTTTTTAAAACTTCAGCTGCAAAAAACATGCATCCATCCCATTAATTCTAATTATCATGGTTCATCTTCTCAGCAGTTTTGCACTCCGGAACCTTTCAGTGCAAATTAACTTACCAAAAAAGTGTATTAATTAATATTTGTAGCTTTTAATTTCTGCAAGAGTGTTGTCTGGAAGCAGCTGGCAGTACAGGGCCGCTGCTATTGAATCTTTGCCAAACAAGTGCAGATGTAATTTTGTTATCTCTTGCTTAGTCATTTACGCAAATTAATTTGAACAATTAGCCTTTTACTGGTCCTTCATGAATCATGCAAAAGGGATCTGCCAAAAATTGCTAGTTGACAGAAAAGAATTGGTTAATGCTGTGCATTTTGTGGGAAGGTAATGCAGAGGGAGATTCAACATTATTTTAGACTGTAGACAATTGCCTAAAAATTCTATTGTTAAGGCTTACTTAGCACTTATAAGCAAACTTTTGAGAATCCCCCTACTGAAAATTTGCCCTGCATACTAGTAAAGATTCAGTTCATAGCATTCAAATTTTTCATGAAATACCCAACTTCAATATATCTTAATACAGTTTATATGCCAACTAAGAAAAAAAAGTTTTTATTAAGAAATCAAAATTAATGAACTAATGTTTACTGATTTTCCTGTCACAATTCTTACTTTGTTTTACTCAACACTTGTTCATGTGTTTGTGTACTTAATTAATTTTTATTTAAGGTAGATATAATACACATTTGTAACTTCATTTGACAACTTTAATGACTTTCTAATCTAAGAAATTAGAGATCAATTTTACTTTAAAACAGTTAAATATACAGTTACATGTTTTGAAAACTTGGATAAAAAGGCCTTAAGTGAAACATGCAAATTAAATTACCTCAAAAAGTATAGAAGTTACCGGTTTCATAAAGGAATAAAATATTATAAAATAATTTCTGTAAATGTTTTAATTCCTCTGCTTGGAATCAGTCCAAACTACTATGGTTTTATGTTTTCACTTTAAATTTAATCTATTTTTTCTTGTCATTTAAAAATCACTGGAGCTAAGGATACTTTTTTATCTAATTTATACACCGGTGATTATACTGATTGTCTGATATTCAATTAAAGTTTACAGAAAAACCTGTCTCTATATAGAAATTATTTAAAAGATTTTAAGTCATTCTTCATGGTAAACACTAAAATATACTTAGTTTTACATTTGCATATTTTAAATACATATATATGGTCATATATATGTGTGTATATATGTGTGTATATATACACACATGTGTATATATACACACATATATAAAAAGAGAAAAAGTGAATAAAATGTGTGACTTTATCATCTTAGTGTTTAACACAGTTTTTATAAAAGAGAAATGACTTATTTATTAAGGTGATCATCTTATAAATAGATCTTAATAGGGAATTTAATTGAGGTTGGGATAATATATAACCTGCCACATATTTTTTTAAAATTCAAGTTACTAATAATTATAGAGAGAAATCATCTTAGTTGTGTTAATTAAAATATTAAGAATGCCTGCAAAATTATTGTTTTTCAATTAATGTTTGGTTCCAAAATGGAACAAATTTTCCAGGTATGATTTATGATTTCCACAAACCTAGCATAAATGGAAAAAATTGTCATGTTTGAAATGTTTTAAATTGCAATTTATAGAAAAAACTTGCTTTTCCTCTTTGTTGATCTCAATCATTTGGAAATAAATTGTTTTAGAAGACTCTGGGTGAATCAGTAGTAACAAATTAATCTTGACTTAAAATAAATCCAGAGAATATTTGAATGACATGAAACATTTTAAAACTCACTTGCTTTTTTGTCTTTTTTCTATTGAAAGAATTAATATTTTTTACCAATGAACATCTTTAAAAAAGAGAAGAAATGCATGTTAAAAAATCACCCCAACACACTTTTGCAAAATAAATAGTTAATTTTTATTCACTTCACTTATATATTTGAAAGAACATCACCATAAGTAGTAAAACATTTCTGAACATGAGAAATTGTCTTGCTATTAAAAAATTGTATTGCTCCAGGTATTGTGGTACATTCCTGTAATCCCAGGGACTTGGAAGGCTGAGGCAGGAGGATCACAAGTTCAAGTTCAGTGGTTAGGCATCCTTGTTTTCAATTCCTGGTACATAATAATATTAATGATAATAACAACTTATTAATATCATTTAGTAAAATATATAATTATAATTTAATTGCCCATTTTCAGACTGGTACATATTAAGTGTACCTGATTTTTTAGTTTTAAACAATAAAGCAATGGATATCTTTACTCATAAATTCTTCCTGATTTCTGTTAAGTATTTTGATTCTGAGAACTCTTGAGTATTTGCTTAAATCATATGAACATTTTGAGATTTGCTATATATTGATTTATTTCTTTACAAATTGGTTGTCTTTCCCCTTAGAAATAAAAGGAAATTTAGTTTACCATATTTCTAATAGCTTCAAATATTATCATCAGATTAATAACAAAAAGAATCGTTAACATTACATGTTAAAAATTAAAGGCAAGATGTTCTCTTTTGTTTACCTCTATTTCAGTAAAGTTGAAGATTTTCTGTTACACTTACACAATTTTATTATCCACACAATAGTCATTAAAATATGATGACATTTAATGTTTATTTTTTTGATATTTAGTTGCAATAATTAATTTTTAAAGTATTTTTTAAATGCTATATAAATATGAGCTATTAACAGTAACATAAAATTGATAACTTCTACATATTAAAATATGATTTCATATATAAATATATTACTGTTATTTAAAATTAGCATTGAAACTGTAATAAGCCCATATGCCTCCAGTTTAGAGACTGATCATTTCATTGACTAAAATGTGTTCCAGAAAAAATAATTTTTCTATCTTATTATGGAGATCTTTAATAGTATTTAATTTACATTATAATTTTAGGTAAGGTTATGGATAGTTATTATTTTTTAAATTTGAGCTACATGGGTTCAATTTAAAAAATTTATCTTATTTACACTAGCAAATACCACCATATAGTCGATTGTTATTTAGAGTTCTATATTTCACAAAATTGTGCAATAAAATTCCTTGGCTTTAATTATATTTTTCAAAAAAACCCAAAACTCTTCCATATAGGACATCACAAATTGATTGAAAAAAATGTTTTTACTAAGTTGACTAAGGTAATTTAGTGATTATCATTCACCAACTTATATGCACAAAAGTTCTACATTATTGTCCAAAACATCCATTATACAATAGCTCCATAGATACTATATTTTAAAGAATTATGTGACTTGGTATAATAGTCATTATAGTACTAAATAAATACTGAGGGAGAAAATGATTTATGTGTGAAATGAGATGAACATATGTCATTTATCTACTTCCAAAGCAATATGCTTTCAGTGTTGAAAATACAAATACAATAAAAAAAACAGAATTAAGAAAATGAACATGACCCCCTAATTATCAAAAGATAAGCGCTGTTTACATGTGGATAATTATACTTACAGTTATACTTAGCATTTGCATATATTTTAAGAAAATAAAGCAACTAATTTGCCACTTAATATAACTACTTCTAATATTATAAAATGTATTATAAACATACCGTTATATTATTCAGTTATTTGGAGTAATTAGACATCATTAATGTAATCAGTTTCTTATTTTGAATATGTTGCTCTAAACAGTTGGTGTTATGAACAGAACTGAAGCAAACGTACTTACAGACCAATCTTTGCACATATCCATCATCCTTTTCTTGTAATAAATTTCTTAATTTTTATATTTTAAAGTCTATTTATCATCTATCTTAGTGAATGGAGGTTTTATAATATTAATAACTCATTCTTAGCAAGGAATATCAAGGAATTCAGGTTTGTAGTTGTTCTTAAAAAGGATGGTTTAAAATAGTTTAAAATGTTTTGGTTTGTTGTTTCAAATCCACAACTAGCATCCTTAGTAATGTGTATCTAAACCAAGCTTGTAGTTTACTTCCTTGCTGAGTAACTGACTAATCAGGAAAAAAAAAATTCCCTCATACATACATACTGAGAGAGATGAAGCTAGTCTCTCTGTAATCGAAAGTATCAGTGGTAAACTTGGCTGGAGCTTGATTAATAGTATATTAAAATCAGAGTCTTCTTGGTAAGTGCTAGATAAGGAGTTTTGTGCAATTTACTTGGTTACTGGGAAGCCTTTAAATTTTAATCATGGAAGTACTTCAGTGTCATTATGAACTGAAAGGACAATGGGGTCTGCTGGCAAGTTTTCTGAATTGTTGGTGCTTTTCAGACTCTCCTTCTGCCGAGCTATTGAGAGGCAAGCATGGGCTGCAATCGAAAATCCTTTGCTCCCCATGACTTTGATTGCTATTATTGTAATTTAATATTACACAGTATCTTAGGATAAAATAGTCCATGAAAATTAGAAGAGATAATGCAGAGGGTGGGGGTGAGGATAAGGATAACTGAAACAGAACTCAACAGTATGCCTGAAAATAGTTTTACAGTTGTACATCTTTCCCCAACCCACTGCACTTACACGAGAAAAGAAGGGTCCTAAGGTGGTTTAATGTAAAATAAGCAATAGACACACACAAAAAAAGACAGAAAACTTTTGTCCATTTTTTTAAGCCATAAAATTACATTAGTTTACTAATGTCCAGGTGAGAAATGTTAAGATAAAGTAGAGACTTTATGAGTTTCTGCATGTTTTGACATTTCAGGTGTACTATTTACATGAAATGAGATATATACACAATACTAATTCTATACAAGTGATGATCTCAAATGCAATTGATCATTTTTAAGATTTTATATTAAAGTCATGCTATGATACTATTTGATTCTCAAGCAAATGGATAATTTTTTCTTATGTATATGAATTCTAGGCAATGTAAGCCCTTGGTTCTTCAAGAGTTTTGAACAGGATAGAACCATCAACATCAATGTAGGAAAAAATCTTAGAAATCATCTAATCCAATAACCACTATTTTACTGATTAGCCAAAAGAGAGCAGACACATTACCTGATGAATATCAGACGACTGAAAGAAGCTTCACTTTAGAAAATTTTCAGCACACTCAGCAAGCTGGGTGATTTTTTTTTTTTATGTTTGACTTCTTTTTAAGAAACAATTTTCAATGATTTATGCAGCTCTTCTCCGGAAAATGGCACAGAGGGCTTGTAAGACTTGGAAAAGAATTCTCTGAATAATTCAAAGAAACGGAGTTCTTACACTGTTCATTGGTGGAATGCGTTTTGTGCTGTGTTCTGCATTGTGAATTGCTTCAAGTTTCTCTAGATATTTTAAAATATATCTAAAATTTTGTTTTTATTAAAAAAGAATAGTAAAACAAAGTAGGTGTTTTATAATCCAGTTATAAACAAGTCATATTCTATTTAAGCTCAGATCCTTGAAGCTCTTTAAAACATTGGGGCCATATATATTATGCAATAGATTACAGGGAAAAAAATCACTTAAATTTTTTCAATGCAGTATGTTAGCAGATTTGCAGAAATTGAAGGATTTAGGAAACTTATTTGCTACATGATTATTTCTTGATTATCTTCATTTGTTTATTATTTACTTATTTTGGTGTAGGAACAATCACAGACTTTAGAAATCTTGCAAGTATAGTATAAATGCATTTTTGTTCCCTGTATCTAATTCTCATGTACTTTCCTCTCTGCATGTTTTTGTTTATTTCCTGCATGACTAGGACATGACCATCAACACTTGGAAATGAACACAGATGCATTACTTCCATTTAAATATCAAAGATCTAGGTTGAAGTCAAGTAGGTGTTTAGTTAGTCTCTTTAGTGTCCTTCAGCCTCGAATGGTTCCTCAACCTGTGACTTCATGACTTGATAACTTTTGAAGATTGCAGTGCAGTTATTTTGCAGAATTTTGATTTTTTAAAAATTTGCACTGGTGCTTCTGATTGGATTCAGATTATGCATCATGGAAATGAGCATCAAAGAATTAATTTATGTTTTTTTAAATTATATATACTCATGATTTTTTAATCTATCCCTTTATTTATTATTTATCATGATTTTTTATCTATCCCTTTATGTATTTATTTCTTTGATTGTGTATGTGTTGGAGAGGTTACTAGGATTAAACCAGTAACATACCAGGGGCACACTGCCACTGAACTACATTCTCAGTCCTACATGTTTTGTGATTTGGAGAAAAGATCTTACTAATTTGCCCAGGCTATACTTGATCTTACAATTCTCCTGCCTCAGTTTCTGAAGTCCTGCTATTACACATTTGTGGCATCACTTATAAACATGACTTGTTATAACTGGATTATAAAACACCTACTTTTATTGTTTGATCTGAATGGTGTTTGCAAAGATCCTTGAACCAGGTACACACATCATGCAGTTGACTCTCACTGTGCAAAATTTTTCATAGGTATGTTTGTAAATTTTTCAATTTTCCTGCAACATTTTTAACATTTGGAATTAATGAATGTTCTGTGTAAGAGGTTCCTCATCATAATTATAATTTTATTTACATATTTATTTACATTTTGTTAGTTCCCTATTTCATTAAATGGTTTCTGATCCATTCTGTACTCGTTTTGATACCTATGTCATCTTATTTGTCTAATGGGAGTCTTTCAAGTTTGTTTCTGTATCTTTTAAACTTGTCCCCATCAATCCTTGACTGCTTACATTCCCTGTCCTCCTTGGCAAATTAAAACTTCGTGGATCATCTTGTACTTTTCCTATACTGACTCTTGCTAAATGCCAATGTCTCGGCTTGGCACAGAATCACGAGCCACCACACAGCTTTGTAGGTTCAAACAGCAATTCTTTATTCCCGATCTCACACCAGTTCAGGGGCAATCCCAATCCCCCTGCACAATTCATGTCCTAAATACTTTCTCTCCAGGAGAACTCAGCGGGAACTCAGGCAGCAGGCACGCCCTACTCCCAACTTCCCTAAAACTCCTATTGTCACGCCCTAAACCCAAGGATGGGGATACTTCCTGTAGGATACACCCTAATCCTGGATCCACCCTGGTCATTGAGCAGGGTCACCTTTCTCAAACACACAAGCAAGGTCAACAGCGAAATCCATTTAACATGGGGTACTCTGGCAAGGAAATTTTGAAGTGTCATTCCTACTTGACAATGGCCCTCAGCAAACTCTGAAAAAAGCTCTCTCTCCAAGGGGGCTCTGTTTTTCTTAAGTAGTGATTGGTATTCAGTAGTTAAGATATGATTTCTGTATATCTTGTCATTACTATTAGAGTGTCTTTGCTCTCAGGCACTCAGAGCTCAGAGCTAGGTTATGTGTGTGTGTGTACAGATATATCAAGGTTAGTATCTATTCAACTTACACGTTTCTTTCCCTATACATGACTATGTATGTGGCATGTGTATGTATATGTGTCCACATGTGTATATACACGTGGATAATGCCAACAACTCCAAATCCAACCCATTATCAGAGGGTTTTATTCTAGCTTCTCACTTTTCTATTCATGTAAACAATATCTTCTTCAGTAAAAAGCCTTCTTTACAGTATTTTCAATTTATCTAACTGATTAAATATGTATATAAAAAACCAGTCTTCATTGCCACTCCTGTCCTGGCATGAATGACCTGCTGATGCAGCTGGGCTCCAATATCTAACAAGGGGCTTTCAATGTGCAGCAGCCTACCTTTCCTGCTGGATCCCTGACACCTGCAACTGCACCACTCCTCTGTGTGATGCTTTTGTCACCCTGCTTAGACCTCCAGAACCTGCCTTTTCCAGACCACTAACATTCTACCTCATAATCCCATCTTCTCACCTATATGCTTTCTTTACCCAGACAGGGGAAGGACTCTGAAAGAAAAGGAAAAGAGAGCAGATGGAGAGAAGGCAGGAAATGCTCTACATGTCTGCAGTTCACCTACTCACATTAGCACACTGTTCATTACTCCTTGTTCCCAGTAACAGCTGTTAAGAGGAGTTGACCAACTGACTGTGAGAGCATGTTAACTGTGTCACATACTTTTATAGAGAAGTAGAACCGAGTGTTAAAAAAAATTGAATCAAATAGATTAAGAAAAATCATTAGAAAGAAAGTGAGCAGGAAAAGTCAAAAGGACATTAATGATTTCAGCTTAGCAAACAGCATGTGCAAATGTCCAGAGCTGAGAAAGAACATTGAATGAAGAGTAGAAATAATATGATCTTTATTTTTTAGAACAGAAAAAGAAGAAGATCATCTAATAGTTTCCAATGACTCTATCCCCTTCCAGTTATACTTGTCCAGAAAAATCCTCCAGCTTTCCAATATGATAATCTCTTCATCTCCACATATTTCAAGTATCCATTAGATGAATTTGTTGGGATGTTTTGGGGAGAATTTATTAACCTTAAAGATAAGATAGTCATTTGGTTTGGCAGCCAAGAGCTAGCTCTCAAAATTGTCCTGTGTTAATATACTGCTATGTGCAAAATACAGAACTAAGTAAACTTTAGAACATAATGAGTTATTCTGCACTTAGAAAGATGCCCTAACAAGTTCTTGCTCTCATAAACTGAAAAGTCCTGTTGCATGGATGTTCAGATTTTAGGTTGACTGTGTTGATTAAGCCTATTTAAGATAGCAATAGCCATCTTTCTCCTTCATTTTAAACATCCCTTGTAAGGAAGGAAGTATATTTTTATCATTAAATGAATACATGGGCAGATAGATTCAAGATATGAATGCAATTTTTATCAGTCTTAATCCATAAGCTGACATAGAACATTATTAGTGTGTGAAATTATACAACCATATTGAATGGGATTTGATTTAGAAAAGTATCCATGGAGAAATGGTTCATAAAGAAGCAATGATTTAAATCCAAATTTCTTATGAGTGAGAACTTTGTCTGAATTAGTGATATTGCATTCTAGTTTAGTACAATTATAAGTTTAATTAACATATAAAGCTCTTTATAGGTTTGTAAGTTTAAAAATATGAAATCTCTCAACTATGATTTGTGCTGCTTTAGTTCCTGATATTCCTGATGCTGGAGTCATCAGACAATCACATCACAAGATTTAATATCTTTACATTTTTCTTTCTTTTGGAATAAATATGTTGGTATACAAGCACTTGCAAAATTGAAATTGTATGTTTATGCTTCTTTTCTTTGAGAAAGTTTGAGGATTTGTCTTACATTTAGCCTCTGATATTCTACTTATTTTAGTGCAGTGTTTCAAGTCTTCACTTTGTTTTTGTTAATTATTATAAACTACACTGGTCATGCCTGAGCAGGGCTATTTTTAAAAAAAGGGCCAAAGTATGCCAAATTGAGGCTTATCACTGAATAGGTGTATGCATGCTATTTGGGTGCCAAAGAGAAAACCCTCGTTTTAATAATACATGATTTTTTACCTTGAGAAACTTATGAGAAAAAGATATAAGAAGTCAAATAAATTTAAGATAAAAGTAGGAGAGTTCAGCATATTATCAGGTGAACCCAGGACATCTTTGTGAATATTTCCAACATGCTGGTTGTAGGTCTGAAACTTGAGATAAAATCAGAAAAATTCATTTTAACTTCATACATAGTGGTGTGCAGCACTTGGAGGTTTTGCATTTGGGGAAAAAAAAAAATTGGCATTTTATGTTGCACCTGTATGCTTCTAGATAAATTTAGAGTTAGTCATCTGGAAATGTGAACTTTGTTTCTGTGTTTCACTGGGCATTGTCAAATGCCTGTCAGTTTTTTTGAAGTTGGTAAAGTTGTGGTTGGAAGTTTTAAAGTTTTCAGATTTAATTGACCATAGATAGTTTCTTATTCCAATCATTTCAGTTAAAGAATGAAATATAGACCATATTCAAAACAAAATCAGGAAACAGTTCTAATTAGGATGAAAGATCTATCACAAATTAAGAAGGGAAAGTATAATACTGCTACTTCCTGTTAGAGCAGGCCATTTAAAAAATCATGAAGTGACATAAAAAGCCTAGAAAAGTTTGGAGTAGGCTGGGGTAAATTATTTGGAAGCCTCTGTGCTAATCTGCCATAAGTGTAGGAATCAATTTGGCTGATTGGCAATGAGTGACTTGCGTTTGATATCTGAATTTTTCAATCAGCATTTTCTGAACATGGTTTCTCATTATGATAATGACTAAAGGATTAATTATCACCATGCGAACAGCAATAAGGGCACTTTGAACTGTACTTGTCACCATACGACACAGACTATTACTTGTTTTTTTTTTTTAATTTTAGGAAAGATATGTGCATCTGAAGCATTTGATTCACTTGGTGAAAGTGATACTATTAAGTTATTGGAGTTAAATGATGGGGATACAACATTTTAAAAACACTACTTTCACACTGGCCCTCCTTTTACAGTTTTAATTGACCAGTTAAAGCAGAGACTAATTAACAGTATCAGTGCAAATGCTTATGTCAAATGGATAGTTCAATTAGAATATTTGCTGGTTTCTTCTAAAAATCTCTACTCTAGCTGATAGAATGTTGTAAGGAATAATATTGCTAATTACCTTTCCAAAACAATATTCTTCACTAGCTCAAGTGCAACAGATTAGATGTTAGGCATTTAATGAGAATGGCACAGCATACTGGATTTTAATTTTAGATTATTGGATACATGCATGGTAGGCAGTGATATAATTGAGAAATGACTATGTTACTAATTGATACTAATGGAGGCAAAGTATAGATTTTTTGGTATCATTTCTTTTATAGACACTAGAAACAATGTTTATTAAAATAATCAGATTAATTATGTCAATGATTATATTTTCTCTGTTTTTCTTCTAGAGTGCTCCATATTTGCTATAATAAGGAAGCCTGCTGAATTAAAAGAATTAAAAAGTTCTGAAGTACCGGGTACATTTGTGGTAGTTAGCTGCCATTCTTTGAGTTATACAGTGTACCTTATGGCAGCATGATTAAAATAACCACTAGACAGTTAAAGTGAATACTGTTCCCAAATCTGCCACTTCTTATTTGGGAGAACTGATCAAACTCTCTGCCAGTGTTGCTTCTTTTTCTGTTTGTATAGATTGTTTTAGAACAGACTCTCCTGACCTGGGCTCATTGTAATACATATATTTTACTGAACAGACCAACATTATATATATATATATATATATATATACACACACACACATATGAAATTTCATAAAATATCTTTCTTACTACACAACACTACAGACTGATATTCCCTATTTGTTCCTTTATTTCCTTTTACAAAATGCTAGTTATACTCACTAACTGATGGCTCATGGCCTGGAGTGGGAAGTAACTTGGTCTAGAGTCCCTTCACCTTGACAGCATGGCAGAGGTTATCAGAAAGACAAGCTGAGTCAGGAGCTGTAACTAAGAAATTCCAGACAGTGCACCATATCTTATGTCCACGGGAATAAGTTATCTTTGTGAAATACAAGTGTATTTAATTCTTAATTAAAATGTACAAATTTCAGGTATCACTAAAAAAAACTTTTAAAATAAACAATGCAGTGTGGGGAAATTGTTATTTGTAATTCTGATACAAAAAGATAATGTTTGACTTAGGAATTTTGGGTATTTGTCCATGTAAATATGTATTCAGTTTTATATCAGAATATAATATTATTTATATTGCTCAGAGGCTACTTTGTCTCAAATAATGTTTTGCAATGTGATTTTTAGAAGCTGTGTATCATACAATATAATTATTGGTGAAAATTTAAATTCAATACTTGCTCTGATTATCTTAATTAAATGTGAGAAAAAAAACTGGGATAAAGGGTATCACTAACATAATAAATTTGATTGCCTCTCTGCCTACCAGTGGCTGGCTTCTTCTGGCTACATTAGGAAATCTGTGGTTTCCTTATCAAAATCATAAACAAGTTAATCCTTCAGAGCTAGTATATGTCAAAGGTAGTAGATCCAAATTCTGAGACATACCTGAAACACTTGGCTTAAAATAAAGTAAAAGGATTCAACATTAAATAAAATTAATAAAAGACTGGAGAAAGAGGGAAGGTTCAAAAACATAAAGTTGAGCCTTTGACTTATTTGGGGAAAAGGAAGATTAAATGATCTCAGGTCAGGACTCCTTTTCTTCATTGGAACATTCCATAAACAGTTGTCAGGCAAATGGCCTTGGCCTCAGGATGCATTAATAATGCCTGCTGTAAGGCCATGATGAATCCATTAATGTGTGTCCTCAATATAATTATTTTAAGTGACATATAATTAACTCATATCTTGTATATACCGAATAGTACTGTTCAATTAACATGCAATGCGTATTATTAGTAAATCAAAGTTAAATGCTTACTGGAGACACCAACTTTAGCATGTTACTCTTGGAACCTTATGAGATTTATACATTTTTATCTCACTGGTGCTTTGTGTATTTGCCCTTGGATTTTGACAAACTTTGCCAGTGGAGACCAACTCAGGGGGTGAGCAAGGTAAAGCAGAGAACACTGAGCCAGTCTGGTGGACTTGCATTTCCATCCAGGAGCATCTCTTCCAGGTGTGTCTCAGCTGGGTCTGTTGCTTGTGCAGGGGAGCTTCCAGGCCACAGCCTCACTCCATTTGATTTATGAGGACACTGTTTTCTTCTTGAATTAGACATTTAAATATTTCTTTCCAAAGTCAACTCTTCCTCTTGGAAATAGTTTGCAAGTTCAACAGGAATCTGTGGCCTATCTATACTACATGTCATTCTCTGATTCAGTTGTGTTTATAATACTCTAAAGTTGTCCTCTTCCTGTCTCCAGTAGGAACAAATTTGTGTGTAGGTGCAGATTCAGGATTCCACCTTGAATCTCAACTTAAATGCAGGGACCGCTGCTTTATTTTATTTCATTTTATTGAATGGTACAACAAATAATAGTCAAAGGTATAGATTTGAGGAAAACCTTTCAGGATTTAAACCCCAGCTCCAACAATGAACTTGGGTCAAGGCAATTCATTATTTTATGCCTCATTTCCAGATCTGCCAAAAATAGAAGCCAAAATAGTACCTGACTCATAGGATATTTGTGAAAACTGGATGAGCTAATTCACATAACACATATTCATAGAAACATTTAGTAAATGATACCCATCTCTCTGTGTGAGTCCTTAGCATACAATAGCATATAAACAATAATCATAACTAAATAAATGTTATTAGATGGATGCATATTATAGCTGAAATACCTCCCAGATAGATATCTTGTTTGCCTAAATACTTTATATGCTGGCCCAATGATACAAATAAATTATTTTATATTCCTTAAAATACCTGGTATTTCATATCACAAATGATAGCTAATAATTACAATACATTTCGACCATTAAAGTAATCTTTCAGAAAGTGATCTAAAATGTATATTGAATTGTACCTATAATACACACATACATATGAAGACATATACATTTGTTTACTTATATGAAACTACTGAATTTTACATTTATATTTGTGAAAAGTAAATCAGACATGTGAGACTCCTAAAAAACTTCAGAACACTTTGTCCAACTGCAACACTATTTAAATATCTCTGAGATGTTGTTCCCAGAATAAATTCATTTTGGCAATGGATTGGAATCCAGAATTAAGACCTTTATATTCAAAGTAATTAGTAGTCCTTAGTGGTATTAGCAGCTTGACCCCGAATTTTGGGGTCTCTTCTCCAGACTATGTATAGATGTTTGTGTCAAGCAGTGTCTAACCAGTGTACAATAGATATTAAATTATAGGGAACACATAATAGAGGCCGTGGAGCAGCTTTGGCAGTGAAATGTGCATTTGAAAGTTGATGAGGGTGGGTGAAGCTAAGGGGATACTGAACTTGACTCACAAACTTATTGTAATGTGGCCAGTTGTAAATTTTCTTATAATTTCCTATGAATCAAATAACATATACCCTATTTGATTGTTTAAACGTGCATAGTAGAAGGACATGCCCAGAGTGGTCCAAAAATTGATATCCACATTATGGATTCGAACTTGGGTCATTGTTCTCTAACTGGGATCCATTTCAACTTGAGAGGAAAAGAATTTCACTTAAGTCACAGAGCTCAGAAACAATTATTTTCAGGAAAAGATGGAATCCATAATTAAAACTTGTGATAACAATCTTTCTTTAAATAAAACATTTTCAAAAATGTAACTGGAAGAGACAGCCAGATCCCAAGATATAAATGTTATAAAATGATAGGTTCAATACAAGACAGTATAGGCAGAAAGAATCTGAGAAGGCAGAAGTGTGTAGACATGACATTATCTTGTATATCCTTATTGCAACCATTGGTTGTAAGTAAGGAACCAAAAGACATTTTGAAATGATATATGCAAATCCGAATTGCATTATTTTTGAACACTATAAACATGCTGCTTGCTTCCATGCTGCCTTCAGAAGTAACATTAATTTCCAAATGTGTAGAATTTCACTATAACCCTTTTCTACCTCATCCCATTAGTTAAATTACTGTGAATTTGACTAATTTGGAGCTAGAAGACAATGGGAGACTGTTCAATGAAATATACTTAATTGAACTTCGGAATCCACAGCTATATTTCATCCCCCCCACACTTTTCTCTCTTCATTTTCCTATCTTCCTTGTGGCTATATTTTATCACTGTCCTTCTACCCATAATTTATTCATCTCATTACTCCTTCTTCCTATTCCTTCCTTTTTCCCTTGTTCCTTTTCCATTCCTCTCATCTTCTCTCTCCTCAACAAATCTGAATTTCCGTGGCCTCTGAATATCATCGGTTTGCATAGGGATACAAACTAAGTCTTAGGAAAAGAGGGGAATGAACGTCAGATAACCATATGCTTGGCTGCTCTGCATGTAGACCATTAACAAAACTTGGACTCTTAGCTGGTTGACTGGACCCCAATTTATGCAGATTTGCCTGGAGTTGCAGAAAAGCTAAGGAAGACTCAGGAGAGTTGTTTTTAGAGCAGAGAGACTCTACCTCTCTGAGACCTCTCTACCAGGAGAAGGATGCTGGTTATCCTTTTGGATTTACATTCTCACTGATATGCATCTAATATATATATATATGGAGAGGGAGAGAGAGAGAGAATTTACCGATAGAGTTTTCTAAATCAAGAGGGAAATGTGTATTTGAAAGCTACTTTCCCTTAGTCTGACTTGGCAATTTTGCACAGGTTAGTCAAGGAAGTGTAAGCACAGAAGTGTACTGTCTGAAGTTTCTGCTTTCATTTGTCACTCTAACAAAGTTGAAGTTGGTTGAAAAATAGCCGTTGAGTCACCATTATTTTCCTTATTATTTATTATCAACAAAATTAATAGTTACTTTTAGCAAAATAGTTCAGTCTCATCTTTCTTGGATAAATCCCCTTCCCATTTTGTACTGTATTGTCAATCTTCAATTTCTTCCTGTTTTTTTTTTTTTTTCCAACTCCAGGGCCTTTGCTCATGCTGTTCATTGTAGCTGGAATAATTCCTGCCTGAGTTTTATTGTGCTACTGATTGTTCATCCTGTGAATGTTAGTTAAGTGTGAACTTCTTTGGAATGTCTCTGCTAGTTACCCAGAGTTTGACAGATTTTCCAAATAAGCTTTCCCATAAAAGAATGCATTTCTTTCCAGCATTTGCACAATTCCAATGAATGAAAATCTGTAAATTTTTCTCTCATGTCTGAATTTGCTGCTAGCCTAACAGGTCCATCATGGTTAGTGCTATTTCATGTGGCAGTTGTTATTGTTTCTGATGCTTGATGGTGGGCCCAGAAGATGAGTTTGCACAAGAATTATTTATTTGTTGAGAGAAAGAAGGAGTGATTTATGAATGAACTGATAATTTTTTATTTCTTTGTTCTACTTCTCAGAACACGGGTATGTAGAAATTATTTTTGAAAATATTCAAAGCTTTTTTTTGTAAAGTCATTATTAGGATCTCTGAAGGAGATGGCAGGCAACACAATTATGGAAAAAGACAGCATCATCGATGTCACATTGGCATGAACAATGAAAAAAAGTAGGTTTCTTGGAACCAAGGTTTCAGACAGGCAGTGTGATCAACTCACATATTTGAAGTATAATTTTGGTTTGTGCCAGCCTCTAGCTTTCTGCTCATTCGATAATTAATGAGTGTTTACTACATGCATCACACTGTGGAAAATCCTGCAGAGATGGGGGACTGAAGAAAAAGTACTTCTACCGCCTGCAGTCTGAAGAGCAAAAGCAGAATAAAAGGGGAACAAAATGGGAGAAGAAACTAAATGCAAAGTTGAAGGGATGGCAGAGGGAATGTGAATGAGGAGCAGAAATAAACTGGTAGAGGTAGCACTCTGCTTTGGAAGTCACCGGCAGTGTCAAGAAGGGCAGCTGAGGCACACGGAGCTATCCCCAATGTTATACTAAGCAGACTTGAGGGCAGAGGATATATAATTCATGTTGTCTTTTTGTTTGTGTGGCTTTCTACAAGTAGTCCTGAAGACAATGTCTTGCATGACTGAACTAGAGCAGGGAATGAGACAATCCTGAGTCAACAGCCTATTCAAATAGTTAATATGAACCATCCCTTGTGCTGTTAGGTATTGGCTCAAACACACAGAACAGAAAATACTCTCCAGATCATTGAAATGGACACTTTCAAAGAGTTGTTTGTAGAATGATAAGGAAAGTTTATAATAAGCAGTGCTTAAGAGATTTCTAAAAATTAAAACTATTAAACACCAATATCAAACTTCAGATTTCATTATGTTTCTAATATAACATGAAAATATCTTCCATCATTTAATCAGTGAAACTGAGATGGCAGAATAATTGTAGAAGCATGAGCATTTTATTTTTTTCTTGCTTTCTCCCTTAGGACAGTAAAGACTGTGATCTGCACAGATCGTTCCGTAAGAGGATGTCACACCATTCCATCCATGCTTAATGTGAACTTCACAAAACAAGGTGCTCACCAGGTGAAAAAGACCTGAGTCACAAGGATGATGGAAGTTTTCTCTCTGAAGTCTCACAATTTTAATTTTAAAATATCAATTAGCAATCACTTGGCATGAATTCTCCTTTAAAATACCAGCTTATAACTATTTGGCTTGATTTTATTAATATTTTCTATTGCGTGTTTTGAAAAGCCACAGAGATGATTGGTGACTTTTGGTAACAGAGTTCTAAAGAGAGAACACTACGTACATTATAAGTCCCTTTATTAATGGTAGATTAGGAAAATATTGTTTAGATAGTATATAGAAGGCACTTTTGTACATGTTTATGTTACTCAGCCACCATTGTCTCCTTTAGTCTTTTTGAAGGAGGACAAAACATTTTGAAAGTTACTAACATTAATAATTACTAGAAAGACTGGGAAATTCAGAAATATAGCTAGTGACATATCACTTGTAATTTTTCCCTACTTAAGTTTCCTCTTGTAATTGATATTTACATCTTAGCATATTTACTTTCAGTCATACATATATGAATATTTAATATGCTTGCAATCATACTCTATATTTCTCTATTTTTTTCATTTTCATATTTTGAGAACATTCCAAAAGTATAAAAATTTATTTGAGTATCTCATTTAATATATAAATAGTGTTCCAAATCATGGGTGTATGACAAAGTATCATTTTTGTAGCAAGGCACTGCAGTGTTTCCAATTTTTTTAATATAAAATTATTCTTTGATGTTCACCATCAGCTATAAGCAGTTTCTCAAACCTTTCACTATTTATTTAAAAACTGAGTTTCTACATCAAATTAAATACACTCAAAAATATTGTTACATATTGCTCAAGAACATTCTAGAAAATCTATATCTCAACATATAGTCTAGCCAAAAGCTTACTTAATTAAAATTTGTATCTTTTTCTTTTTATATTTATTTGAGAATTGGTGTATTAATATTTGTTGTGATTCTTCTCTGCAATTTTCTCTATGACTTTTTATCAAGATATTAATCTCCTATTATTTCAATATACTAGTACATTTACTGATTGATAGATTAAAGTTCATTTTTACATGATATTTTGTATATTTTAAATCTTAGAAAGATAATTGAAAGTAGATTTTTGTTCTCTAAATCTTTGTCAGAGTGATGAAACAATTTGTTTCCTTTGTGATGTGTATTCTGTATTTAGCTTTTAACGAACCTTTCAAAATCAGTTTCCGTATCTCTGGTCTTGAATCTAGAGTAAATTCAAATACTAGTTAAAGTTTGAATATTTGAATATTTCTCTACATTAAATTCCTAGACATCATGAGACGCTACTGATCAATTATAAAGATTTTCATATTTGATAAATGATCTTTTGATAAATAGTGTTCACATGGTTCAACTTTATTTTGCATCTTATGTCATAATTTACAAACACTTCTACCTATATTACAAGTTGAGTACTGTGATCTGGAATCTAATTACAATATATGTAAAAGGATTTCCATTACCTACAAATCCTGGCTGGGAAGAATACTTAGAAACACAGTAAGAAATGTGGGTTCAGAGAAGCAGATAGCAGATGTCTCCATATTTGTCTTTGATTCTCTGGGGAAAACAACGTGTGCCTGGGAAACATTCATGGGCTTAACTGAAATGAGGTCAAGCAATGATGTCTTCTACTGATAACGTCAGAGAAACTCTCCACACAGTAGGTTATTCTTTTTTTTTTGGTTCCACTACCTCACTCTACACATCTCAGATCTCATCATTTCTAACTGAATAACCAAATGGCACTACAATAATTTATTTATTGCTGAGTAGGACCCAGGTCTTTTAGAAGAGGCATGGGTGGCCTATTATTTTGTGCCAGATATTTTCTATCTGCTTCACCATTTACTTTTCATCTTTCTCTATAGGGTGGGGAGTACTCATCTGTGGGGTGGGGAGTACTCATCTGTGGGAATGACATCAACTGGGCTCCTGTTTTTCTGGGATCCATTTAATTTCAAGCAATGCAGAAGTGAGAAGGAATAAAAAATGTGGAAGAAATTTATTCCCCTAAATGAACTGCATGAAAGGAAGCCTCCCATAAATGAAGGTTATCCCTCCTCAGAGGGACGCCCTTGGTTGTATATGATTTTTGTTTCCCATTGGTTTCAGTACGTTTTTTCATCCCACCATCTCTTTTGTCGTCCTCTGTGTGCTAATCCTGTTTTCACTTTCTGCTTGTGGACCTGGATTCCTTACTTATTCCTTAACAATTAATAATTTTTCATCATTATTGCTTTCCACCTATTTACACGCCCCCCCCATTTTGTAAGTAAATTTTACTAATTATCTATTACTGTGTAACAAATTACCTCAAAATGTTTGAGTTTAAAATAGTAATAAATATTATATCTCAGACTTTCTGGGGGAATGATTTAGGAATGACTTAGGGAGGATTGAGAGAACATTTGCCATGGGTGATTCATGATTGTGCCATCTACTGAAAACAAAGACAGAGCGCCTTTATTCTGTATTGTTTCAGGGTTACTTGTATTGGGACCTTCTTGTAAAAGAGTTATTTTGTCTCTCACATAAACCAAGGATCAGCATCCTTACTGTCCAGTAGAAAGTTCTAATATTTCTGCTCAAGCAGGATTTCTGTTACATAATGCAATCATGTATATCAAGGTTATCACCTAATCTTCTTTGAATTGTCTTTTGGGAAGTAAGTTTTAAAGAAGTTTTTTTTAAAAAAAGGCAAATACTCAAGTTGTTTTTATTGATGTGAATAACAAACTTCTTTGTCTCTGATCCAGGAATCTTGTGTCTTTTGCCCGAATCTACAACAATGAGGCAATCTAATGTGTTATCTGGCAATTTGGGTAAAATCTTAAACCCTCCGTGGTTCCTGAATCAAGGCCTCTCATGAGATTGTGGTCATGATGTTGGCAGACATAGTAGTCACCTGAGGACTTGATTAGAGCTGGGCAGTCTGCTTCCAAGATGGTGTACTCATATGGTGGTCAAGTTAATACTGAACATTGTCAAGAAGTGTTAGTCCTTTGCCATGTAGAACTCTCCATAACCTGATCTGAGCATTGTACAAGCAAGTTAGTTTTCCCAGAGTGAGTAACCTAAGCGAGTGCATGGTAGAAGACGCAACATAATTTATGACCTAGCCTCAGAAGTCAGACTGTCATTTCCACAATATCTTACAGTTTCTCTTGACATTTCTGCTCAATGTGGGAGGTGATATACAAGCATACCAAGCAGAGATCATCGGCGGCCACTTTGAAGGCTGGCCACCACAAAAACCTTTCTCAGAATCTCTCAATTTGTATCTAACATCTCTTTCTCAAATGACACCCTGAATCAAACTTCTTTACACATGCTGTGACTACTTGACCCCTGTGGGCATGTTTATATTTCAATTTGTTCCTTTTACTCTCTTACTTACTCCATAAATTAAAACATTCCTGTGGTCATTGTTCCCAATTGCACAGGAAACATGAAGTTAAAAGTTTAAGTAATTTGGCCAAAGTCACACAACCTGTATGGAACTAGAGACACTCAAATTCTTTTGAAAGTACAAAATACTTATTTGAGGAAGAAATGCAATGATGAACTGACAATAGCAATCTTGAAAACTTTTGTAAACTAGACTAACATGAAGACAATGTAGACAACTATTCACATGGCATAACTGCATACTGAATGTACAATCTGAAATACTTTCCAACTCTTCTACCAGAATGTCTCTAAAATATCTATTATAAAACTTACTGTTGAAGTGCAGTCCAAGAAATTCTACATTTGTTAAGGCTTTTTATCTAAAGTCACTATTACCTAGATCTTATGATGATAGACTTAAAAATATTTAATTTTAATTGACTCAACTAAGTATTATATTTAAGCACACGTTGTCATCCAGCTGACAGTACACCACACACACACACACACACACACACACACACACACACACAAAGGCACACACACAGGCACTCACAAATACACATTTAATTTTGTGGGAGACAGAAATTGGAAAAAGACCAGAGAACTCTATGGGTTTTGGCAGTAGGTTTTCAAATGATTTAGTAATATATTTGGAGGTGCCAGAAACAAAGAGAGTAACCATAAGAAATTGTGTCCCCTTCCCAAATTTGACTTGAGTTGACCCTACTAGCAAAAATATACTGGTAATTTATTTTTTAATGAAAGAGAGATGAACAGTTTTGCCACTACTGTGAAACAAGCTCAGAAAACTTTGAGTTATTTCTTTTCGCTTAGTGAAGGTAAAGTATTGGACAACTTCAACAGCGTTATATTGTGGTTAGGAGTATTCTGAGGTTAGAAATCTTATTAAAAATCCTTCTCCCTACTACAATTTCTCCATGAAAGTATATTTAGTCTTTGTCAGAATCCTGAACTGAAAAGTTAGTTTACATTTATCTTAACTGTACTTTAAACTTTCTTCAATCTTTCCTTTTAACTCATTCCTACAACAATTCTCTTTTCTGTAGCTTCCCTGACAGAAAAAGCTATGGCGTTTTTCACATTCAATAAGCAAGACTGAACAGGAGACATCCCTCAACTGAACCTCCACCAAGGGACCTCAGTTTTTTCGTGTATGGGATGTCTTTAGCCTCATCAATCTGCTAAAGAAGCTGGCAACTAAGAGTGCTTTTAAAATATGTGTTGTCCTTGAAGGGTACTGGGTTTTCAGTGCAAAACCACTCTCCATTCTAGAAATTTCTCTGCCCTTTAAGGAGAGGGTCAGAGTATAAGTATACACTTTCAAGGTATTCAAGGAAGGAGAGGGAAGTGAACACAACTGTATACTGCATACTTACATCTCCTGGGTGTGATATTAGAACTCATTTTTTTGAATCATGTCCACATACTCCTAAAAGCCCCTGGTGGACAGAGAAACCAAGCAAGTGTGTTAATCCAGACTCTGCTGCCACAGCTCTGACTCAGGTTCATTGTTTAGCTTCCTGAAATTCTGCTTTTGACAAGTGAGTACAGATTACTCTGTCAGTTCACCAGATGGGGGACCATAGGCAAACTTTGGTGGAGATAGAGTCATGGTTGCTTTTGCTAAATGCCCCTTTCCTTTCCTTGAGCACACTGATTCTTGGCCTTGTCTTGACAATTGTTAACTTCTCTGAGACAAATAGGATTTACTTTCCTTGTTTTGAGACAGGTGCTCTGCTCTTCTCTCTCCTTCCAGAACTGAACAAGAGAAGTCACACTTAACGTTTGTCAGTCATTTTAAATCTACTGGAAGTAATGGCGATAGATAGGATAACGGAAGAGAGAATTAAAACCAAAACCCTTAATGACAGAAACACTCAAGCATTCTTCTTGCCCTGCTTGATGTTGCTCTGACTCTGAGACTGGAAGAATCACTTTGCTTATCCCTGAAGTCACTCCAAATAGAATACCTTTTAGTTACAGGTGAAAGCATTTACTTGTACACGGAAAATACATGCAAAAGAGAGAGGTAAATGAATTCCTGAATGAGAGACCTTGCAGGTTGTCCCCTGAGATGGGGGTGGAGATTGGAAACATGCGAGGCACTGAAAGGTATTATGTATTCAAAATTGTGTTTTAGAAACATCACTTTGTTGGTAGTGAGTCAAATAGAAAAATAAGTTGAGAAAACAATCTTGGGGAAAATAATTTTACCTTCTCCATGTGTTGGTGAATCAGTAGTGCTAGATTTATCATTATAATCTTGGAAGATAAACTTAGTACCCTGATCAAAGCATGCTTTTCTTCTCTGATTAATTTATAATATCATGTCTGAGATTTTTCTTCAAAAAGAGATTTACCATCAAATATATTCTTGAAAACTAAGTTTAGCAATAAGTATTCATTCACGACTGTTCTGTGTGAGCATAAAGAGTGCCAGAGAAACCATTTTCTTATGACATATTTATGTCTATACTTGACTCCTGCCAAGGCAATTGTTGCTTCTCATCCTTATTAAACCTTCCATCACCATCCCTTTCATATAAGATGAGAAAAGAAGTGTCACCCTTTTCCACCTCCATGTCCTTCATTCTTCTTTGCAATACCACCAAACAAGGAGCATACAAGGAGCATTCAGTACAGGTCTTCCACCTATATGTATAGTCAGGCTACAATTTAGGCTTATTGTTTTGTTTTTTGGGATAAATTTGGATTTATGGTTTCAGTTTGCATTATGCCATTTGAAAAAAAAATCGCCTTTTGTATTTTTATAATTACCAGCTGTCTTTTTTTCCCCTTTTTTAAAATCTAAAAGTTCATTTAATTCTTCATTAATTTGCTTGTTTGCTTACATCTTTTTGTGAGAGTAGGGGCATAGCTGCTGTTCTCTGGATCTCACAAAAATATACTAATTTTCCTATTTCAATTAGCAAACTTTTTGCCTCAATATCAAACAGTAAATGTAGCAGAACCTACCAAGGGCAAGTTTCAGAAAAAGTACAACAAATATCTGCTATTATCCCAGGATTTGTAATCTGTAACTCATTTGCTTTGGTAAAATATCTACTGGCACAGCTGAACCTAAATAGCATTTGAGATGCATCCTAACAGCTTGCCTGAAGACTGAAGCACACTCTGCTTATATACTTTTTGAAATCTATCTATATTTTGTTTTGTCTTGGAAGAAGATTAAAGGAATAGAATTATATTAGAACTGGTGGAGGCATGATCCATGCCCCCTTGATTATATTGAAGCATTAAAATGTCATCAGCATGTTAATTCTGTCATCTCTCTGGCACGAGATTTATTCGGCACTTCTATCTATTACATTACTCTAGAAACACAATTTATTCTGATTGTGCAAATGTCATAGGCAGCGTCTAAAAACATCTGGAATTCTTAGTTTAAAAAGAAAGCCTGTTTTCAATAATGCTATTTTAAAATTAATTTTATCTATGAAGAAGGCAGGACTCAAAGATTTTCAAATTATTCAAATTGAAATATTCATTTGGCCTTACCAATTTTAATATTCAGTCAAAAATCAGAAAAATAAAACAAAAATAGTTCATAAAGTATTTTTTTTCATATGTGGGAAAGTAAATTGTCTCCAATGAAGGTTTAATTTCAGGAAAATATAGTGACAGGGTTTTTGTTTGCTTTTCTTTTTCATTATAATAAGAAAAGCTTGACTAAACCTGAGACATATCTAGGAAGTAGGAACCACAGAGGGACATGGTCATTAATTCCAAGAAGACAAAAGACTCAGAATTGTCAAAGTGGGACAAAGAAATATTTAGCTTTCACATTTCACTATTTCCTTTACAAAAATTGTAAATATGGTACATTTATTTGCTATTTTTCTGAAACAACTTCCCAGTTGACGACTTGTATAAACATAGCAACAGAAACATAAAAAAAGCAAATACTACCTGATGATAATTTAGAAATATTTTCAGGATGAATATCCACAATGAGTTATCTAAGATTTTTAAATACTGATAACTCTTTAAGACTGAAATAAATGTCCATTGGATGGCAAAACTGGCCCCAACCTAAAGTGAAGCTATTTTTTTATCTTATTACCTAAATATTCATAATTCCTAAAGAATTATCAATACAATCTTTAGAAGATGCTATCCCAGATTTCACATAGGATGTTTTGTGGTTCTTTTCAAAAATCTGAAATATTCCAAGTTCCAAAACATACCTGTTTTTAAAGGTTTCTGAGAGGGAATTGTGGATCTGTCCTAAATTCTAGACAGCCACTAAAGCAAGATATCTACATCATACCTGGGATTGATGGAAAGTTTTCACTGGTTATATGGCAGTATTTTAAACACCTGTGTCTTACCTAAAATTCAGCTTCGGGTTTCACACTCAGCACAAAAATAATTTTGGCAAACTGCATGGGAAATAAATATATTATTATGCTTATTAGGCATATGTAGCTATGAATTTTATGCTTTTTATTTTTACCAAACTTTTAATTTTGGACTATTTTTAGGTTTAGAGAAACGTTGCAAAGATAGTACAGAGACTTCCCATATACTGTCACCTACTTCCCCTACTGCTGTCTTGCTAATTTAGAGAACTAGTGTCACGTATGGTATGGTTGGGTGCTCAAGTATCTATCTGCTGGTTGGCTGAAAACACAATTCTGAGATATCCGGAATGTAATTACCAGCAGGAAGATAGAAGGGGAGGAAATAAAGAGGAGGTAATCACAGTTATAGGCCCAAACAACAAAAGACCACTTCGAATACCTAAACTCAAGTCCATCCTGTCCCTTGCTTACCACTGCATTCCACAGACAACTTCAGCCAATCCAGGAGTCACAATTTCTTCTTCTTAACAGACTTTCCTCCCATTCCAAAGCTTTCTCTGCTTCACACAGCCCACTCCCTCCTCCCCCATCTACAGCCAATGCATACTCAGTGGGAACAGCTTATGTTTCCTTCTCCCAATTTTTGTAATAAAAATGCCCTTAGCTTTAAATCCAGCGATATTTTTCCAACTGCTATCTAACCTTGCTGCTGGAATTTGTGGAAGCTTGTCGCAGGACCTGGTCCTTTCTCTGGCTAGCAGATGCAAGGGCTCAACAAATTGCTTTACTTTACAGAACCCTCTGCCTCAAGAGGTTTGATTTAAGGAGTGATCAAGTTGTTCTCATGTAATGTTTCCTTCATTAAGCTCTAAGCATTTCTTATATTTATCATCTTTAATTCTTACAAGTCTGTGAAGCTGATAGCATTTTCCCCCCACAGACGAGATAGGAAAAGTGGAGATACAAGGAAGGGAAATGGCTTTGTCAAAGCAAGCAGCTTTTAAACAATAGAACTAGGTGTTCAACTCAGGTCTCATTATTTTCAACACACCCACTGTCTTCAACCTTTCCTTTGTTGAATGGCCCCAGACGTCCACATTTCTCTCCCTCTCTCAAAACTCCCAAATGGTCTTCCTTTCCCATCACTGATTCTCCATGCCTCCCTACACTGCTCCTGCCCTCCTCGGGGCTGGGCCCTCAGAAGAATGGGGGAGATCCAGAGGACAGTGCTGTAGAATTTGGCAAATTAAAAAATCACAAAGGTACAAACTTATTTTTGCCACTCTGGGGATTAAATACCTATGCCTTCACATTACTTCCTCCTGTGCTTCTGCAAAAGTCCTCCTTTAGCATTTACCATGCATTCTTTGTCTTCCAAGTGTAAAAGAGGAAAAGCAGATCTTAGAGCATGCTTTCTTTTTAATGTTCTCTCTCCTTTCATCTGAAGGGACAAGCTGTAAAATCACCTTAGAAAACCAATTAAGAGGCTAAAGGGAAGAATGGTTGTGAGACTATTGTGTTTTTCTTTTATTTATTTATTTTTTAATATGCACAGTGTCTTTGTTTATGCCACTCAAAGGCATACTGGAAGCCAGGAGAAACTGCCCAAAAGGAGATAGGGGTCTAACTGTGGTTAAAAAGCCTATCCTGAGACCATCTAACCTTTCTCTCTTCCACACTGAAAACTTATCTACCCCTCTGTTAGGAGGGATACGTGAAAGGCAATTTTGAAGATGTGTTCAGGTACTATTAATAAAAATAAATAAATAAATAAGTACACATATATTATGTGTATGTGTGTGTGTGTGTGTGTGTGTGGGTGTGTGGGTATGGGTGTGTATTTTGACAGCATAAATAAGTGTAATAGCAAATCCATCATTATACTTAGTCAAATAGATGGTTTATATATACCACTGCCATTACTCTCCTTTGAACCCCAAAAGATCTCACAGGAAGTCACCCATATAGCAATTCCCAGATTGGATGTATGCAGCCATGGGATTATGAAGATACACATGAAATTAGTTTATTTAGGATTTCTTTGGTAGAAATTAATGAGTAGACTTATAATGTTTGTAATAAGTAATCTTTTGAAATATAAAATATGTTGTATTTCTTCCTATATTATGAAACCAACTTTGGTGAAAGCAAGTTTGCCTAGTTTGATAGAGGCTCTGAACTTGCTTTCACGTTGTGGCTTCGCATCTTTAACAAGGTTCCCAAGGGTTTCTAAGGTCACCATGAAAGGGAAAAGAAGTAAGCACAGTATTCTGAGAGGTGTTCAGTTTTTTCTTTTTCTCCCTCAGTACTAGTAATTAAAACCAGAAATACTTAACCACTGATTTGTATCCCAGGTTCTTTCATTTTATTTTGAGAGAGTATCTCACTAAGTGTCTCATGCTTCCCTTGAACTTGAAATCCTTCTACCTCAGCCTTTTGAGTCACTGAGATATAGGTGTCCACCACCATGCCAGGCTACATTAGAAAAAAAAATTATAGTCCCTTCATCAATGTGGTTTATATCTATTTTTTCTATTCTCTATTGGCCAGATGGGAATTGTTGGGGCACAGAACATGATACTCCAAAGTATGCTACTTTGTATTTTGAGATAAAGGGAATTGGGAGGGCTACAGAAGCAAAAAGTTTTCCGCAGACCTCCCACCTTCCTTTCTCTGATCCTACTTCTTCCTCAAAGTAAGTCATAGAATCTAAAATTCCCCTCTCATGGAATCCCTTATAACTTAGGGAGGTAATTCCTGACTTACTTCCTGGTGCCCTAAAGAAACCCTTATGACAGATATTGTTATGGTTTAGATGTGGTCCCCAAAAGCTCATGTGTGAGGATGCAAACTTTGGAGGATAAATGATTGGGCTTTGGTCTTAATCTAATCATTGAATTGATCCCTGATGGGATTAACAAAGTGGTGACTGGAGGCAGGTGGGGTAGAAGAAGTGGTTCTTAGGGAGTGTGGCAATGGGGTATAGATTTTGTATATGGTGAGTGGAGTCTTTCTCTGCTTACTGATCATCATGGGAGCTGCTTCCCTCTGCCACACTCTTCTGCCATTATGTTCTGGCTCACCTGAAGCCTCCAGGAATGAGGAGTGGAGCTTGCTGTCTATGGATTGAGACCTCTAAAACCGTTAGCCTCTAGTAAACTTCACTTCTTGTTCTGGTCAGATCTTTTAGTTTTACCAGTGAAAAAAGTTGACTAAATGCCTTTTCCTATAGGAGTATCAGAGCCTGGTGATGGTGAGGAAACTTTCTTGTTTAGTTTCCTTCAAGACTGGTGATTTATCTGGTTATCCCAAGGGAGAAGGAAACCAAAGAGATGAAGAGTTCACCAGTCTCTACACACTTTGCAAGTAACAGACATTCTCAAATTATCAAACTGTTTTCCCCAGTCCTTAATTCCTTTAAATAAAATATCTCATTTTTCCTGCTTCCTCAAACCTAATTTCTTCCATTATCCTCTTTTCTGGCTTTTCCATACTCCCACTACGTTTACTAAGCTCATTGCTTTCCTCTTGCTTTTAGTTTTTTTTCTCTACTATACTCAGTTCATTCGGGGAGGCTGGCAGCCTCTCTGCTGCCCGCAGTACCCTCACCTGTGCAATCTGCCACAGCTGCTGCCCGCAGTACCCTCACCTGTGCAATCTGCCACAGCTGGCCTGCCAGTCTTCTACAGCAGGCCAATACAGTCATCTGTTTCTTCTGTTCTTGCCCCACACGGAAAGCACCATCCCCATCCCCACCACTATCTTCAGATCATTGATTAGTTATTTAAAAGTCTGTTCAACCTTCAGCCTAACTCTAATAGTGCAGTGCGCTTGGTTGATTGATTTATACTTAGTTCACTTTTTTATTCCCTGAGGCAAAAATTTCAAACCTTTACAATTTACTTTAAGCCACCTATTTACCTGTACCTACTGGGACATCAGAAGATTGGTTTGTATAAGAAAAATGAAAAAAAATTACATGTTGATTTTTTTCCCCATATTATTCTTCAGACCAAGTATATATTTTGTTTCCCAGGGCTCTTCTCCTCAGGTGGCTTCTTGCCCTGACTTCATTCTGTATTTCTTCTCCATTTTCTGTCTGTCCCTACTTCCCACTCAATTACTCCTATTTCCACATGTTGTTCCCTTTTTGTAAGAAAGCTTTAATTCATCTTTGAAAATGTAACCGAAATATCATTGTAATTAGTCTGTGCAGATTGTTATAACACAATAACATACTATGTGACTTAAACAGGAGAAATTTATGTTTTCACCATTCTGGAAGCTGAGAAGTCTTGGTTCAAGGTGTCAGGATGAGTTTCATTCTGAAATCTCTTCTCATGCTTGTAGGAGGCCACTATCTTGAGGGGGACTCACATTTCCCTTTCTGTGTATATGGAGAGGGTGGTGGGAGAAAGAGGAGAAAAACAGAGAAACAGGAAGGAGTGGGGAGGGAGAACTAGAGCAATTTATCTGATGTGTCTCCTCATAGGGACTTGAATCCTAAGGGAATAGGATCTCATCTCTAAAACCTGATTTTACTTGAACTACTTCCTTTAAGTTACCATACATAAATATGGCCATACTGGGTATTGAGGCTTCAACACAAGGATTTAGAAGAACACAAACATTTAGTTCATAACAATCATCTTCATCATCACTTTGATATTGAAGCCATTTTTTAAAGGACCCAGTCAGAGTCTGTGTCCATATGAATTGTGTTTTCCACTGTTACGATTTTTAAAAAGTGGATTTCTTATAAATCTTCCCTAGACTTCAAGAGAGAAATATTTTATTCCCATCACCTAGTCATTTTTTGTGTGTCTCATCTAATATTTAACACAGAGGATAAGAAAGAATAGGTACTGAATAGCTCTTTTTGATTTACCCACAGGATCCTTTAAGGTCAATTCACCAGATATTAAATTTTGGTGTATATATAGTTTAATAGCAAGAAGGATGTGTTGATCTTAATTATTTTAAGATTGATTATATATGGTTTATGTCCATATTTTGAAAAGAATATTTTTAAAAGAATGTTTAATTCAACCCAGTTCTAAGATCATTTGAGCACAATATCATTTGCATATGTCAGCTTGCATGCATGTATACATTCCTCAATAATTGGAATGGAAAGTTTAAAATATGTTCATTCCATTGAGTTTGTATATCTCAAAAGGCTACTAGTATAAAACTTGCTAAAATTGGAAATTTATCATGAATTAAACATAGTATCTATTTACAAGCATTTTTTTCAAGGAATCTGGGTAGTTCACACATACTTTTTAAGACCTTATAGCTCTGTTCTTTCTTTGTCACCATTTTGGCCTTGACCTGATTCAAGCACATATATATTTTACCAATTACATCTTGGAATTGTAGATTAGACTATTTTTTAGCCTGCTGTTTGTGATTATTCTTACTAGTTCATCAACTCCATAGTTGTCAGAAAAGCATTTTTGCATGAAATTTAATTTCTGCAATAAAGGTTGAAAAATCATCTTGTCTCATCAATGAGGAAAACCCTACCACATTTTCCCCCTTGTTTTCTGTCAGAGCAGAATAATCTCTTGAATTATCTGTATAAAATATTTTGCATTGTTCTGGCAATGATCTGGCTCCATCCCTTGATAGGAAATTGGGCACGTGTGGCTAGGCATCCAGAGGAATATGTTTACCAATGAATTATCTTCCAAGGTTTTGACACCACCATCAGTTATGCCAGATGCAAATCATTTACTCTCTGTCAGTTCAAATACACAGTCTTGTTTGGATGGCTTAAATCTATGCTGGCACCAAAATACAGCAAGCAATATTGCTCAACTTTTGAGTTGAAAGCATAGACAAATGTATACGGCGCCAAAAACATGGAAATAACACAATGTAGACTGAATTTTGCTAAGTGTTACTTAATGTTACTGCAGCATGAGACTGTCAAAGGAATTCTGACATTTCCTACTAAGAAAAAGGGATATTCTTCCACAGTGGTAGACTTAATTCTTTGACATGGAGCTTTAAGATGAATGTCATGTTCTCTATGGCCTTACAAGCCTGTTAGATCTTATAATGTCAATAGTGAAGCTTCTGGCAAATACCTAAGAGGAAAAAGTAAGTTAAATTCTGGAATGTGGGGATTTAAGAACAATTTCAGTGATACAGTATTTTGCAGAGGTTAGCATCATGTCTATATGCCATGAACTGGTAGATTAATGTCCTCAAGAGTAAAAGGAGGTTTGATTGAGTTGATCTTGTTTCCATTTATGAATCAAAGAAGAAATAGTGTGAAAATTTGTATCATAAAGTCATTTAGTTCTTGGTTTTCAGCATGATGATAGCCAAAGTAAACAGAACTGACCAGTATTTCCATCTACTGAATAAATACACTTAATATTTGTAGAAAATAATGCTAGGAATTAACAAAATCTCCTAGGCGAGGGTAAAGACAGATCATTGATCTAGAAAGCATACATTTGAACATGAATTCTACTACTGAATAGCCTCAGTTCTCTGATCTTAAAATAGTAATGATTCCTCTTAACTTATAAAAATGATACATCTGGGCTGGGGATATTGCTCAGTTGGTAGAGTGGTTACCACATATGCACAAGTTCCTGGGTTCAATCCCCAGCACAACACACACACAAAGATACATTTATATAAAATGTGTGAAAAATAAGTACACAATATGTTCATTTATTACAATTGGGGATTATTGTGATAAACACATGAATTCATGAAGACCTTAACAAACTGAGCTAAGTAATCATGATAATCAATTGACTATAAAACAAAAACAAAAAAACAAACCACATATCCTGTCTTTTCATGGGTATAACAAATTTTACTTTATGAAATGTTTTTCTGGATTCTTTGACATTCTGACCTTCTATTCCCAGTTAGATTTAAATTGGGTTAGGCAATAGTTCCTTGTTAAATTTTTTGAGATGGAAGATACATAGAGATTACTTGTTAAAATATTTTTGAGATAGGACATAGATGTAGCAATAGAAACATGCGCGCATGCACATGTATATACACTCATGCCAGAAAATTCTGTTACTTAAATTTTTTTACATGCTTTGATAAAAATAGTTAAACAAAATCAATAACCTGCAAATTTTTTCAAAATCCATATATTTATGATTTTAGAGCATTATTTTTCATAGTTATAGTATTTTCATTAATTGCTTATGTGTTAAGGCACTGATTGTTAACCAGAGGTAATTTTGCCTTCCTGGGGCAGGCAGGTGTCAATATGGAGGCATTTTTTTATCTTCATGACTGGAGATGGGGATGAGGTGCAACTTGTATCTAATGAGTCCAAACCAAAGATGCTGATATACATCTTACAACACACAGGACAGCCCTCACAACAAAGAATTGTCTGATCTAAAATGTTAGTCTTTCTCCTGAGAAATCAACCTACTAGGTTCTATTGTGCTTGTATCAGATAGAGATGAATTTTCTCATTTTAGATCTAGTAGAAGACTAATTTACAGATGCTGGAAAAAAATCAACACGTTTTCAGCATCCTGTACAGGTGACATATTTCAGAAGGAAATCATACACATTATCACTTCCTACAAACAGTGAGCACAAAGCATGAGAAATTAGTGAATTTTAATTTGAACTCATGGGAAGATAATATTTAGTAACTTAATTATCCCTGGTAGAAGAAGTAACATGTATACCATTGGTGGATTTTGTACAACCAAATAAAGCAATTTTCTTTGGTTATGTAAAAATAAGTTTAATTTTCTAAATTGATCTACTAGGGCAAATATTTCCTAAATTAGAGACTTGGCTTATGTCATTAAAGTAAGATAAAACTTGAGAGCATGAAGGACTTCATCTACCTCTTCATTTTACAATTGAAAACAATGAAACAAAGAAGTGAGTTTCCCAAAATGATAGTTTGTGTATGCAGAGTCAGGGCTACACTTCTAATGTTCCATCTCCCCAAAGAACTGTTTCTCCATATACATCTTGAACTTCAGTTACATTTTATATTTTTTTCATCCTAATTTCTTTCAGGTCAGTGGAGCCAACAGTATGAAATCTTTAATTTGATACTTTGCCCAAAAACCTTTTCATGAGCTTTTAGGCCAAATCAGACTCCAAGAGATTTAGGAGGTGTGGAAAAGCTAGATTAAGCTGTCTCATGCTGGCTGATCTTCTATTTGGTCAGAGTGTGAAGTGGTCTGTTCTGCATAGTTCCTCCATCACTAGAGGAAAAGCTCTTCTCAATTATGCTGGTTTAGCTTACAGGAATTTTAGTGATCCACAAAACAAGTGAAATTTAAGATACACATCTTAAACTCAGTTTGTAAAGCCTGTGCTTTCGATAACAAAACTCACAGTGACAGTGATGTATGGCTCTTTTTATGAGACCTGAAAACTGATGGATATGTGATCTTATAAATGCTTAGACAAACTAATGCACATAATTATATTTTCCATTTGAAGTCTATTGCTAGGCATTCTAATACAATATCATTAGTTGAAATGGCCACGATGATACAGCTTGGGCAGTTTGTCACGGTAATTACAGGGTGATTATTTTTGACTGGAATAAAGATTTCAGTTTTAGTATGGTGGAAGGCATCACCACAAATTACAAACAGTCTTGTAAAATAATAATAAAAACTTTCAGATTTTAATGCATTTTGCAACATTATTCTAAAATAATTTCTCATTAAGGGAAAGGTCCCTAAGTTGGCTAAATAAATTATTTTTAAAAGTCATTAAAATATGGCTTTGCCAAAAGGATCCCACTTATCTCATTAATGGTTCCTATGTATAAAAATGTCAACATTAGATAAAATTTGCGTGTGGTAAATAAGGCTTATGTCATAATTAACAACCTTTAAAGAAAGGATTTTTTTAAAGCAGGCACAAAAGTATGGCATTTATCTTCACTATTTTCAGAATGGTTGATTAAAGTAGACAGTGTCCTAACATCTGTATTGAAAACTATATTAATCAATTGATTAATCATGCAACATTAATCAAAAGCCTCCCTAAGTGTTTTAGTATTTGAGCAGCTCTTAGTATTTTCTATCAGATCCCTTTTAAGGTGTCCATTAAAAAGATTAAATTTGGGTGGTAAATATTGAGGGGTTGTGGAACTTGTGGCTTCTCACTGGAAGGTCATAGCTACCGCTCATTAGTGCTACTTTTAATGGGATAAGAAGCAAAAGTTTTGAATATGTGACTAAATCAATTAATCAGTCCTGCACTTGACTCATTCCAGTAAGCAGTTTAGCATTTGCCGAATCGGCACTAGGGCCATCTGGCTGATTTGTCCTCAGTGATTTGGCTTAAACCAAAGAATACTTTTTACTTAAGAGTTTAAATTCAAAGGCTGATAAACTGATGCAGCAATTGCTGTTCAATATGTTGGTCTGTAGAAAGTAGTTAAAAGTCAGCCTTTATTATTAAGAATGTATTTAAATGATCTAAGTTGCTCTATACAATGAGTGTAAAACTTCCTATTACTGGAGTGAATGGTCCAAAATCAAATGAATTATTTCACTATTTAGGGAGATTCGATTGGACTTCACAGTATACTTTCAAGCTTACTAATCAACTGTAAATTGCAAGATTGGTGGCTTAAAATTGTTCAGTTCTTAGATTTCCAAACTCTCTTTTTTTACGGACAATTGGTCTTGCAAATTCCTGCAGTAAATGTGGAAACTGTCAGTATCAAAAACAAACAGAAAACTGCTCAATGTAATTCAAAGAAGGACATTATAAGAAACAATTATTGGACAATGAACAGAATTTGTCCTTGTCAGAGGTATTGCTCTGTTTTCCTTTGTCCTCTATATTTCTGATTTTAAACACTTTTCATTATATTCATTTATTTTGATCATTTTTATGATGTGAAAAAGTAATATGCTCTGCAAACTGGTTTGATCATATTTTTTTTTACTTTTTTTTGATAGAGAACAGTTAGCATTTTCTTCCTACTATTATTCAGATTATTATAATGACATTCGATAAAATTGAATCTCTTTTATTTTTTTTTCTGGATATAATTCTGCCAGCTTTTTCAACAGAATCAAAACTATAGACATTTTACAGCATGGTATGGCCCATCTGTTTAGCCCTGCTGTTGCTTAAGGAAAGATTCTCTAGACAAGACAGTTTCCAGAGTTTGTGCAAAGGACTTTATGATTTGTGCAATATCTAACCATTGCTGTTTTTCAGCAATATGATTAGGTGGTAGTTTTAAAATCTGCAAATATGTCCTGAAGCTTTAGCAATAGAAACACATATCTGGGTAAGTACATCTAAATCCATGCTAAAAATGTTAAGTTTCAAAGGATGCCTCTTTTTTTCTTTGCCATTTGCTCAGGGTGCAAAAAGATATTTTAGTGCATATGGTCCAGTGATGCTCATCTAGAAAAAGGTGTATCATCACCATCTCTGAATTCCTCATTTGAATGAAGTTAGACAGCGCATCCTAGCCTTATTACATATGGTACTAAAATGTTAGCTTTACCATTAGTTGTTCAATCCACAAATTCTATGGAACTAGTTTTTAAAATAGACTTCTATTTAGAAAATAGAAGATATTTAGACAATTCATTTTATTTCTTAAATTTGATCAACCAAATGCATTGATTTATTATTCTTCCCAAATGTATACTATCAGCAGAATAGAGACTTAAGGGAAGTTACAAAATAAATCTAATTATGATAAGGTATTATAAAATATTGGTTTCTTTTAGCAGGCACAATCTACATTATAATTCTGAACATGAGTTTTGGTATGAAGTATCAGAATAACACTCTTAGTTGATTAATATTTACAGCTCTTCAGGTATCCAGCAAATGCTATAAACCTTTATTTCAGTTCTTTGTTGCCAAATAATTACATGAAAAAGAAACATGTCTAAAAATAATCAGAAATAGATTTCGTTACGTCTCTGTATATATATTATTCCATATTTGAGTTATATTTTCATTTTGCTATTGATGTGAAGCTTGGTTGCCTTCAGCAGGGAAGGAAATATAATCTGCATAATTCCCATTAGTTCTTCATTGGACAAATGCATTTTGATATTCTATAGTAGGTTGGTTTGTGGCTAATCATTTTTGTACTTAGCAGCAGGTGTTACTGCTATATTGAAAAAAATATTACACAGTTTACAAATTATGTGTATAATTTAGCCATAAACAACTAAGTTTCAATATTTATTAATTCATTAGTTGAACTCATTGGAAACAGAGGAAATATAATTAGCTGCTGATAAGATCATTGTTTCATTACCTGGGTTAACTTTTCTCCTGTGCAGAAAGCATTTGGGAGAGACTCTCATTTTTGTTTTTCTCTGTGGCATAATAGAGCTAGATGGCATCATAGACTCACAAGGAACTTTATTCTATCTTGCTTTGGGGAAACTTGTCAGAAAGGGCATTTTCATCAACAGATAAAAGCTTTATATTTTGGAGATATTTTGGTTTATGGGCTTTGACTAAGACTTAGAATTTAAACATTATTTAAAGATTCATTTAGAAGTAGACATTTCTGGATTTCAAAGTAATAAAACTTTAATAGAATTCAAAATTGCCCATGTGAGCTGGGTATGGAAGCATGTGCCTGAAGTTCTAGTTACTCAGGAGACTGAAGAAGTGGAACACTCAAGCCCAGGAATTTGAGGCCCACCTGCAAAACAACAAGACCTAATAACAATAATAATAATAATATTGTTATTACAAGCATGAACTATTTATTAGGGAAAATCATGTAGGTTGTCAGTAAAAACACCAGGATTATTTATTCTGCTGTGAAGACATTTAAGGGTATCATCTAAATAGAAGCTACACAATCACTTTTCTTACATACATTTTGTTGTTGTTGTTTTGGTTTGCTTTGGTTTGATTTTTGTGATGCTTGAGACTGAACCTACTACTTAGCACATGCTAGGCAAGAGCTTTACCACTGAACTACATCTCCAGCACTTCTCATTTCTTTTTTTTTTTTTTAAGAAAAAAAAAGATGACAAATTACTTGCCTAATGACAGATTCATGGTGAGGATTTAATAAGACAAAGGAGTTAATATCATTTTGAAAACTTGTCACTTGCCAAAGACATGCAAATTTTTATATTATTGTGTTACAAATCAGGGATTTTATGTCATGTTTAGAACACTATCCAGCTGAGGACCAGTTTCTAGAGTCAAAAAACCTGGGTTCTCTTTGCTTTCCTCCTTACTGACCCTGTAGATATTACCAAGGTACTTAATTTACCTGTGCCTCATTACATGATAATAACTAAATTGTAAGATTTTTACTGGGAGAACAAATTGAGGTAGTAAAAGAAAAACAGCTCTGAGAGCATAAGGCAAATAAGCTGTTTTTATTGCTTTCATTGTTGAGATTGTTCCTTTTAGTCTTTGACCCAACCATAATAATAATGATTGACTATGTTCTCTTTCACTTAAATTCATGGGCTATAAGCTAGCACCAGCAACAGGAGAAAACTTTCAACATGAGCTACCTTGATGTGTTTTTAAAACCCGATTCCAATTTGCCTACATCTACTTAACTCTTTTCAATAATAGAGTTCTCAACAGAAAAATGGAGATTTGAAATAAACTTCATCTTCACTGTTCCAGAAAATATACATTTTTCCCTCTAAATATTGAGTGAGTGAATTTCTTTGCTGGACTCTGACTTTATAATTAGGATAATTCTAACCACATTGTCTATATCTATAAATGAAATTTACTTTCTGTTTGAAAGTTTCTTATTGTAGTTAAAACCATACCTTATAGATAAGGTGAGTGAACGAGAAAACTGTGATTTGGTTAAGGGATAATTCTGCTTAGATGCAGTCATCTCAATAGCTATTTAACTCTAGTCTATCCCTTGATAGATTAAGATTACCTGACTTTCTCCTGAGATAAGACACTCAATCAATGTCATTTATTCCAAACACCCAAAGAATTTATCTTTCCACTACTTATCTCTTCTAATAACCTATTTTCAAATTTTATAACCTTCTTTTCTAGTCTTCTTTATATTCTGTTCACTGTTGATATTAACTTCTATGATGATCTCAAACTTCATACAGCTATGTTAGAAGGATAATAAACAATTCTCTTATGTAAAAGATGTGCTTTAGTCCTACAGCACCCTGCACTTGCCCCAGAAATTTATACCTTTTCCACGTGTTTGAGATTTCAGAGGCTTGACTATTCTTCTTTGGAAGTCTTTTTTTTTTTTTTTTAATTTCTCAGGAGTGTAGAAAAATCATATTTCACCTTTCCATTGAAAACTAGATCTGGCTTATGTTTCCAGTTCTAAATAAGGTAAGTTCTTTTAAAAATGTATATTTTGTTCACTTTATATATGCCCCCCTGACAAAAAAAAATTATCCAGCTATAAAAAAAGAAGGGAGAACTTGGAATACTGGTCAAGGGTAATTGGTCAACAGAGTTATACCTAAAAGTAAGTAAGACTTTGATAATGTCACTGAAAATTACAGAGGCTAACTCTAGTTTCCAACCATTTAGAAGAAAACCTTCATCTTTCTAGTGACTTGAAAAGCATTTCTTTCATTGAATCAAGAGAGAAGTGGAAAGATTAAATTCTAAAATATTAACCATGTAATTAGGTGGCAATATTTAACCACTAGGCTTTGTCTGTAAGTCTTAGAAATAAAAATGTTTGAAAGACTACAAACATAATAGCATAGGCTTATTAATATATTTTTAAATGCTCTTCATTTAGCTTATAAACTCACAGCAAATTTCAGATATATAATTTTTAAAATTTTGCCTATAGCACACCTATTGTTCTAAGGAAAAGTTTCCTATTTTATATAGTATATTAATAATGGTCATTGAAACAAAACTAAGGTAATTTTTAAAAATTTTAATTCTTAAAAATTTCTAAGCACTTAGGAATAAAGTTTATGTTCTCAATGATTACAAGAATCCAATTATACATTTTTATTCTATGAACATTTAAAATTACTATTAGGAAAAAACATTAGTTGTGATGTTCAGTTCTATGAGTCTTTAATTTCTTTAATGTCTTCTTTAAGGTTTCATTAATTTTTATAACATATTTGGAAGTAAATCTGTGTTTGATAAAATAAGAGGTTCTATTACTAAAACACAAATCATTTCATTTTAAAATCCATGTTCTTATTCCTCTTGGCCTTTATGCTACATCATAACAGAAAAAATAAAAGCAATATATACTGTTGTGAGAATTCAGTTTCTCTAGGAAGCTCACAGGTTTTAAAGCAATTTTCATTGAGTGAAATTCTGATTATAACTAGTTTTCTTCTTCCTCTGAATTTTGTTACCTATTCTTTAAATGTACTCAACACAAAACAATGTAGTTACTAAAAGCCACCTATGTTGCTTCTTTTTAAAAGTATAAGTCTTTAGGTGTATGCTTTAGTCTAAGAAAAGTCCTCAGAAAGGTATGCATAGTCAGTCATTAAGTTAGATGTTTTGTTTATTAGATTTTTAAAAAATCCATATGCTCTTCTGCTTTGTTTTCATCTACAAACAAAAATTAAATTTTATTCTGCGTACTTTTACAGAAACACTAAACTATATTTCTAGTTGGATTTTAAATTTGTTTACTTAAATAAGAATCAATACAAATCACAAATTGAGATTATTATAGCTTCAAGAGGTATATAAAGACATTCAATGGCAAGCCTTAATTTCTCTAATCAATGTTATTTTTCTTCCATATTAGTTTATTTGCTTTTGTTTGAAATATATAAAATAAAATTTGCAAAGAAATGTCATTATTTTAACAGGAACAGACATGAGCCTACCCATGTTATCAGTTGAATCTAGTTCTTTGAATGTCAAACTCATTCTACTAAACCTTTGGAAGTTTACATGTTAAGTTTACTTGTTAATTATTACCAAGTAAAATTTTAATTTCCTTCAAAACTGCATGGTAGATATGGTTATTATAATTAAGTTTATATTAGAAATTGGCACTAGAGGGAGCTAAGTAATTGTATCATTTATGTGTTTAGGGGGAAATTGAACATTCATTTAAAAACTTGTATTTTTCTCAGAACCTGCTGATTTTACAAATATGGCAGCTATGCCTCAGCAAATTATAAGCAATAATGAATTAGTTAATTTTCTTTAGTGAAAACTGCTATGGTAAGATTATTAAATTACTGTATGTGTACTTAGTGAAAGTAGCTGCTAGTCAGTAAATTAGGATTTCTAGGACTCTTTGGGGAAAGGAATTATTACTATTATCCATGTTTATCATTATTTTGGCCCTAACAGAATGAAATGTTCATAGTACCTGTTAAAATACAATATTTTGTTCTCAAATTTATACTTTGATAAGAAAATGGCCTTATTGAATAGGATCCCAGTACAAATTAGAAAGCAACTTTATCCTCATGGAATATTCTAGGAATTTAGTTGGTTTGATTACTTTGAAGGGCTGATTTAACAGTATTCTTTCCCAGCAAGCAGAGTTTGCCTTGAGTTGAGTAAAACATTGCTCTTTCCTGGTTTTATACTTATCTCTATAACAAACAGAAGTTGAAAGCTCTAGAATGTTTTTAGTTAAATACACTAAAGAGGTAAAGAGCACATAGAAAATTCCACATATTTCATAGGTTTAGTCTCAGGAAACACATTAGAGGAGAGCTTGTGTAAAGTCAATATTGTGGGGAAAGTGAGTAGAAATATTATCCACTGCATGGCCCATCTCCTAGGTAGGCATGGCCCAAAAGGGAGATCATTCCACAGCCTTGCAATGAATATGTTCCCATCACAAATAATGCACTTAGGAGCTTTTTCTTCTCCACAATGTCTGTGCTAGATAAAACAATGTGATTTTGATTTTAAAATAAAGCGTTGTTTCACTGACACTCCTTTCTACTCTGAAAATACACTGATATTAAAAATATTAGAGAAATGATGTTTATGGTGAAAGCTTTTTAGCTACTCTTACTTGAGTTATATTATTATTGAACAAATAGAGGTGTTTTGCCATTTATACAACTTTTCAAATCAAGAAAACTGCTGTTAAGTACATTGTGTACAAGTTTATTTTTAATGTAATGGAGAATTTAAGGGAAATTAAATGCCAATGAATAGAAAATTGCAATCAGCCAAATATTATTTGATATAAATTGATGTATATTGATTTTGTTTCCTGTTTGTTTACTTCTGTTACCAAAAATGAAATTTTCCTTAGATTTTATGTTTTAATTTTTATGATTCAAGCAAGTAGTATATTATCCATCTGAAAAGATTGTTAAATCAAGGACAGTGTTACAATATAAGTAAGCTAGTGATATTTCAAAGGCAGGACATGGGGAGAAAAAGAGAAAGTCTATATGCTGAATATAACAAGGTCACCATCCAGAACTCTAAGTCAGTGTTATACAACTTTAAGAAATTAATCACTTGATTTGTAAAAACAGATTTAAATTCAAAAGATGTAGGATTCTGCATTTCTAACACGCTTCCAGGTGATATTGATGCTGATGTATACCATATTTGGAATAGCAGTAGTCTTCACTTCATTTAATCTGCAAAATGCTCTCAGACTTGAAATAAGAATTAAAAGCAAAAGAGAAGTCTAGAGCCAAAGAATGTCCTGATCCTGGAATCCTGCGATGCCAACTATATTATCTTGCCTACCATGAGCTGAGTTAGATGCCTAACACTGACCATATACAGTAACCATGATTCTGGCAGAACGTGGCCATGCTCAGCTATTCATGTTGTCTAGGTATGAGCTTTCTTTGATTTCACAGCATAGATACCATAATGTTACTGTTTACAATTCTCATTAGCTTTTCATTTTGAGTAGCTTAACCCTTTAAAAGGAAGCTGTTTAGGGTATCTGCATGGTGTAGCAAACAGAAATATTTAATCTGGAAACATTATTTGGATTCAGATTCCATCTCTCCTACTCGGGTATGTAATCTTAAGAAATTTATTTACAATTTTGGTTTTAATTTCATTGTCAGTTAAAAGAAAGTAATCGAGTATGTATTAGGTTGCTGTTTTGCTTACATTTTCATTTCTGGCTTGCTTGGCTTTGGTCACTGAGAATCTAGAACTTTGATATATTTTATTTAGCATCAGAGTGTTAGCATATGGCAAACTCTGTTGTGTAAGGGCTACTGTTTCTACAACTATCACCAGCAAAATAGGAGACAGGGCCATCAGTAGTTGAATGTAGATAGAATGAATAGCTTCTGAGATTAAAAAAAAAATAGGGGGGGGAGGGAGTGAGAGAGGAGAAGGAGGAAGAGGCAGAGGAAGAGGAAAGGAAGTTTAGATCAGATAATTAAAAGTCCTAGTTCTATACTAAGTATTTGAAATAAATTTTGTAAGAAATAATGAATTATTCGATGATTAGCATTTGAGGTACAGTGGGAAATGAATAGCACCTTTTGTTTTGCTTTTGTTTTGTTTCTGTGTGAGAAAGGTTTATATGGGACTCAATAATAGTATTTGTTGTGTAGTCCAGGTTAAAAGATTGTGAAGTCATGAAAACAGACAGGGATATATTAAACAATTATTTAGAAGTCAAATTTGTAATGTTCAGGATCATTTGAACATAGACTATGAGACTTCAGGAACTACATTGTTTCACAAACAAGAAGTGCAGCACATAGTGGTGCTAGCTTTTCTGTGATTCATTTAGTTCAGTTTTCCATGGATGTACCTGTAGACATGACCATCTCCCAGAGATAGCCCAGCATGCCATTGCTTTCTGTGTCTCTTTTTTTAAAGAAAGAGAACTTTTCCTAGAAGCTCCCCAGATGGCATTCCAGAGAGAGAGAGAGAGAGAGAGAGAGAGAGAGAGAGAGAGAGAGAGAGAGAGACAGAGAGACAGAGAGACAGAGAGAGAGATATGAAGAGTTCATCAAAGGTGCTTGCTTTTGGTGAAAGAAAGTTGTACTTCCAATAGATTTGTGTGCTCTCTTAGCAATAGATGTCATGTTCTAGTCTTTCCAGAATAGAGAAAAAAAATGCCTTTCTCAAGCTTACCTCCTTCTTATCCTTCACTTTTCCATTCACATATTCCTCCTCATATTCCTTCTGATGATCTTATAGCAATGATTTTTCAACCATGCATTATTTGCTATTTTATTTTAGAACCATATATATTTTCTTGGAAATACTAATTTTAATAATTAGTAAATAGAGTATAGATAAAGATGGAGATATCTGTGTGCTCTTCATGAGGACATGTTCTATCTATCTTCTTTACCAATATATCCATGAAGAACATAGTAAAGGCTTTTGCTCTATAAATATCTATTCAGTAAACAAAAGTAGCTGAGGTCTTTTTCTCTATTCAGCGAATTGAGAATTCTCTTAATTATGCAGAAGTTTTAAAACATGACATTTTGGGCTGGGTAACCAGAGATTCACCTTAGGGGTGCTGAACCACTGAGCAACAAAATCCCCGCCTTTTTAATTTTTTTTATTTTGAGTCAGGGTCTTGCTAACTTGCTTAGGGCCTCACTGAGTTGCTGAGGCTGGCCTCAAGCTTATGATCTTTCAGCTTCAGCCTCCCAAGTTGCTGGGATTATAGGCATGTACTACTATAACCTGCTGAAAACATGGCTATTTCTTTTTGGCTATGGGACTTGAACCCAGGGGCACTTAACCACTGAGTAACATCTCCAACCCTTATTTTAAATAGAGATAGGGTCTCACCAAGTTGCTTAGGACCTCAATAAGTTCCTGAGCCTGGCTTTGAATTTGGGATTCTCCTGCCTCAGCTTCACGGTTGCTGGGATTAGAGGCGTGCACCATCCCACCTGGCAAAACATGGCATTTTAATGAAAGATAATGAAATATTAAAAGTTGAGACACCAGTCAGAAGTTGAGGATTGGTTCTAGACTTGGAAATTTTTGAATCTATAGTGTGAGGGAGAGAAAATGATAATGAAGGCAGAGATCTGATTAACAGGATCTATATCTTCATCAAACTAGATTATTTGATGAAAACTAAAGTTGGTGCTGTCTCTCTACCAATAATATCTTTCAACCATGATTCTTTATTTAATTAGTGTTTATTTATTTGTTTCCTGGGTTTCTCAAAATGTTACTAGTATGAGCTTCTTAATAAATTTCCTTTATATGAATATAATGATTTGGTAGAATTATAATAAGGATATTTATGTATAAAAGTACAATTTTCAAAATATTAGAAATCATGACTCCTGTGCAGATACAAAAGATGGTGTAGCAAAGATTTTCTTTAACTTTCCAATTAATGAGGGAATAAGCAAGTTATTGAAACTAAGCTCAAAAACTACTTGAGAAGCTAGATGGGAAGCAATGCTATAATGAATTTCCAGATTTTTTTTTTTAATATAACTGGCCAGTGTCTTCAAGCAGATTCTGTTGTTTGGGTTCCCTGTCCTACCAGACAGAATTATTTACATCTGTGTTGGACAACAATTCACAAGTTAAGTGCCACTCCTGAAACTATAAACATAGGAAGTTAGTAGAATGTCAAACTCAGCATAGCACTGAAACAGTGTGTGTGTGTGTGTGTATGTGTGTGTGTGTGCATGTGTGTGTAGTGGGGGGGGCAGCATGTGTATGTGAGGGGTCATGAGTTTGTGTGCACACATGCACATATTTACAAGTACTTGGATGGTTTTTCTGACAATTAGAAAAATAGATTCCACTAAAGAAAATAACCCTGTGTGTGTGTGCACACGCATATGCACTCCTGTGCAAGAGGAACAGGGAGGGAGAGAAATGTTACTAATGCTTGCTGGTAACATACATTATCACTATGGCTTATCATATAATTCAGATATTCCAAATTCAATAAGAATTTCTTTAAGAAATTAAGCAAACCAGACATAATAGGCCAAAGATATTTTTAAGTTTTGATAATAATATTAAATCTATAGAAAGGTGATCTATGTAATATAGATTCATTTCTGAAATAAGCACAAGATTAAATATTCCCAAGGAAATGTACTAAAATATCTAGATGTTCCAACATATCCTTGTTTAATTTTCAGGAGGACGAAAACATTTTCAAAACTAGAGCCATCTATATTAAATGCTATTAATGATACCACGTCTGTTTTGTTTCTGTTTCATTCACTACTCTTTAGGCAGAAGAACTGAAATTTTTTCTTCACTGAGAAATCAGTGAATCTGTGGTAGGGTGAGGTGGCATATCTAGAAGAACAGCAATGTTTAGTGAGTTCTTGACACCGATCCTGCTCTTATCTAATGCATGGCATAGGGTCCATATATAAGTATTTTGAGGAAGATCACATTTTGTAGATGAAAATCCAAGGCTTAAGGAGACTAAAATGCCTTGTAGAAGCCCCCCTAATCATTAAATAACGGGATCCATATCTATCTCAATCTAAGAGAATATATCAATTCTTTTTTTTTTTTTTTGGTATGAGATGTAGAATCCAGGATCACTTAACCACTGAGCCACATCCCCAGTCCCATTTATTTTTGCTTTGTTTTGTTTTTTAGATTTTCATTTTGTTATTTTGAGACAAAGTCTCCCTAAGTTGCTCATGGCCTCACTGTGGCTGAGGCTGGTTTTGAACTTATGATCCTCCTTTCTCAGCCTTCTGAGCTGTTGGGATTACAGGTGTGTGTTACCTTGCCTGGCTACTATCTAATCTTTAACTATGACTTTTCTTCTTAAAATTATTTTTATTTATTGATTTTTACTATGAAAACTTTTCCTGCAGGAAACTCTAAGTATCATTAGGTCATATGTTTGCTCTAGCTATATTATTTTTCACAGGTTTTTAGTGTAGTAACACTATTGCTACAGCTAATACTAATTAAGCATTTCCTTTCTTTAATATTTTCTCCCAGTATAATTTTTAGCAACACTGCCCTGTGGGAAGTGATGTTATTTCTAACTTGATATTTTGGAAAACTAAAGTTTAAACTAGCATCCAGAATTACTCATTGAGTTTTCAGATCTGTGTGTGCTTCCTGCTCACATCTACTCTCATGATGACAACCCTCGGTCAATATTCAAGAATATTCACTAAGTCATATCCATGGGGTGAGTTTAAAAAGTTTCCCCTTCCCTAGTCCCCAGAAACATGCTTTAAATTTTGTCCCTGTCCTTGGGATGGTACTTCTGGGCTGTTGCTGACTTCCTGGTGCTTTTCCTATTCTCGCCATCATGTCCACATCATGGCTGCTTGCTCTGGCCTAACAGGCTTGTAGACATGACTGTTCCTTTTGGTATAGAAAGTGGGTTGATATTTTCTCTGAATTTTCTCACTAGTTGTCTAGTGCTATTGCTTTTAGTTATCCTATATTTATTTTGTCACCAATGTAAATTATCAGTACTCCTATGTTCCTCTTTTAAGAAGAGCATCTTCTAAGGCTGGATCAGAGAACATGTCAGTGGTGCGCCAAAATGTGCTCTTCAAAAGTCTTTAGGGCTGGGGCTATAGCTCAGGGGCACAGTGCTTGCCCTAGTATGTGTGAGGCACTGGATTCGATCCTCAGCACCACATAAAAATAAATAAATAAAATAAAGGCATGCTGTCCATCTACAACTACACACACACAAAAAAAATGATTTTAAAATCTTTAGGAGGATAAGTAGATGGCTGCATATTTGGTAAGACAAATACAAAATGTTAAAGAACATATCTATATATTAAATATATGTTTTCATATGGACACATTATAAGATTATTTCAACTTTTCTATACTTGGAAAGTGTCATAATAAAAAGGCTTGTAATAAATGTCTACCTCCTAGACTCTTGCAGCTAATATATTGTGGGTTGCTTTCCTTTCTTTGATAAAACAGAAGATCCAAGGGAAGAAAACTTTGTCCTGTTTGGAGATGTGTTCCCAGTGCTAAAGACAGTACCTGGTACAGGACAGGCCCTTAGTAAATGTCTGCTTAATGGAAAGGTTTCCTGAGCAAATTGCCATGAGGAACATAATGATTGCTGTAGTATGATGCTCACACATTGGGATTGAAGTTTTAAAATAAGCAGGTAGGGCAGGGGGATAAAGGATAAACCCATCCCCTAACATTTTAGCTGAGAATTTATCATGAAATAAAAAATATGTAATTATAATTTTTAAAGTTTTGTTCTGGAACATCACATAATATGATAAATGCCTTGGGAGGAAAAAAAAGTGGCAGAACAAGGGTTATCCAAAATGTTAGGAGGATCCTAACATTTCTCCTCTTTGTACATAGCTCAGACAGAAATTGGAGCTTCAAACTTAAAATTTAGTTTTCTTTTCCCTCTGGAGATTCTCCTGGGTAAAATGTGCAGAACAGAGCCAAGTGTAGATCCTCCTAGTTACAGACAACCTGTGAGTTCAAACCAGCTCAATATCTGTCTATAGTGGAGACATCATTCAGAGAAGGAGGAAGAAACAGGGCTCTTTGGGTTTTCATTGAGAATGTAAATTGAAGAAAGATAGTAGAAGCAGTTACTGCTGTTCTTTTTCCTCCAATAAATAATTCCACCTTCCAGAGGTGGTAATATTCCAACCTCAGGAAGATTCAGCCTAAGAGATGGAAATTGCTGAGAAGTGAATCCCTTTGCCACTTTTGAAGAATATGCTGTAGGAGCAACTGCTCCTCTGGTTCTCCAAGTTACCCTTTTGAAAACTACTAGTGGGAGAAAGAAAAGGTGATGTAAGCCACTTTAGAAGTTGTGAATGAGTGGGGAGATAAGTCCTGCATGGACCCAGGGAGGTGGACTCTGCCTCTTCTCAACCTTGCTTTCTTCAAGCATAGCAGCAGCATTCCCAGATGTACATAGAGGCTGGAACTTTTTGGTGCCTACATGGCGTTGATGTTCTGGTGTCTCTGTTGTATTTTGACCTGAAGCAAACTAGACTCATTTTTAAATATGTTATTGTGGAAACTTCCAAACAAACACAAAAATGATTGGATGAGTATGAAATATTTCATGGAGTAAAATTATTACCCATATATACACACCACTGAATCAAACCTATAATATTTACTTTATTAAGTATTCAATTAAACGTTTCACCTATTATAAACCTTTCTCTCATCTTGAAAGTGAACCAATCTTCTGATATTTGCCTACATTAAATTCTGTTTTGGTAATCCACATGGTTATGAGCTTATGTTTTAGTAATCTTTACACAAGGAAATTTGATTTTTAAGTTAGCCAACTCCATTGTCCTTGGTTACTATCTCCTGCCATGGAAACTAAGACATTTTATGAATTATAAAGTCTCTAACCTGTCAAATGAGAAATTTCTTCTCCATCTAGGCTTATAACCTTACTGCATCATTAGCATATCAATATCTGTTTCTTATATGAGTGCCGCAGTCCGGCTGCAGCAAAATAACCAGGGGGTGACGAACAACTTGTGTACATTGATACAGCAGGAGTAGGAGCCGTTTATTGTAGGACAACAGAGGTATTTATACATTCCACACAGCTTATCTTAATTAGCATAAACTAGATACATCAGTCAACCAATAAGGAGTCTCCACACTTTATGGCTCGCTGACGCCACCTCACAAACCACTCCCCCTGGCAAAATACCAGGCGCCATCCTGACTTGTTTACAGACTCTAACATATGAGACTTTCATCCATATTTCTCCAACAAAGAAGCTTTTTCATTTCTACAGCACATATCCACAATTGAAGATCCCTACAAACATTAATTTTACTTCCATCAAGTCCCAAGTAGGCATCATTGTTTGTACCTGTCCTCACTCTGACTTCTTAATCACTTGGCTATGATAAACATGATTGCATCATATCACACCTTATATTTGTTGTAATGTTTTGATGCATGTTGACTTTAGCATAGAGTCAATGAAGCCAGAGGACATCTCTAGAATTTCTTTGGAAGTCACAACTGTGTATTTCAATTCTGGCTGCACATTCTTTTTTTCTTTCTTGGCTTTTTTTTTTTTTTTTTTTTGTAACAGGGATGGAATCCAAAGGGGCTTAATAAACACTGTGTCATACCCTTACCCTTTTTATTTTTTCATTGTGAAACAGGGTTTCACTAAGTTGCTTAGAGCCTTGCTAAGCTGCCAAGGCTAGCTTTGAACTTGTGATATTCCTAGAGAATGGGATCTTTATATAAAAAACAAAACAAAACAAAAATTTCAGTTGTACTATGTCAGATTTATCTGAGATGAAGCTTAGGAATGTATACATTTCAAAGTTTTTTGGTGACTCACTTATACCTATTCTAGTGTTGATTTATGGACCAGAATTTGGGATCCTTTGCTAAAGTAAATAGTACTAAGATTATAAATCATATCTATTTCATATATATTAATTTACTATATTTATACATTTTGTGGTCATATTTTAGGCATCTTCATGATATTTTCTAGATATGTTATATAAAAGTTTTATTATTAAATAAAACTTTTTCAAACTAGTATAGAACATTCAAAGATATTCAAGTATTTTGAATTATCTCATATTAGTAATCATTCCTTGATGTTGCTTATGTGATATAAATAAGACAACTGTGATATAGTTATTTTACATCCTTCTACAACTAAGTGTATTTTGTTTAGAAGTGAATGGGACATATTGCCATTTTCTCACCACGTAGTTTGAGTGTCATCTATAATCTAGGTCTAAAGCAGAATATATGAATTATAGTTCTGTCTGGGATATACAATGTTATTTTTCAAAATTTAAATAAGTTTATAATTATTATAAAAATTACATAAATTATTTAAATTTATATATTTCTCCTAAAAATGGGGAGATCTGGGAAAACTTGGAATATGTTTTTACACTATAGATACGGGCTGAACCTGTTTATTGTATCTCCTCTATAAAAACAGCAGAAAAGCTAGTTTGCCCCACATCATATCACTCCATGTTTTCTTACACACTCATGTTACTTGCCTATTCATTTGAACATGTGTACTCTTGCTCTATGTATGATAGAATATACCAAAAATTTATAACAGTAAAACGATTAGTAACAGCTTCATTTGATTTTCAAAGTTACTGGAATATAAGAACTTTACAATGTATTATGCTTTATAATCTTGTTATTTAGCAGAATGCAAGTTGATATATATGTGCAAAGAGATATTGCACTTTAAAGCAAAAAGGAGCAAAGAATTCCACTCCTTTTTCCTTGCCTATCTCTGCAGATGAGAAAGACAATACAGTTGGTAACATTGCAAGTTATTCATTAGACTATAGGGGCCAATGAATGGGATTCATATATTCCAAAATATTACACTTACATTATGCCCTCTTATCTTTCTTACTCCCTTCATTCAATCAGATAAGTAAATTGAATGAATGACTCTTGTTTGAGTTGGGAATGGGGCTATACATAAGTCATGGTCTTAGGTTTTGTCCAGACTAATAATAAAATGAGAGAATCTCTACCATTTTTAAGGATGTAGCTCAGGAAGCAACTTCTACTCTGGAAAATTGATCGACAGAATGAGATTCATGTCTTCTTGTGTCATCAATCCAGAAATTTAAAAACAAACAAACAAACAACAAAAAAAAACAACTATCCTATTCTCAAGTCCCTTTCCAGCTGATTAGATTGAGAAGATCTGATTTACCTATTTATGGCACTAGAATCTTGACTATGGTAATCAGAAGGCTTCTCTAGATGGGTCTACAAGGAAACAAAAGTTCATAACTTGAAACTATGAAGTTGAAAAATCATTTACTAACAAAAGGTAGATCCTACACACTTTAGCTAAATGTATATATTCAGTTCTGTTATAAATTCCTATTTCATCATAAATAACTGATGACAATTAATCTATGACAAAAAGAATAAGTCAAGGTACAATCTAAATTTTGTGTTTTTTTTTCTCTTCATTCTACGATACCTGCACTGCAATGCCTGCTACTTGCTTTAAGGACCTATTACTAATTGAAGAATGCATCATAGGATTTAATTATTCACTTGCTCAAAGAAGGATCATTAACTTCTAGGGTTTGAATAGATTGATTTCTTTAGTATGTTTGCTTTCTTTTTAATATTCTTAGTAAAATTATGACTTCCTTCATGACTAAGGAAAGCAAACTGAAGAGAGCTGCTTTGGCTTCTTTGTCTCCCTCTGCCAGGACAAGTCACTGCTTTATTTGCCATATATACCTTTTGCTATTTTTCAGGTTATGCTCTTAGCGTGGCAAAGGAAGGATTATTTTAAAAACAAACAACAACAACAACAAAAAAACAGACTTTAGCAATGAACTGCTGTTTGAACACCGTTGGGACACTTCCTCCATAAAACATTTTACCTCTATCCGTGGACAGTGGCTTAAGAGAGCTCATGGATATTGTCATACCCAATGTTGTGAAGAGCAGCAGTGCTCAATAAAGATTTATTAAATGAATACATGAATGTGAATCCTCGAAATACCACTCAGAATATTGTTTGCATACCTAAAATAAGATGTGTCTCCATAAGAAAATATTGATGCTGAAAATTGATGTATTTTAAAACAATACTCTAATTTAAAATCTACACAGAGACATGTTTAGTGGTCTTAGTGTATTCCTTAGTATTGCTAGAATGTATTGTCTATTTTATCCATTATTAGATATTTGATTCCAGAGAAATATTTGAAAAACTTATCTTTTGCTTATCATTGTTATGCATTAATTAAAATTACACATAGAATAAAATAATTTATGACTTAATTCATAATAATTTAAATTTTATTTTATTTTTATTATGAGGTAAATGATATTGTTAATGGAACTGCTTTACATAGTCTCAGAAATTTAAGACTAATTTTGGTAGTAAAGTATGAGTAAGTTTAAATGATATTTAAAGCACAAGAGAGATAAAAGTACTATCATAAATTATCAATTATATATCTATCAATTATCTATTGATAATTTCTGATAACACTTGGTTATCAGAAATTTACTTTTTCTAAATTAGTCTGTATTGTAATATTTCTATTTCATATTTCATTTAAAAAAATGTGCTAACAGTTGCATTATGTGAAAGTACAAAGGAACCTGCCAAGTTCCTGGTGCTTATTGATGCCTCAACCTTCTTCAATTTCATGTGGTTGTAATCTCTAATAATATTTGGGCTTTGTTTAATAATTGAGTTTTGTGATATGTTCCACTAAAAGTCACAAACTCTAAAAACAATAGTAGGCTTCAGAAATCACCTTCAACAACACTGTGTTTTATATAGAAAGATCAAAGAAATTAAATGACTTATACAATGTCACATAGCTAGTTGTTTGCTGCATTCAGAATAGATTATATCATAAATGATTTCACTCACATGATTATCTTGATACATAGCATTGGAGTATAAATAATTGTTCTAAAATCACTTGTGTTTAATTTTTATTGGGCAGAAATTTGTCATTTATTGCAACATCAATGGAAATTCTGTGAATATACAGAGTCAAAACAGGAATAAATCTAACGAATTTTTTCTTGAAGTATAATTGAATGTTATATTAAAGAAAGATTACTTTTGTTAGCTAATTTTGCAACTATATAGGCCAAAGAAATCTATAACAACAGAACTTTGAAGCATGAGTGATGTGGAAGAGTTATGGATATTAATTCAGTCCTTCCATGTGGTGTTCAGTGAAATATTAAGCTTCAGAGTCTGTGTAGGAGTGGGTCTAAATATAGTTGTTATTTTGCATTTTTATTCTGCAGTGTCTCAGACATATTCATGGCAGGGGGAAAAGACAAACACACACAGACACACACAGACACACACACACACACACACACACACACACACACACACGTCGGCCACAAAAGCATAATTCTCAACAAGATCTCAATAAGATGCTGTAAGGTCATTTCTTCACAGCCAAACCACAGCATAGGAAGAAACAAAACACTGCTTGGTTCTGCTCTGATTTGGTCTTCCCAACTTCCCCTTTCCCTGTGGCCATCTGGATAGCTCCAAATGTATACCTTTCTAGAGATGCCAACCTTCATTAAAAACATCTTCCACATTGATCAATTTAACTTAAAAATATGATTGATCCATTCTCCAACAGCCCAGTCAACAATCTGTGGTGCTGGTGGTACAATGGAGATCAATATTTAAATGTTGTAGTTTAGAAATTAGAAACTTTTGATTCAAGAAGTAAAATTGGACCCAAGAGTATGTTTCACTTGGTAAGCAAATTATTTAAGGTTTTAAAATGTTTGATGAATTTAAGAATATCTGCGTATTCTTTAGTTTATCATTCTTCACCATCTTTTATGAGACAGCTTCACACATTGATTTTATTTGCTTGATATTGAAACCTGGGTTAGCAACCCCTACTTTGATGCCCATACCCACCCAATGTAGTACAGGTAGAATCATAGAATCATATTAGCCACAACAAATCTTGATATTTAAGATTAAGAAGTGAATCCAAAGAAGCAAAGCCATTTATATAAAATGAGGTACAAGTAAGAGGACAAGAGAAATTAACATTTGTAGTGAACCTGAAATGCACCAGGTAGTGAGCTAGGCTTTTTAGGTTCCATCGTCATATTTAATTTTGACATAATATGTAAAATGTTTTGTTAAGTCATATAGTTAAGGGGGCAAATCATACTTGGGAGTTATCCTGACCCAAAGCACACAGTCTTTCAAACAGAGCCAATGATTCTTTTCTTGGTGAACTTTATACCATATCATTTTGCCAACCTACTAGGCCAATTATTTTGAGTAAATAACTATGCTTGCAGTTTTCAAAATATATATTGTAAACTTACTGTGTGCTTACCTAACTACATTTTTGCTATAGGAACATTTCAGAAGGAATCCTAATCTGAAATTTACTTGATCTCCTCATTCTTATCTCTCTTTCAATATGTTATGTAAATGTTAGTCAAAAAAATAAAGGTAAAAAGATATGTAATTTTTCACCTGGATTCGATTTCCCTCTGTCATCTGTGAGCTTCTGGATTCAGTGGAAGATTATAGGCTTCTACTGTTCGAAGTTCCTCGGAGATGTTCCTCATTTCCTGGTCTTTGTGATCATCTTAGCACATCTGGATTCTTGGTGAACTTAAGTTCTTATCAACCTAAAATAGGTCGAAGAATATCAAACTCATTTATTAACTCAGCCCAGCCACAGTTTATACTTACACATCACACTCAGCCTTCATATAGAACCTTGACAACTCCTGAGAATTTTTATCCAGGCCTCACACCAGATCCACAGCTGAACACAGACAGAGGAAAACAAATTTAAAAGACCTCTATGTGTATCAGGAGACTTTCAGCCAGAATGCAGAGCTAATGATTTATTAAACTTAAGACAAACATGAAAGTCTGCAGACCTGTTGTGCCTGTTCCCTTCTCAATGAACATTAGACTTGAAATGTCCCTAAAATTTTCATCAGAATCACTTATGAATTGTATTTATTATTTATTACAATAGAGCAAAGACTATCTATTGGGCTTTTGAATATACCTATCAAAGTGATGCTAGTTGAACTCAACTTGTTAAAGGAGCCATTAGTAGAGGAATTAGTTGAAATGCACATATAAAGTATATTTTGAAGGCTTCATGAGACATAAACTTAGATCATGGTTCTGAAATTTACAAAGGGAAAATATTTTAACAAAAAGTACTGGGTAGCTTGTTGGTATTGATATGAAATAAGACCCTTGTGTGTAACTACTGAACATTCATGAATCCATTTTTGAGATATTAGCTTCACATTATTCTTTCCAGATACACAGACACACTGAGATGAGGAATACTCGATTCGACATATATACAATTATTTTGACATTTCATTGATATTTTATCTGTTTTAAAATTAAAAACATATCAAATTTTGCTTTTTATATAAGGAGTTCTAAAAAACTTACTTTTGTAATACAAATGGCCATGTGTTCGTGCCTACACTTTAGAACACACATACACCCCTCTAACAGATCTAATCCTTTATGTAAATTAAGACTTTTAATGAGAGGCATCAGCATCAGCTTCATGAGTAGGTACATATAGTTATCCATGTAGTGCCACTTTGGCCCATCTCATTGTCCCATCCTAAGATTTATTTGATCTCTTTTCATCATTAGTTCTGGTAAATGCTTTTCTCCAGCGTCTGTGTCAGCCTTGGGAGAAGGATGCCACTCACCTGTATTCTAAAGAGTAAGGTGACAAAGGAGAAAACTAAGATGCAGCTTGAGGGAAAGTCAAGTTGGTATCCAGGCAGACTATCAAGGTGATTTCTCCTTGTGGTGCAATTATCAGGAAAAGATAATCTGGTGAAATTCAGTGGGTTTGGAAACTATGAACTGGGCAAAGAAGATGACTAACAGTGAAAGTTTGAAGAAAGAGCCTAGAGACATTTTGAATTTATAAAGGGATAGTTGTGCAGCTTTTGGAGGAATAACTCTATCCTCAGAGTATGGTGGAGGTGGCTGTTCATAGACATTGCCCTAGCATAATAAGTTATTCACAGCCAGGCTGGTAAAAGGTGAAGCTTGTCACTAGATCAAGGATAGTGAATACGTTTTATTTTTCATGCCAAGTCTAGTTGATTGTAGTGGCTTCCTGGAGAGCTGTGGACAAAAAGACTCTAAGATCTTATTTAAACCCAAAAGTTTAGTATTCTGTGATTTATTCGTGATATCTGCATGGGTATATGTAAGTTATTAACATAGATCATGTTATATTTCTTTCATCTCTGTATTAAATATTTTTGTATGATTGGATAGTTATAGGGTTCTAAATCCAACTAATGGAAGGCTAATTCATCAGTTAAGCAACCTGATTACTGTTTAATTAAACTTCAAAATCTTACTTCATTTTTTTTTTTATAAATCTTTGTGGTACTAGGGATAGAACCCAGGGCCTTGTGCATGCAAAGCAAACACTACCAACTGAGCTATACCCCCAGGTCATAAACTTCAAAATCTTTACACACAGTGAAACTGGTTGGTGCAAGCATTTCAAGATAATTTAGTGGGGTTTCCTAACTTATTCTGAAATAGTATTTGTGAATATAGGTTTGTGGTACTGAAGAACATTAGGCAAACTGACATTTGGTGTTTCACTTTAGCATATGTACTCAAACCAAGTTCAAAAACATGTCACTTGAACTTAGGGCCACAATTCAGAACAAAACAAGGAATACTATAATAACATAAAGTTTTGTTATTTTAAAAGAATGAATTAGGCTGGGTATGGTGGTGCATGCCTGTAATCCCAGCGGCTCAGAAAGTGGAGGAAGGAGGATCACCAGTTCAATGCCAGCCTCAGCAATTTAGAGAAGCACTAAGCAACTCAATGAGACCCTGTCTCTAATAAAATACAAAATAGGACTAGAGGTATGGCTCAGTGGCTTAGTGCCCCTAAGTTCAATCCCTGGTACCCTCCTCCCCCCCCAAAAAAAAGAATGAATTAATTGTGAGAACAAGTATACGTTATGGTAATAGTTGTATGAACTACACTTTTGTATTTAGGTGTAGGTAACTCGGCAACAATCCCCAAAATATGTGCAACTAAGATTTGTGAATTTAAGGTGCTAAGACAGTAAAGGTCTACAATGGCACACATACAACCATAGAGGAGACAAAACAATAAGTTTTCCATATTAGAGATTAAGTGTGGACATTGAAACTTCTCTGAATAGTGCCCACAGTCAGAGTTGACCTGATAACTCGGATATAGGTGAATCACCAAATAGGGAAAACAGGAGGCCTAGCTGGGATGATACATGGTAAAGTCAGGAAAAGGAAATAAGGAGAAAGCTTGGTCCACTTGATTTTCTTATACATGAAATTACATAACAGTAATTTCATTATTTGTTCATGAGTCAGGTTTTTCCTCTTAAAATTCAAAGGTTCTTGGAAAAAATATTAAACTAAGTGTTAGCCTATTAGTACCTTAAATCCATTTATATGTTCATGAATGAGTATGTAAGATGCTTTCTTAAATATATGGTTTTTGGAAATGTTGACAAAGCTGCTATGGAAACACAGTGAAGAAGAATACAAGATAATTAGGTTAGGCAAAATGAAGGTTAGAAGAGGAGGCTTCAGGTAAAGAGGGAAGATCTCAGACCAGTGATTTCTTTAATAAGGGTACAGAGAACAAAGAAAATTCTTCAGGAACACTTTATAGAAAGAGAGTTTGATGAAAAATATCCCTCGCATAATTCTTAATGGAACTTATTGGGTCCAGAGCTGACATTAGACACCTTATAAAGTTATCAAATCTTCTTGGTTTGCCTAGGACTTTCCTGATTTTAGTGAGTGAGTGAGAGAGAGAGAGAGAGAGAGAGAGAGAGAGAGAGAGAGAGAGAGAGAGACAGACAGACAGAAAGACACAGACACACCAAGCACAAGTGCTCACACACTCATGCAATTTTTTGTTGTTGTTGTTGTTGGTTTTGGGGCTCTTTTTATGGGTAAGCTAATTGGATAACTTCTTGGTTTACAACAACCAAGGTTAATTTTCCAAAATTGTTGTACCTCCTTTCCTCAAGAAGTTTCATGATTAAGATGAGAAGTTCATTTATTTAAAATGCATATTTGAAACATATGACTATTCTAATGTATTTGGTGTTTTGTTATACTTGAAAGGTGAAAATCATTATACTTCATTATGATCATTGTTTTGTAAATCTTGAACTGGCTTTTCTAATCACATCCTGCCATTTTGCATAGTTACAATTGATTCACAATATAAAAGAACCACATTGGTCATTTCCTTCATATTTGACTGTTTTGTTTATTCTTTAATTTTAATTGATGACTAAAAATGATACAGATTTATGGTCCACAGCATGATACTTTGATGCATGTAAACATTGTGAAGTGGCTAAATCAAGCTACTTTTACATCACTTTACTTATTTGCATTACTTTACTTATTTGTCTGTTGTAAGAATACTATATGTCTACTCTCTTAGTGCTTTTCTCATGTCAAATATATATATTAACTGTAGTCATCATGGTGCAAAACAGGTCTTGTGAACTAATTCCTCCTGTCTAAATAAATTTTATTTCCTTTGACAATCATCTCACCAGTCTCTTTCCTCCAAGTCCTTGATAACTGTCATTTTACTCTCTGGTTCTATGAACTTGACAATTTTACAGTCCACATTGTCACTAAGATCATATACTATTTGCCTTTCTACATATAAATACATGCAGTATTTGCCTTTCTGTTTGTGGCTTATTTCATGTAAACGATATCCTCCAAGATCATCTATTTTGTCAAAAATAACAACATTTTCCTCTTTTTAAGTCTGAATAGTATTCTATTGTGTCTATATAACACATTTTCTATATCCCTTCATCTGTTGATGGACATTTTTCTTGGTTCCATATCTTAGCTATTGTGAACAGTGCTGAAATAACTATTGGAATTCAGACCTTTTTGCGTTTATTAATCTTCTTTCCCCTATTCTGGCTTCGAAATTCAATCAGAAATTTAAGTAATCAATATAAAATACTTAGCAGAGAAAATCTATAGTGAATTATTATGTGATAGAGGAGAAAAAATAATAGTGCTTTGAGTTGGAGGGCATAAGGATCAGGGGAAAAACAGTGCCCCAAATCACTATAAGTATTTAGGAGAAAACATTGTAGACATTTTCTTTTCAAAATGGTTGAAGTGAATGACTTAGGAATGAGATTCTTTGTTACTCAATATTTTGAGCTGAATTGGTAGCCATGAATCCACTTACTACTCGAAAATCATAGGATAATTGGACATAACCAACAATAATTAAATATAGGTCATTAAAATGCGGAATTATGTGTAGATATAATCAATTCACTAGGAAATACTCTATGTATTTTCTAATATAAATTTTTATATTTTAAAATTATTTAAATCTAGTTAATATATTTAAATAAGAATTAAAAAGTGTTATATTTTAGTGTAGACATGTGTGTGTTTCCTTGTTTTAATTAACTGTAGTAGTCATATGTTGTTATCAACAAGATGAAAGCAAAAATATATATTTTCATATGAATGTGTTGGATATATTGATAAAGGTATTTTAGGCAAAATTACATATTTTGATGAGTATATTAATAAAAATGCCTATAAAATTGCATACCAAAGAACTATAAGATTCACTGTAAATACCTCAGAAACCAAAATATTATGAGCATAAAGGAGAATAAGAGATTGAGAGAGAAGACAATGATATATTTACCATATTTCTTTATTTCTATCAAGTGAAAATTACTACTTTTTAAATTTTAATTACTAATATTTTATTTGACATAAGACTATATAGTTCATAAAAATAGAACAGAAATTTCTGGTATAGAATAATGGGACACAAGATATGAGATCTAATTTCAATTTCATTTCCAAAAGTTATGGCATATTTCTCTAATTTTCCTAAATTTCAAATGAAAACAATGATAAGCATAATATTAGAAAATTATTTCTTCTAAAATATCTGAATAAAGCTTCAACTCCTTTTAATTATGCTGCATTACTAATTTTTCACCTTCACATCTATTTTTTGCTAACCACTTTTAGTTAAATGGGATACATTGCAATTATCAACATGTTGCAAAGCTCCTTGTCTATGAAATCTTACTCTAATGCATGTCCTTAGCTTACTGAAATTTTATCTTTCCTCTTCCATACACATCCTTCAAAGTCCTCCTCCATTTTTTAAAAGGAAATAAAATGTCATCAGTCTCTGAAACTTCCCTGATCACCTAATGTGCAAATTTTTTCTCCCCTTGAAGCAGCAGAAGCTCTTTGTAGGTCCCTGGCACCCCAGGTTTCCCTCTTTGTTTGCATTATTTGCATCTGTATAGTTTAGTTATCTCACCTACAAAGTTGTAAACCACTTAAGGACTTTAAGTATTAATTTGCATTTAATTTTTAAAAAATCTGTTTCTTCAAATTCTTAAGAAATGCTTAAATTTTAAGTTAAAAAATGACAATTTAGATTGTGACAGTTAAGTGGATACGAGCAAAAGACTTGGAATGTCTAATTCAGAGACAAGAGACTCTTTACTATTCAAAACCATGGTAGTACCAAGATATTTAGAATTTTCTCATACATGTTCCCCAATGCGCAAATTCTATAAGACAACATGAAGAGAGATAGGTGACAGGTGTACATACTTTGTTTGCAAACCAAAAAGAGAAACCATGAGCTTAGGGAATCACATCATTCCTATTGGACAGTGATTCTGTCTGCTCTCCTGCAGGAGAGGCTATTTCTATCTTTCATGTCACTCAAAAAGTTTGGAAAAATGGTTCTCAATGCCTCTGTTCATAATTCATGTGGAACTGTGAGAAGTCCAATGAGAATTGACATACACACATATTCAGGCAACTATATTCTAAGAACTTCACATATGCCATAGTTTCAGGTGCTGACAAAAGGTTACAAGGCAAACCACAGCACTTAATTTCAAGGACTAATTGGAAAGATGTGAAGTGGACAGTAGCTTTATGATATGAAATTCCAGTCCAGTGCATCTTTCCCAATGGAAAAAAATTCAAATTTTTCCTGTTCAATTTATCCTCTGTATTACATTTTCCTCCACATTAGTGATAGCCCTCTTAATTTAAGTCATGTACTTTTATATGTATTACATCATAAGATAAGAAAATCATATATTAGCCTCTGTTATGAAAAAGAAAATATTAGCAAGAGCTATGTACCTTAATCCACAAGAATTGTCTTTATCAAGTAGTTAATATAGATATTACTACATGTTTTATTTTAAATGTGAAGATTTGGACCTGGGATACAGAATAAATACTTGATCCAAACATCAAAACTTACACATGATTAAATGATCCCCTTTACTCAGTTACCTAATTAATGATAAAACTCTAGAAAGTCAACTCTTACACATGAGTAGATGGTCCCCTTTACTGAATTACCTAATTAATGATGAAATTCTAGAAAGCTAACTCTCCTTCCACATTTTAGAGCAGAGCTGATCCTGCTAACTATCACCATCACTGCTACAATTGCTACTACTACTGCTACTACTACTAATAGTTTTAAAATTAAACCATATAAATGAATCTCTTATAAAACATTGCTAATTATTGTAGACATGTCACATAAAAATGCATTTTCACTCTGATTTACAAACAATAGCTCCATGTCACAAACAATTCATCACAATATATATTATCAATGGAAATATCAAAATTTTTTTCATTGATATATTCCCCTTATCATGGGTCATGCAGTTGAATTCCAATGTATTTATGTGTTCTCACTTTATTTAATAGATCCCATTAATAAGGAACAGTGATTTCATTCCATGGAAACAATGGTGCCTCCCCAACAGAAGCATGATGACATTTTTAGGGTTTTAAGAGGTAAAAAGCAGTTACTTTGTTCCGCTTCTTCATAGGCTGTTCTCTGCTCTTAAAAAGTTTTGCAGGAAGTGAATTAATGTAATAGTTTTTACAGTCTGTATAATATAAAATAGACTCAGATTAAGCTAGCAGACTTGTTATTTGACAGTTTATAAAATATTTTAGTATCTTTTTGGCAGTAGCAGTTTGAATGTTGGCAAATGTACACATTGCTTGCAGTTTCAAAACCTTGTAATGAGTATTTTCCACTGTAATAGCAGAGAGCTGAAATTTGGATAAACCACTTAGACTTGTGAACTCTGACATGCATGGTAACAATGTCTTTGTAAAAGAATTTTGTCAAGTATTGGAGCTCCTACTAATAGCACATCCATCTTTCTGCACACCATAAATCTTAAGAAAATTTCTATTACTCTGCAATTTGTCTGGCTTATGCTATTTATTAGCCATTTTATTCTGCTGCTTTAAGAAGTAATGTGATGTTCATTTTATTGCTGGTTCAATAAATTGTTAATTATAATGCAGTGATTGCAGCTGACGTGATTTAAAAGCCACATTAGCACTATAGCATTAAGTTTTAACTATTTTACCCTTCAATTCCCTGTTTATACAACAGTAAAAGGAAAATAGCCTTAGACTAATTTAAAAAATGAAGGTACTTATATCTATTGATCACATGCCACATTAGAAACTTTTTTTAGTAAAGGTTACACTTTTCTCTTGAAAAAGAAATGGTGAAAGATATGTAATGGAATACTTAAAAGCATCTTACGTTGAGACAGGTAGCATATAAGCAAAGTTAGTTATATCTACATCTAATATTTTAGTTCTTATATGAACTATTACATAAGAAGGTACATAGGTCACAAAAATTTTACAAATATTTTCCTTCCAAAATTAAAAAAATGTTACTAAAATATGAAAAAAGCAACTTTTGAAGAATATTTTCAATTTTAAACCCCAAATGGTCAAACATTGAACAAGATGAACACTCCCTATTTTTTTCAGGCTCAAATGAGGAACTCTTTCTCACTTGCCTAAAATATATGAATATCGTTCCCACATTGTTGATCTTTACAAATCCATCAAATCACACATTTCTGAACAAATTGTGACATTCCCAATACCATACATATAAGCAGTGAATCACATACTGCTCAATACAATTTCAGAGTGTAAATTCTATCTTCTCATCTATGGTCTTAATTTTTCTCACTGAATTTAGCTAATTGAAATCAAGAATTTCACACTAAATTTGTTTGCCTACAGCCTCTCAGAATTTTGCAAAATTCCAGGCATAATATAAGTTCTTCATTTTTGCTGATTCCAGAATCTTCTTTTAAGGCTGAATATGTACATTCTGAACATTGGGTGATTCATGATGTATCATTGCTGTCACAATGGTAAGTGAGTGGCTGGTGAACATGCCCATTAATGCTGACTTTCTATGAACTTTAGGGTTCAATATGCAAAATGGGGAAAGGAACAAGTATCAGTTTATTTGGACCTCTTCATGCACCTTTCTCTCACCCTGAGAGACCACTTAAATTTGGGCAAAGCAATTAATTATTTATCTGCAATATTTGTAAGATTTTATTTAACAAATATCCGACTCCTTGGTTTATATCAAAAGAACTTAAAAACAGTATACTACAGTGATTCATCCACATCAATGTTTACAGCAGCACAATTCACAATAGCTCAATTGTGGAACCAACCTAGATACCCTTCAGCAGATGAATTGATAAAGAAAATGTGATACATAGATACACACACCCCCACACAAAATGGAATATTACTCAGCATTAAAAGAGAATATGCAGGTAAGTGGATGGAGTTGGAGAATATAATGCTAAGTGAAGTAAGCCAATCCCCAAATTCCAAGAGTTTTCTCTGATATATGGATGCTGATTCATAATGGGGTTGGGGGTGCAGCATGGGAGGAATAGACAAACTTTAGTAGGGCAAAGGAGAGGGAGGAGAAAAAGGGGGCATTGGAGTAGGAAAGACAATGGAATGAGATGAACATCATTACTCTAAGTACATTTATGAAAACACAAATGGTGTGACTCTACTTTGCATACTATCAGAGACATGAAAATTGTGCTCTATTTGTGTAATATGAGTTGAATTTCATTCTGCTGTCATACATAACAAATCAGAAATAAATAAATAAAGTTAAATATATATTTATACTCCATTTTTATATTTAGGAAAAAAACAAATACATGTTGAAAACCTTCCAAGTGTCAGAAATTCTACTACATAGTATAAATAAATTGTAGATGACCTTGTAATGCTTACTTTCTACTATATGCTTAACAAAACTCTTTTAATTTTTTTCCATACTCTAAAAAACATTGATCAAACAATTTACGAATATTCATTTTGTGCTTTCTGTGGCATTGGAGTTTCTTTCTTTCTGAAGTCTTGTCTTAATAAAAATCATATTATTACATGAGAGTAATCCATTTGTGCTTATTTGAATGAAGAATTGGTACCTAACTATTTTATATTACCATAGTATATTAAGACATACACATATGCAAAACATTTCAAACCATTTAGTTTATAATAGTAAGTTATATTTTAATATACAATCAGATTTTATTTCTGCTATTCTACTCCTACTCAGACATTTACGTTCATAATAAGAGAATCATTCAAATAATATTATGAACAATTTATTATCTATGAACCTTTAGGAAAAAAAAAGAACAAGTAGGGGAAAAGGACTTCTCTTTTATCCATTGTTCACAACACAAATCTGAATTACAGAATTTGTTTATTCTTTTATCATATCTTTAACCTGATTATGCAACTGGTACAACATTAAAATAGCCTTCAGGGTTAACATTTCTTAAGATTATAGAGATTTAATTCTAAAACTGAATATAGTATATAATGCAGGCAAGCAAAAACAGTCTTGAATTCTTTCTTATACATCCTTTCTTGTAAAATGTTTATATTAATACTAAATTGTCTTAAACGGCCAGAAATGTGCATAGAGTTTTTTTTTTTTACTTATCAGTCTATTTCAGATGTTCTGGGCCATCAAGCTACATCTCAGACTGAACGATTCAGATTCCTTGTGGATGGAGCCTGAACACCCATATTTTTAAAATTTTCCCTGACTTATACTAATAAATTATTATCAAAAAACCCACTACCATACTAATTGTTTTAGGATATCATCCTGTAGCTTGATTTGATTAGAACCTGTTTTTTCCTCTTGTAGTAAAAGTTAGATAATAGAGAGTCTTTGAAAATTGACATTCATAAAAGCATTGTAAAATATCAAAGGAGTTATCAGAGGACATAAATTTTAACCTTTTACTTCATAAATAGTGTTTCTGTGTGCTATATGAACTCTCGTCAAATCATGTCACTTTCAGATGCTCTTGAGAAAGATGATGTTTAATGTATGTTCTCAAATTCCTATAAACAGGCTTTGCTTTATGTATTTATTATTTAAAGTTTCCTTTAGCTCTAGAAAAGACCATGATTTGAAGGATGAGGATATGTATTTCTCAAAACCTTAAGAGCCAGTGTCCTATAGCTATTTTCTTGGTCTTTATACAGCATTCACTCTGATATTTATATGTTTAAATTCTAAGTTGGATTTTTTTTCTCTTTTGGACTTTGTAAATGTATCATGTGCTATCATTTCACTGTTTCTAGTTTTCTGAGTTACTACCTCTATAATAATATTCCAAAATTATTTCACTGATTGTAATTCTAAAAATTAATAGCTCATAGGCTCTTTTTAAATTTTTTTTATTAATTTTTTATTTTTTTTATTGGTTGTTCACAACATTACAAAGCTCTTGACATATTATATTTCATACATTAGATTGAAGTGGGTTTGGGAGTTCATAACCCACTTCATAGGCTCTTATATAGGTCCCAGAACTCTAAATCTTGGTGCAAAGTTCTTGTTATTACCAGCATTATCATGTTCTTATAGGAACAATGACTATATCCTAGAATATTGACAGTGAGCATTTTATTGACCTTATACATAATCTAATTAGAAACATTTTTAATATGATCATTTTGTTTTGTCTTGCAGTTGATTATGTGTGTTTTAATTGTTAGCTTACCATTTCAAAATATTTACCATACATTAATTTTCATTGTTCAACTGGAAGTTTTTTTTCCCCAAGACAGGTGATCTTATTTATGAATTTTGGCTTCATTGAAAACTATTCTATATTTCCTATAATTGCTCATCCCCAACCTTACCTGTCGTGTATGCACGTGCTCAGAACCTGGCTAGAACATTTCTTAGATCATCTGTATATCTAGTAATGGAAGTACATCAGGAAGCTATAGAAATCAAAGGAAAGCCTATTCATTAAGTTACTCTTATGACATTTCAACTGCATGTCTTACAGAATCTCATCTTCAGCCTTCAACCTGAAACTTTGATTTATAACCTCCCTTCCCTGAAATCTCTCCTCCATCTCTATAACTATAAGTGGCACCAACATTTTCCCAGTTGCTCAAGCCAAACTACAGTAGTCATTCTTTATTCTTCTCTCAACCTCATATTCAATCCATCAGACAATCCCATTTATTTTATCTTCAAATTAAATCTAAATTCCAGTCACTTTCTTCATTTTCACACCCATAACCTTTTCTGCGATATCATCACCTCTTACCTGTTATCTAACCCCACTTTATTTCTTGCCCTCTCCTTACTCATAATCCATTCTTTACAATAACAAGAATGATGTTTTAAGGCAATAAATAGGATGGTGTTATTATATTGCCATGTACAACTGGCTCTCATTTTATTCTCACTTCAGGATGAGTCATCCCCCACTGCTCACCTCTCATGGTACTGCAAATAGCAGTCTCCATTCTTCTTTGATACAAATACATAGAGATCTGTAAGATTTAGGGCCTTAAAAAATGCTACTTCCTTTATTGGATTGTCCTCTTTATTTATTTGTTTGCTTGTTTATTTTTGTAGCTAGCTGTTTGAATTCTTTAAGATGATTGCTACTCTTATGAATAGAATAGAGATTGGGAGGGCAAACTCTAAAAGGAGAAGAAAACTGTGATATATTGAATAACTAAACAGATTAAAATAAATTCCAAACCATGAGTTTATAGGACTTTTTAATAATTGGATGTGAAAAGAGAAAGAAAAGTGTCAGGGATGATTCTTAATTTGTTGGCTGTAGCAAGGAATAAAATTCACTGGTAGCAAAAGCCTGAAAAGAAGATGTAGGTCATACTAGTGGACAAGGGAAGGCAACAAGGATTCCTGAACTCACTGGGAGAAAAAAATCAACATTTAATCTTGACCTACTGAATTTGGAAGATTTGAGAAGTGTGGGCGGTGGAGAATTGAAGAATGACTGTCTTGTATGACTTATGTAAAATGTGTATCATGGAGACAATTGAGCTAAGGGACACTGGAGCAGGAGCAGGTCTAGGAACAAATTAAAACTCAACCAGATATTAGCACTTGGAGTTGCAAAAGGGGCCTAGGTTAGAGCTATAGCTTTGAGAGTTGTCAGCTTAATAACTGAAGCCAAGAGAATAAGCAATATTATGTAAATGCAAAGAAGCTTATGATAAAACCAAAGAGGTTGAGAAAAATAGAACAAATAAGACTTAAAATTATGAGCTACGAAATACTAGAACAGTGCCCCGAGGGTTTAGTATGCAGGAAAAACAAAAGAAAAAGTGAGGACTTTCCTTAAAGCCATTCCATTCTGGCTAGGTTTTGAAAATGCACAATACAAGGGATTTGATGAAAGAGATATGACAGGTACACATTGGTATTTATGGGCCACCCTGTTGATGAGCTTTGTTTGCTTTAAGTTAGATGCTCTGCAAATTCTGAGAGGGGTCATACGGTTCAGTAAAATTCCATTATGTATAGTAGAAAGGTATGGTTAGTCAGTAGTTCATAAAAATCTTCATAAAAAGAATGAGCTGTGTAAATCAAATTCCTCAAATAAAAAGACTGATTTTGGGCCCAGGTCTGTACTGGATACTGACTCAGATTATAATTCAAACATCCTATTTTTCAAGAGTTCTTCCTTTAATGGAAGATGTTGACAGATAGAAATTTTAGAAACTAAGTAAAATGTTATGTAAAAACTTCTATAGTAAAATGATTAACACATAATTATCCAACCATATAAAAAATGCTTAATTCAACTTATCATAGAAAAAAAGTTTGATAATGTATGTTATATTGTAGTTGGCATTCATTACACCAGCATACTCTCCTCTTTTGTTTTAAGATATTTATTGTCCTGCAAAGCTATTTCTTAATCTCTGGGTAACAATCTTCTCAGAATATGTTATAACATATGTTATAAGTGTGTATACAATGTTATAATTGTTACAATATTACAAATTTTCAAGAACTTTCTGCACCTAAACATATAAAGATAAATGGAGTCTTCAATGTGTGGTTCTAATATTTTATTAATTCTGAACTTTAGAATATTTTAAAAATGAAGATATATTTGCAAAGTACTCTCATCTACTTCTGAAGTCTCTGTTTTAATCTGCACATCAGTTTAATTTTCCAATAGGGGACTTTGATTCTATAATGACATTCTCCTTTTTAATTAGCATTCATCCCCACTCATACACAAAGTCCAAAATTCTATTTCTTGCTTTATAACTCACTTTAGCTTACCTTTTATCTGTAATTCAAAGATCTTTAAATTGTGCTTGTCCCAATTTATTAGAACTTTTATTGTGATTTGTCAAACTGTTATGAAGCATTGTTTCTATGTTGGACATAATAGTGATATTACAAATTCAATAGGTATTAAGAAGAATTTCTATCTAAGCTCAGGGAACACATCTTCTCTTTATACATATTATTTTTTATTAGAGCATTATAGTTTTACAAAGTATGTGGGTTCATCTCAACAAATTTACATGCATAAAATTTGTTTTTAATTCATGTTTCCCACTCTCTTCTTATCTCTCCCCCATTCTTCTTTCTCTACTGATCTTCCTTTTGGTCATCTCTTTGCTTATGTTTTGAATGGTTCTTTTAACTTATACATACAGATAAAAGTCCCTGTGGTATATTTATAAATGTACATAGCATGATTTAAACAAATTCTTCATTTCCTCCCTTTTTCTGTCTTCTTTATTTCCCTCTCAGTCTCCTTTTACTCTACTGATCTTCCCTCAGTCTTTATGACACATCCAACACTCCCCTCCTTCTTTATTTTACTCTAGCTTCCAAATATGAGAGAAAACACCCATCCCTTGATTTTCTGAAAGTGAATTATTTTACTAGCATGATGTTCTCCATTTTCATCCATTTACAGTCTTCTTTATGGCTGTATAAAATTTCATTTTGTATACAAAGCACAATTTCTTAGTCCATTCATTTATCTATGGGTATCCATGTCTTCTTAAATCCGTTATAAATAGTTATACATGATAGTAGATGCATTTTGACACATTTTATACAAACAGATTACAACTTCTTCATCTGGCTGTACATGGTACAGTAACATGAGTATGGCATCTATGTTGATTCCATAATTTGGCTATTGTGAATTGTACTGCTACGAACATTGAGGTGGCTATATTGCTATACTGTGCTGGGTTTAGTTCTCTTGGTTAATACAAATGAGTAGGATAGTTGGGTCATATGGGTGCTATTCCTAGTCTTTTTTAGGGATCTCTATGCTGCTTTCCAGAGTGGTTGTACTTTTCTACATTCCTACAATGTAAGAGGATACATTTTCCCTACATACTACCAGCATTTATTATTGTTTGTGCTCTTGATACTTGCCATTCTAATTGTGCTGAGATAAAAAAATCTTTGTGTAGTTTTGATTTGCATTTCTCAGAGAATACATTTTCTAGTGAATGATTCACGAATAGTCTGTTCTTGAGATACTCTTAACTTGGCATTCTTTAAACACCCTTCATTTTACTGTGCCATTTTGTGTTTGTAATGAATCCTACCACAGAGTCTCTCCCTGTTCTTCCCTACATATTTTGAAATTTTGAGCCCATCCAACTTTCTACTCTTACTGTTTTGAAAAGTGGTCTTTGATTATTCAAGCTGGATTAAGGGAGCCTTTCCTTTGTGTCATAGAGCTTTTTACACTGTCACGTGTTACTTATATAAAAAAAACTACAGCGTATGTCAATATGTTGTAATTTTCCTAATGATTATAATAGTATATAATCTATAGTTATAATATTTGACGGGTAAGAATATCATTTTGCATTCCTGTATGGTTATTTATCCTAGGACTTCAGACCAATGTATAAATGAATGTATTCATAAAAGTAGAATAGTCAGTGGTACTATGTCATGTTCAAAGTCACGATGCAGAAACATTTCTACTAGAAATCAGGCTGTCATTCATTTTCATGTTACTCATATAACTGGGAACAGATACTAAATAAATACTGAAATGAATAAATGAACTAGGGAAATGTGAATGGGCTCATTTAAAAGGTTAATCTAGTGCTGGGGTTATAGCTCAGTGGAAGAGCTGTTGCTTAGATATGTGAAGCACTGGGTTTGATTCTCAGTACCACATATAAATAAATAAATAAAATAAAGTTTTATCAACAATAAAAATATTTAAAAAGGATATTATTTTAGCTATAAATTACAAATTAACTAGATTTCACCAGATGATTTCATGAGAAAATATATTTTCCTTTTTGAAAGTTCTTGTTCTATTCATAACAATTTCTTGGTGTTTTTTAAATAATTCTTTTTTAAATTTTTTTATTTTTTCTTTATTTATTTAGTTTTTAATTTTTGAAATAATTCTTCAAAATATAATTCTTCCTTCTTCTCTCCTTGGGTTATGATTAACAAAATATTTCAAAGACTAGAAATTGTTTATTTCATAGCTTTAGTTTAAGCCTGAAGTAAAACATCATGTGACCCTCCTCAATCAAATCTGGTCTAATATTCATAATAAAACATTGACCACAAAGTACTATGAAGAAAGTTATGCATATATACCCTGCCCTAAATCCTTGTATGCTCCCTCTTTCCCTACATTCCATAGGAGGAGACATGGAACTTGAAGATAGAATCCAGTATTTCATTTCGAGCGCAAATGTGATTTCTCACTGTTTCATTTATCACTGTTATAATCCACTTTTTAAATTTGTTTGTGAAGGTAAGAATTGCTGTTCTTGACATGTCCTTGGAAGAATGCTATGCGTATTTGTTTTTCTCCTCTTTGCTCCCCTGTTTAAAAAACTCATCTACATCACATATTGGTGTGTGTGGGGGGGACTGGTGTGGAGAAATATCTATAAACTTAGAAGTTTCTTAGAGTGGATTGTTATAAAATTCCTTCTCTATGCAAGGGAAAAGTCCAAGACATAACATCTTGAAAAGGTACAGTCTGCAAGCCATCCCATTTATCATTCCTTGAGATAAACTAACTTTTCCAAACATGAAAAAAAACATCATTGTTAACTCTGAAAAACTTTTAAAGCTAGACTCCAGTTCTTGGTGAATGAACTCATTGCAGAAAATTAAGTAGTATTGTTCCATTACATATGAGTTTTTCTGTTCCAAAGGGGAAGTAGGTACATGTAGAAAATTAAGGGAAAATGAAAAAAGATTAAATTGACTAAATGTGAGTGTGTATAATATATGGCTAAAGTGGTAAAAAGTGATAGAAATCCATTTATTCATAAATAGTCCTTAGGGAGAAAGTATTAGTAGAAGCTAAGGATAAAGTCTCTATATTTGCATCACTAAGGTTCACATACTGACTCTACCACTTGATAGATTATTGCGAAAAAATTACTTAACCTGTCTATGCCTTAGTTTTTTCTTTAATGAAAGGTAAAACTGATACTTAACTTCTAAGTCTGTCCTAAGAGTCCATCAATGTATTGCAATGTACTGCAAGATTCCAAAAGACACCATTATAATTAACATTTTTATTTTATTCTGGGTAGAATAAGGAGTACCCACGATAAAATGTGAATAGCGTTTCCTTGAACTGTAAAATATGACAGTCCTGAAAGTACTTAAATCAATGACTAGCTACAGTTTTGAGTAACTAGGACACAAATTAAATGCTAATAATTGCATTAAATATCATTTTTGTACGTACTGTACTCTGCACCAAGCAAAGTACCAGGTGTCAGGCACACAATGATTAGGAGGACATATCCAGTTCCTACTTTCATAGAGCTTGCAGTTGAGCAGGGAAGACAGAAATTTTTGAAAAGAACAAGATGAAGAATGCTGATTTCCCGAAGGAGCTGTGAGGACAATTTTGATAAGCAGGACATGATCTACATGCTCATAAAACTATGTTACTTTTATTCTGTATTGCTCTATTCTTTTGGATATCATTAATAATCCTGCAATGAGCAGGATTCATAGCAATTTTAGAGCCATAAAAGCATTTTAGTTCAATCTATTTATTCTGGTATACTAAGAAGATAAGCTTAGAAAGGAATTTTTGATATTTCACTGTCAGCAAAGGTATAATATTGTTCTTTTCATAGTAACAATGAGTAGAGGTAAATTACTACTTATATTTCATAACTTATATTCATAATATTTTATAATTAGAGTCTTTTTATTCCTGACAGTTGACTACATGAATAACAGAAAGTAAAAATCATTTCCCAACTTTCTAGAAATAAATACTCTTTTAAGGTAAACAAAGATGACAGATAAAGATCCATTCCAAACTATGTATATAGCCAGGCATTATAGTATGTGCCAGTAATCCCAGAGAGGCTGAGGCAGGAGGATGCTATGGTCAAGGCTAACCTGGGCAACTTAGTGAGACCTTGTCTCAAATAAATAAGCACACAATCTATGTTAAAGTCAATTAGTCATGCAATAGGCACATGCATAATTTAATTTCTTTGAATTAAACTTATACTCCAAAAGTTCTTAAACCTTTAAAATAGTGCCTTGAGGATAAAGTAGATATAATCAGAACATTTCTCATAATAATAAGTAAAACCTTAACAGAAACAGCAGTTAATATTCTAACGTACTGAGAGGAAGAAAGAGGGGAGGAGTGAAAGAGTGTGGGAGGCTGGGGAAAGGAGAAAGGGAGATGCATTGTCATAGTTTTATATATGGTAGTAGCACAGGTGATAACTACTTTATTTCTTATATAAGAATCTAGACTGGTAAAATAAAATCCAGTTTGATCTTTTTAGTACTTTTCTAATTAATATATAATATAAATATGATAGAAGAAAGAGATTTTAAATGTATAGTTTACTGAGTTGCGATGATTGCATATAGCATTTTATTTATATCCTTATCAAAAGATATATTATTTTTATTATCCAGAAAAATGTCTTTGGGCCTTTATAGTCAAGAAGAAGCCAATTTTCTCATATCATCCACATTTTAGTACTTTTGCCTTTTCCAGATTAATATTGACAACTTTCTAGATCATGTAACTCATCACATAGTAGACCATATATTTCTAGATCATCACATAAGTGAAATCATCACATATCATCTTGAGTCTGGTTTCTTTTGCTCAGCATAAAATTTTTAGTTTCATTGATGATGTTCCACATTTCACTGGTTCATCAGTTCATTCCTATTTATAGTTGAGTGTGTTCTGTATAGAAAAATGCTTCTTGATGAACATTTGTATTGTTCCTTGTAGGGGGCAGTTTTTATAAATGCAGTTGTTATTCTGAGTATTCTTTGCAATATTTTGTAGACACAGAGTTGATACTGATAGTCATAGTAAAGGTGTATGGTTTGGTTTATGAGGCAATGCTAGAAAAATTTCTGGGATCTCTACTGACTGTCTAGGTAATATAAATTCTCTCTTTCTAGCTGTTGCAACTATTGCCAAGCCTGTTGTAAACCCCACTAATTTTTCTGCTTATGATACCACAGGCAGTTAATTATTCTTTCTCCTGTTGTGTTCCTTTCAGCATTGTTATTCCTTATCTGACATTGCATAATTTCATATGGCGTATGCAATATTTTAAACTTCAGCCAAAGTTGCAAGGACAGTATTGGGCAGATTTCTGGAATTCCTTCTTTTCATAGCTTCCTTCCCTGTAGCACACTGTCTCATAAAATGCAGTTCTCTCAGTAGACCCAAACTCTGATCTCCATGTTCTACCTCACTGATATTGATGATCTCTGTTGGGTCTCCCATCCTCAGTGCCATGGTCCAGAAAATGTCACCAAGTAAAATGCCAAGACCGTTGCTGGGCTCACCCTCTCTAGTTTTTTCTTCCAAGGAATTTGAATCCTATGCTGCCCTTCCCTTAAGAAAATTTCCTTCAATAATTATTTCATATGTTTTATCCAGTTTAGACATAATAGGTTTTAGAGGCTGGTTGTAAGTGGTAGAGCACTTGCCTAGTATAGGCAAGCCCCTGGATTCAATCCCTAGCACAACACATACACGTACACACAAACACACACACACACACACACACACACACACACACACATGCACACACACAAGTAAGACAATATATAAATGTAAATGAATTTTCTTTGACTGTTGGGAAAAAAACAACACTTCTCTCTCTGTTTTGTTTTTCTTCATTTCTCTCTTTTTAGCTTGACTTGAACGTGGGAGAATATTGGCCTAGAGGTGCTATCATCAATCTTGCCGCCACATCAGATTTAAGAATGATACAATATGGCAGATAGAAGGGACAAAAGATGAAAAGACTGTATGACCTGATGATTTCATTGAAGTGAGCTTAGATTATGTGATCTAATAAATTTCTGCATTTTCCTCAGGCATATTTTACTCAGTATTGTTTTTTTTTTTCCCTTTTGGCTTACTTGCCACCCAAAGAATGCTGATGTATCTTTCAAAAGACAATATTTTCTATCAGTGGCTCTGTGGGGGGTGTTGTTATTTTAATTAATATCAATTGAGTCTGTATCATGTATCAGACACTGTGTTCTTGTTAACATTAGTTACAGTTCAGTCTAGAGGGATCATTTGATATAATGTAATAATTTATATCATGTTGAGCTTTATAACACTGAAAATATTCAGCTGTCAATAAGTGAGTTTTATTTTCTAAAATTAATGTTTAAAATTGATTAAGAAAACAGATGTTGCAAGTTAATATTAAGTATCCATTGGGGACTGTTTTTAATGTACTTTCCTAGTAAAATTAAAAATATTAATAATTGTTTTATTCTATATTAACATTAGCAAAGGAAATGAACTATTACAGTGAGACAAATAACAATGTTGTATCATCTATTATTTTCTTCATTATTATAATTTTAGCTTGACATCCATGCATATCAACATGTATGTATAAATATATTTATATTGTGTTTGAATGTTTACATAGAATTTCCATATTAATTTTCAGAAGTTTCTTAATGGGAAGAGTTTCAAATTTCAAGAGGAAAATATTGAGATACATAAAATTCTTCAGCACACATATCCTGTCTTATTTACCTGTAATCAGGAAGTTACAATTAAAATCATACTTATTATTCAGGATCAATCAATTTCTAGCATGAGTTGATCTAGAAATAGCAATAATAAATTTTTCATGATAAATATGTTCCAGGAGAAAATGCAAGAGGTCTGGTTTAATAATCTGAGGTGCCTGGAGTATTCCAAAGCAAACAAAGAGGCAGACCAACGATAAGAAAAGACCAGGCCCCATTAGAAATGAAAAACATCTTATTCCGTAGAAACATATTCAATACATCTTCTGTGTAAGGCACAAGAGGCTGAACGAGGTTATTGAAATACGTATGAATATAAATTGTACATTAGTTAGAAAGCTACCGAAAGTTGTTTATGTGGTGAATACTTCGTTACCCTTCGATTTTCTGTTGCCTGTTTAGTTATTTACTTCTTACAATTCCTGGTTAAGGTGCTTTCTTGGGCACCCACAAAATGACATATGTCATTATCTGACTCTCAATTTTAAAATTAACTTAGTTTTTTCCCTCCTCCTTTCTTCAATAAATCTAGAAGAGAATATAAAAGTTTTGTCTTTTCATTGGAGGCAATAATTAATTGTGCTTTTCTCGTGAAATAATCATGTGAGAAAGAAAACAGCACTTATGTAGATTTCTACTGTTAAAAATAAAACAAGATAGAAAAGAATAAAAGATCTATTTTGAAAAAGGCCTCCTAATAAATCTAGTATGGAAAATAGAACAATAGTCACTACTATAACCTATCGATTATTTTAAAAATGCAGACTTATATCAATATAAGATGTAAGAATCTTAATATTTTGTATGTTTCTCAGAGAATGAGGATAATTGGGAGATAATTTGGAATTGGGAGAAAACAACTTTATAATTTATGCAACATTTTTTGCTTTTTTTTGCTTTTTATATTTTGATATTTTTCACAATTGTGAAATCAACTACTTTTCTCTTCATTAAAATAGTAGTCTTTAATGGAAATAGCTGATAGATATTTGAATGCCTACTACTAAGGACTGACTTGGACCAGATGGTAGTCACACTTGTGTGGCCAAAACAACATCACGTGTCCTCTCATGGAAATTCAGTCTAATGAAAGACTTGTAATCAAAAGTATGAACCAATAGACAACAAATAGTTGCAGCCTCGGCAAAGGACCCTAATGAAAATGAATAGTGTTTGATAGCCAGGTGGTCAGTGAAGGCCTCCACAATGAGGTGATGTGAAATAAGAGTTGAAAGCTAAGAAGTGCAAAAACTGAAGGGAAAACTGTTCTGTTAGAGGAAGCACCATATATATAAAGGCCTAAAGTTGAAATAATTTGGTTTGTGTTTTAATTTGTCATTCCCAAAGCTGACCTTAAAATGAGACTTCATGTGTCAGTTTTACTAAGGAAATGTTCCTAGGATACCCCAGTATTCATATGACAGAAGCAGAACATACAAGGGAAAAAACAAAGCAAGGGTTCAGTTTCAGCTCCAGTCTCATTCTGATCTGTGTCCTCAAAGCTCAAAGTGATTGGCGATGAGGCCAAGGATCTGGCTTTCATCTTTCGGAACCAGTCAGTTCCTTGTGAAGGGCACGACAAGAGGAATAAAAACTCCCTGGCATTTCCATTTTATTTCGTGACCAGGAAAAGAAGTTCCAATAGGTATCCAAAGAGTAGAGCCTCAACAAGAGCTGCTCTTGAGGAGGTTAGAGAAGTGCACATAAGCCAGAGGAGTGGTACCACAGCAAGGCAAATGGGCCAAAGGACCCCACTGTGTGGAGCCCCAGAGGTTTATGTTACAGTTTATAAGGCAGATATTGAAAGGAGGCCAGGGAATTGTCACAGGAAAAGAGACAAAGATGGGTGAAATTGTGAATGGAGAGGGAAGGGAAGGCCCATCATGTAGGATTTAGCATTGTATGATATGTAGTTGGCATTTTATTAAACACACAAATGGAAAATAATTAAAGAATGACATGAACCTTTTTATTTACAATATAATCTGTGATTATCATGTAGAGAATGAGTAGGAAGAGGACAAGCAAGGGAACCAGGTTTGTATTAGTAGATCTGGAAAGAAATGGTGGTAACCTGGACTAGAATAGTTTCAATAAAGAAAGATAAAAGTAGACACACTTAAAATGTTTAGAAGTAGAAAATTATTGAACTTAATAATAAATTGATTGTAGAAATTATGTGGAAAGGGGATTCCTATGAGAGTTGTCATAGGCACAATAATAATAGTACCTGACCACTAGGGAATGCTTAGACGAGAAGAAAATTGGTAAATTGGCCTTAGCCTTACTTTGAGAAAGTTTAAGTCTCATTATCTCTATGATTTCCAGGACACACTATAGCACAGATCAATTCCATCCATTTACAAAGTACTAATTATCTCATTATTCACATGAGTACACATTTTTAAATGTATATTTATGATGAAATATTTTTCCTGTTTTAGGAATGCAAAAATGAAGATAGCACCATCCCTTTCTTCAAAAATATACTTAAAGACATGTCTGTCCTTAACAAAGAAATCCAGGAAACTTAGGATCAGCACAACATGTCTCAGAACACATGGAATATTTTCTTTCTCCATAACTCAGACAGAATTAAAACAAGAATATATACAATTCATAAGAGAATTTTTGATGGATGATTTCATAATTTTTTAATTGAAAGTACTTATACATACAATTAGTTGATATCAGCTAATATTAGATATCTATTAAAGACCCAAATACACTGGAGATAGTTAATGAAACAAAACAATTGTTAGATAAGAGAGATGAAGGAGATGGGTATATGGAATAGATCTGACTTCCTGAAGGAGATAAAATGTTCTTATTGATCAAGATTTAAATATCTGTACACATATGTGCGCGCATGCGCTCTCTCTCTCTCTTTCTCTCTTATACACAAAGAGGTAAAATGAAATAATCATAGAAGACTAGAAAATATGTTACTTTAAAAAAAATTATTTGGAGGAGATGTAGTTCAGTTGCTGAGCACTTGCCTGCCATGTGCAAGGCCCTGAGTTCAATTTCCAAGACAAAAAAAAAAAATGGTTAGAGAAAATAAAGATTCTCTGTATTGAGAGGATTTAATAATAGATTAAGTTTTTGTTTGTATGTTTGCCTCTGAAATACAGAAGATGCAACCAGAATATTGCATAATGTCAAGAAGAAATTTGTTTTTTAATAGAATTTTAACAATTTAGATTTATGTACTCTTTTGTATATTTAATAGAAAAAAATTACTAAAGAATGAATCTTAGAAATGAGAGGGATTAATGAATAAATTGAGTTCTCTGAGGAAGAGGGAAGAATATTATAGAGACTATAAGTGGAAAGATGACTCCTGGGATGTAGATGAAATTCATGCCACTGAAATGAGAGAAAAGAAGAGAAAGGTGGGATTTTCTGTGGAGAAATGCATGGTTAGATGAGAGCAAAGGAAATAATTCTTACCTAATGGGCTATTAATTATCTGTCAAGAGGCAAGAGAGTTGGCTATAAATATTAAATATTTGCCAGAAATTCTGGGTTCCAGCTTGACCTGAGACTTCACAGTGGAAGTCACCCTAGTCACCCTCTTTCTGTGGCTTCGAGTCCTTTAATGGTCCAATTCATAGCGCTCTCTCCTCTAGTATTCACAGAATGCTTCCTGATCCTGCCTATGGCCACTACCCTCCCAACTTCTTTGACTTGAACTTACTTCTTCAGTACCATCCCATTAGAAGTATTTTTGGATTCTAAGCCTCCACAATCAGAATAAAATGCTAGAAGAATAATGGAAAAAAATAGATAAAAGGGTTGTTTGTTTTCTAATGGATTACTGGCAATTGTACAATTTTCTTTTTATACCTCCCTCCTAAATGCAATGCAAACTTGATAAGCTACAGAAAAAAGTGGCAATTGAGTAGGCATCAAGCCATGCCCCAGATGATGATAGGGAAGAGCCACCTGCTCTATGCTTGTCCAGTGGCCTTAAAACCTAATTTCTCAAGAACCCAATGATACTGATTGTCTTGCTCTAGTAATTCAATTAAAATGATCAGTATGAGTTCTACTTAAAATGGCTTTAGCATACCAGAAAATTAAAATAAAATAAACTTAATAAGAAAAGTTAAAAACATTAATCATGATTCTTAATGCACATAAAGCGTTTCTGTCCTTTCTTATTCTTTGACAAGTTAGAGGAGGCCAGTATTTAGCAATTAGTTGTCTACTTTACAGCTGCCTACGTTTAAATAAAGCTCCCCCAAACTAAAACATTAATGGAAGAGAAGCAGGGCTTTAGATGGAGATAATCTGTTTTTCATTTTCAGTCAGTGTTAATACTTATTCTCTAGTGAGCTGAGGTTTCTGGTTTGTGTTTAGGAAATGGGAAGAGCCAAAGAGCACAGCATTGCTCACTTCAGTGCCCACTTTCCCTTAACATGTTTAATTGCTTCGTATGACAGAACCATTTCAGAAAAACGGCACTTGTTTTCCTTTATAGATCATCTTGGAAATCCACAAGTGTACCCTGAGTAAGTTAGCCATGAGTGGCTCCAAGAGGCATCCTGGACACCTACACAATGCCAGACATCTGGAGGCAAACCCTCATAGCGAGGAAGTTGGAGGCTGGATAATTTGGAAACATAATGTCAAACATCTGGATATTTGGAAATCTTCAATTCATTGGTTAGCTTTCTAATGTTCATAGAAATATTGTGTTTTCCAGATTGATAGTCATTATCTATTATGTACTCTTGAAAACCGCATCGTGATTCATGTTTTCAATAAAATTTAAAACTGTAAGTATAGAAGATATCATTAAAACTCTCATTCTCAAACTTTATAAAGTGCATTTCAATCAACTAGAGAACTTGCCAGTGAGTGCTCAGAAGAACACATCCTGATTCTACATTTCTAACAAGTTTCCTGGGATAGTATGCTGCTGGTCTTCAGTTCACTCTTCAATTTCTATGGTTCTACTGTTGTGATGCCTGGTGCAGTATCCACTCGCCTCATGGGGCTCTCTTAATTGGATTAAAAAAATATTTCAAACTTATTTTTCCAGTTCCCATTGTCGTGTGTTCACAATAGCCACATGGAGATGGTATGAACATAAAGCAATTCCATGCTGACATCCTATAGAACAGTGCTGTTCTGGATTCATTGTTCAGAACTTTATCCATTCATAAAAACAAATATAAAGTATTTGGATTTCACTTGGGATTATTTCTTATTTTTAAATCACAGAAGAATTCCTCAAAGAAGAACTCAGGTTTAAAGATGAATGTAACACAGGAGATCACAGTTATGTGGTCCAGCATCTCATGTTGAAAACATTTTTGGTAGCTATGGACACTGAGATTTGCCTAAATTCAATAGATATTTTGACAGTGAATAATTATCACTTTAAATTTCACTAGTGTTGAACATTTTTTCATATATTTGTTGATCAATTGTATTTCTTCTTCTGTGAAGTGTCTGTTCAGTTTCTTAGCCCATTTATTGATTGGTTTATTTGTTTGTTTGGTGTTAAGATTTTGAATTCTTTATATATCCTAGAGGTTAATACTTTATCAGAGGGGCATGTGTTAAAGATTTTATCCCAATTTGTAGGCTCTGTCTTCATGTTATTAATTGTTTCCTTTACTGAGAAGATTTTTAATTTGAATTCATCCCATTTATTGATTCTTGATTTTACTTTTTCCACTTTAGGAGTCTTGTTAAGGAAGTCAGATCCTAGGACATTGTGGTGAAGATTTGGGCTTATTTTTTCTTCTATTAGGCACAGAGTCTCTGTTTTAGTGCCTAAATCTTTGATCCACTTTGAGTTGGGTTTTGTTTAGGCTGAGAGATAGAGGTTTAATTTCATTTTGCTACATATGGATTTCCAGTTTTGCCAGCACCATTTGTTGAATAGGCTATCTTTTCTCCAGTGAATGTTTTCAGCACCCTTGTCTAGTGTGAGATAACTGTATTTATGTTGGTTTTGTCTCTGTGTTGTCTATTCTGTAAATTGGTCTACAAGTCTATTTTGGTGCTAATACCATGCTGATTTTGTTACTATAGCTCTGTAGTATAGTTTAAGGTCTGGTATTGTGATGCCTCCTGCTTCACTTTTCTTGCTAAGGATTGCTTTAACTATTCTGGGTCTCTTCTTTTTTCCAAGTAAATTTTATAATTGCTTTTTATATTTCTATGAAGAATGTAATTGGGATTTTTATAGGAATTGCACTAAATATGAATAATGCTTTTGGTAGTATGGCCATTTTGACAATAATAATTCTGCCTGTCCAGGAGCATGAGAGATCTTTACATCTTCTGAGGTTTTCTTCAATTTCTCTCTTTAGTTTTCTGTGGTTTTCATTATAAAAGTATTTCACCTCTTTTGTTAGATTGATTCCCAGGTTTTTTGTTGTTGTTATTGCTTTTTTTTTGAGGCTATTGTGAATGAAGTAGTTTTCCTAATTTCTCTTTCAGTGGATTCATCACTGATGTATAGGAATGTGTTTGATTTGTGGGTGTTGGTTTTATATCCTGCCACTTTCCTGAATTAATTTATTAGTTTTAAAAGTTTTCTGGTGGAATTTTTTTGGGTCTTCTAGGTATAGAATTATTATATCATTGTAAATAGTGCCAATTTGACTTCTTTTTTTCCTATTCATATCCCTTTAATTTCTTTTATCTAATTGTTCTGGCCAGTGTTTCAAGAACTATGTGAAATAGAAGTGGTAAAAAGGGCATCCATGTCTTGTTCCAGTTTTTAGAGGAAATACTTTCAGTTTTTCTCCATTTAAAATGATACTAGCCTTGGGTTTAGCATATATAGTTTACAATGTTGAGATATGTTCGTACTATCCCTAGTTTTTCTAGTGTTTTGAACATGAAGGTGTACTGTATTTTTAAACGCTTTTTCTACATCTATTGAGATGATCATATGATTTTTGTTTTTAAATCTATTAACATAACGAATTACATTTATTGATTTCCATATGTTGAACCAACCCTGCATCCCTGGGCTGAGTCACAAATTGGTACAGCCACTATTGAAAGCAATATGGAGATTCCTTGGAAAACTGGGAATGCAACCACCATTTGACCCAGCTATCCCACTCCTTGGTTTATACCCAAATGACTTATAATCAGTATATAATAGTGATGTAGCCCCATCAATGTTTATAGCAGCTCAATTCAAAATACCTAGACTATTACCAACCTAAGTGTCCCTCAATAGATGAATGGATAAAGAAAATGTGGTATATATACTCAATAGATATTACTTAGCTTTAAAGAAGAGTGAAATTATGGCATTCGCCAGTAAATGCTTGGAGTTAGAAAATATCATGCTAAGTGAAATAAACCAATCCCACAATAAGGTAGGAAGGCACTAGGGAAAAATAGTGTTACCTTAGATTAGGTAGAGGGAAGTGATGGGAAGGAAGGGAGGGGATGTGGGGATAGGAGAGATAGTAGAATGAAACAGACATTATTACTTTGTGTATATATATATATATATATATATATATATGTGACTGTATGACCAATATGATTCTGCAACATGTACACTCAGAAAAGTGAAATTATATCCCAACTATGTATTATATATCAAAGTGCATAAATGCATTCTACTGTTATGTATAACTAATTAAATAAAAAAGTTCCACTAGTATATTTACATATAATTTATTTGCATTTATGGTTTCTAGAAATGCCTTCTGCAATACTTTATATATTAAGCACGTCTAGATTTTATGCATAATGACAGATTATAAGCCATGTTTGGAACACATTACAGCTCTGTGAACTTAAGTCAATCATAGTGGCTCTCAAAAGCTCAGATTATTCATTTGTGGAGTACATCTGACTCACAGAACATACTAAATAATGACTGTAAATGTTTCTTTAGTACTGAATAAGTACCATGAGAATACATTATTCATGGTGAATATTACTCATGATAATTGATAATGATGATACCCAAATATTTTAAAATCAATATTAGATTAAAATCTAAAGGTAAATGGGAAGATAGCTATTACTATAATATTTCTTATTCTATGAACTACACAACAACATTCAATTAAATAGTCTGCTCAAACATGTAGGTTTTCACTTACAGACCTGAACACCAACTTCAGTATTTTATTTTTTATTTATGAACTTTTTGCTATTAGAACCATTTAAATATAGCCATTAACATTTGCTAAATCCATACAGAAAAGTTTTATGTACCACATCAATTCAGTGTCTGCAAATTTAAACAATGATATCAGTTTGTAAATTTATGAGGGTCACAGCCATTGACCAATGACATTTTTCTTCATTATCAAGAACAAAATTATCACATACATAAGATGTACTTTTATTTATCTCTAGTCTCATATTCTGCTTCCATAGACAATGTGTGAATGGTGTCAGCACAGCCTGACTCTCTTTGAAGGTAAGCTCTTAAACAGTTGTTCTATATTTTGCTTTTAACTGTATGCAATTTAAAACTCTTAGAGGAATGCTTGCAAATGTGGAGATGTGGATTTCAAGGTTTTTGTATAATATAGAAGATCACAGTTTTGAAGTCTAGCACAAATTAAATGGCAGCATTGATCCACTGTTTACATGTTTCCCCTGGATGGTCGCTTAAAAAGTTCCTCATGAACACTCTCTTTGAGGTAAAACCCATGTGGAACCATCTTGCACATTTTATAGTGTCCTGAAAATAGTTTTGAATACCTACTAGAATCATAAACCTTGAATGAACTTGATACATGATTCATTCTTAATATTCAACAAGTTTGTGTTTAAATATTAGAGAGCTTTACTTAAGAATATTGTGATCTTTTTATTCCTTTTTAAAATTTTTCATTTTGGCTTGTTTTTCCTGACCTTAGGTTAAGCATGGTATCTTTACATTGAACACTTTACAAGTTACAGAAACCAATTATCTAAAACTGCAACAGGGCTCTAAAAAGGTCTATTTACCCATTTCCAATGTCTGCTTGGGAAGTTCTTTTAGAGTCTTCTATTTTCCTTCTATGTTTGCCTGGAGCTTTGATCAGAATAGTAATTGTGAATATCACTCACTTTTGTTCTTTTAACCAACACCTGGAAAAATCTGGAATGCTCACTCAATAAGTTTTAAAGCAACCCATGAAACAAGCTTGCGTATATTTCCACAAAACTTGAAATTTCCAAAAGTGTGCCTAAACTTTATTATTCAAACAGGTCACACTTCAGTTAAGCTTCCGGGGAGGGGGAGAATTATCATTTCAATCTGAGCAATCAATGAATGATGCTAAAATGCTAGCCTGAAGATAGTAACTGCCTTGGTTCCCATGTAACTGAGTGTGGACCCTGTTCCAGGAGACTGGTATTTTACCTGAACCAAGTGAGATTCATTGTTTCTCTGAACTAATTTACTGTTCCAAAGAAATCATCTTCTCAATGGATCTTGTTTTATTCTCCATTCCATTGACACTGCTTTAGCAGGAGACACTTTACTCACATTCTAAAACCATACCTGCACAGTACACTTGGAAGGTTGATCCTCACTGGCCCCCTTCACTACATGGAGATTTCTCTATTCCAGCACTTGGCTAACAGCCTTTCCAGCATAGCTAGTTGGATGAGAGTGAATGTGGTCCTCACCCAGTGTTATGATTTAGAAATTAGGTATCCCCCAAAAGCTCATGTGCAAGACAATGCAAGAAGGCTTTGAGATGAACAGATTGGGTTATGAGAGCCTTAAGCCAATCAGTGACTCGATCCTGTGATGGGATTAACTGGGAGGTAGGGTATGGCTAGAGGAGGTGGGGCATTGTGGGGGTGACTTTTGGGTATTATATATATATATATATATATATATATATATATATATATAAAATATCAAGTCTCTCTCTGCTTTCTGATCATCATATGACCTGCTTCCCTCATCCTACCCTCTTCTGCCATGATGTTCTGCCTCACCTTCAGCCCCAAGGAAACGAGCCAGCTGTCTACGGATCAAAACCTCTAAAACTATAAGCCCATAAATTAACTTTTCCTCCGCTACAATTGTTCTGATTAGGTCTTTTAGTTATAGCAGAGAAAAAGCTGATTACAATGCCTGGGTTATTTCTCAAGAATGAGAGACTAATGCCCAGGTACAGCATTTTATTGAGATAGACATCAGGATAAATGTTGGAGGCATATAGTCAGCACAAATGAGAAAACCAAAGCATAAGGTCTTGTTTCAACAGGGGACAGAATTTGACTCAGGATCCTGATAGGGGAATTGAGGGTTTTAGGTGGCAAAACAAAAAGGTGAGCAGGCAGGTGAACAAAAATCCTGAAAATTAATGTGAAGCTTGCTCAAAATTATGGTGTTAAGCTAGAATCACAATAATCACATTCCTGAATTTTTAAGAAGAGAGGGTATACATTTGTAGTACATATTTGCTTCATGTTAATTCAAAGGTATGGAGGATAAATATTCTGCAAGAGATTCCTAATTTTTAGAAATTTAGGTTTGAAATAGCTGCAGCAGAGCTCCCTGCTTTTATCCAACTGCTTATACACTTTTAATAAATTGATTTTTAGTAGTTGAACAGGATGAGTAAAAACGTAAGCTTAAAAAAAAACCCTAGTAAGTATTTTTCCATGTAATCTAATATTAAAATTCTATAAATTCTCAAGAAAAATTATGGCAACTGTAGAAATTTAGGCAGCCACCTATTAGTGAAAAATGAAGAACTGAATACAATGTAATGTGGTTAATAATTTACACATTTCAAATTAGGGTCTGGCAGAAAAACCTAATGGAATTATATAAATGATGGTTTCATTTATTTTAAATTAAATTATTTTTAGATTTATGTTTTGACATTTTATTGACATTACATTTCATTGCAGTTGTTGACATTAGAAAGTTTTTCCTAACTGCTCCCCCCCCCCACAACCCTTGCAAAAGGATAAGAGTAGAGAATGTGTCCTTAAGGATATATTTTAGAGACCATCAACCTGTAAAAGTTTATACAGTATCTCCTTTATAGAAAGTCACTTTTGAATGACATTTATGCACTTTGGGTCAGAAACACTTCAAAATTCAGAAAATAAAATTATTTAGGTCCAAATGCACTTTCCCACACCTCTCACTTACAGTTGTTAATTTAGGATTAGTGTGACCATGGCAATCATTTTCCAGACTTGGGTAACTTTGTGAGTGATAGAGGATGTATTGTGGGACAGATGTCATAAACTGGGCAACCAGGGCATCCTCTCCAGAAGACTATTTTTGAACATACACCAAAGGACTGTGATTATATTACTATTTTATCTTCTCTACTGCTCAATCCAGAAGTAAGGGACCGATGCATAAAAGTTATAGAGAGACAAAAAGCAACTGAAAAGCAGCTAACCAACCTGATATCTAAAGAATTTATTAGCAGCTTAATTGTGCCTTTGAATGTTAAGCACATGTTATATGATTTTACCTATATAAGAAGTATCACCCATCTTTAAAAAAAACAAAAATGTCAAAGGAGCAAATATAAGAAAAGTTGAACACACCAGTTACCAGATCTTACCCTTGCTCCAAGTTCTGACATATTTTATATGCTAGTTTTGTGTTTTTTAAAGAATAACCTAATTTTTATTAAAATAAATCAAATCCCTCTCTTTCTCTCTCTCTCTCACTCTATACCACACACACACACACACACACACACACACACACACACACACACACACACGCATGCACACACACACACATGCACACACACACAAGTTATCAAATTATCATTGGTACAAAGCAATTTCAGTTACTTTTTATATATCTTAAAGAGGAGAGCCTAGGAGTCTTACTTAGATCTATATGTTCTTAGTTTTTACTTAATTCTAGTGAAATTGTTTTCAGTTTTCTAAACTCATATTAATTTAAAATAAAATTAAAAATAAAGGAGTTGCTTTATAAATTGCAGAAATGGAGTTGAAAACTAAAAGCTTTTAATATAACATTATTGATAAATATATAAGCTATGAAAAACAGGCCACCTTTAAAGCTGAATAGTTCAGTGCTGTCATATATAAAAGCAAATTGCCCTTCACAGTTCCATAGGCCCTAGGGTCTTCATGTTAATAAAGCTCAGTCCAATAATTAGTATTAATAATTATGAACCTAGGTTACCAAAAAATGTTTGAAATATATTCAATATTTTTTCAGAGGGAATTAGGAGATTTGTGTTGAAAATAATCTTTGTGTTGAACTAGTTCAAATTGTCTTTCAGAAGGTGAGTTGTATATTTTAACATAATTTTAATTATAAATGCTTAATTTTTGCATTTGTATTTAAAAATCACATAACAGATATTTTTGTAAAATAGTATTTGGCAAAGAAATTAAAACATTTTCAAATTTTTGATAAATTTTTGATTAATCTTCCTACAGGGTAAACATCTCTTATTTGTTAGATAGAACTTACTGATATTTTTAACAAAATATCAAAATATTCATATTTAAATATTAAAATATTCACATATTTATAGAAATTAATTATATATATACACAATTATATACACACACACACATATACACACACAAACACACACACATACCCCAAATGCTACCCATAGGATGCATCTTTTTTTTTTTTTTGATACAAGAGTTTATTTGTCAGAGCTGACAAATAAAGGCACATCCCTCCATCGTGAAGAGAGGCATAGGATGCATCTTATAAACTAAAAGTATTTCAATTTAAAAGAATCAAACCTTAACAAACAGCCAATATGTATGAAGTGGCCTAAACACCCTACTATTTCATATCTATCCCCATAACAGTACTATCATTAAATTTTGCATCAAATAAGCACATTTCTTCATAATCATTTGTCTCTTCCTCATCACAACATATACAATTTCTACATGCCGTTTAAAGATCTATTTTATAAAGCAGGTTACATCTATATTTCAAAGAATATTGAATTTTTGAAATACTTTATGTGTGCATAATTAAACAGATAATCAAACATAATTTGGGATTTTAACAGTGCTTGAAAACAATGTTATGCGTTTTGTATAATAACCATTCTTAAGGAAAAATTTCCTGACAGTCCAGAGTGAATGATCCCACTTTCTTTTCATAATTTTTCCATATTATCAACCCATTTCTCCTCGATTTGTACTTTGGTTCTTTTCAGCGTGCTGCATATTCTCAGTGTCGATCCTTCTCCCTGCGGGTGTGCGACATGAATCTGATGATGATGATACTTATAGTGATTGCCTTGTGGGGGGAAAAGTGTTAATTTGTTCTGACATCCCAAGATTTGAATCTAATGAAATGAAAATGTAGACTAGAGTGGGTTAAGCTCTCTGGTGCTTTTCCTTCTCAGAGCAAGGGTAGTTTCCTTTTGCATGATTGAAATCATGCCTATATCATCCTCTTAATGTCTGTAGTACAGTGCTTAATGGCTTCATCAGGATATATCACTTTCTTTAGCACAGAGCTGCCAGAGAACACAAATCATTTAGGGAGAGAAATTGTTAGGGAAGGACAGGGTGTAGGAACTGAAGAATCACATAGTTGGGAGCAAGGAACATAGAGGAAAAGACTAAGGAGTTTGGAAAATTAAGGAGCAAGACAAATTCAGGAAAAACATACTGAGTGTTTAAGTTAAAGATAGGAAATAAAGTGGAATCTTTTTTTGGCTATATTGATACGAATTTATAGGTAGTATTTATTATTGGCAGAAACATCTCCATGTTGACTCATTTATCCTTATGGTCTATTTCACCACACACCTTGTGTGACTAGGGATGTTTGTCCACTCTGAATCGTAGCATGCAGAATAGTATCCACATAGAGTAAACAATATTTGTTGAGGAAAATAATGGATAAGAGAATACTGAAATCCATATAAAGAAAGAATAGGAAAAAAATCATCATGAAGTATAGTAGTCTTGACTCACAATATAAAAATCCATATCCTAAAAGGGCATTTTAAATGTTCTCTCTCCCAGAACCTCAAGGAATTTGTAATATATGATTTAATTTTTTTTGAACATTTTCAATGTTCCTATGTCCTCCTTGATAGTATACAATTTATCTTACCTATGGGCCCTGTTCTCACAAAATCCGCCCAAATTTCTGAAAAAAAAGAAAAACAAGATTAAAAATAAAAATTGAGTATCAGAATTTTTGAAAGAGCAAAAATAAATATCTTCAGGACACATTCTAGTGCAATTTATTGGTGTCTTCATGCCACTTGTCTTCTTTAGAATCATACAGAATCTAATTGAAGGCTTCATACAAAAGGCTTTGCATAGGAAGTAACAGAGATGCAAACTTAACTAATGACCAAGTCAGTTAATCCACTCAAAATATACCCTACTTCAGCCCAATTTCTTGCTTCTGAAATCACTAATTACTGCTATGGATGGTAGTCTCTTAGGGGGGAGAGTTGCTAAACTATTCATTTTTTTTCCCCACAAAGATGCTTTTTGGAACTCCTTTCAGAGAGCCAAAGTATGAGGAAAATCTCCGACCATTAAAAAAACAAAAACAAAAACAAAAAAGACTATGTATTTGGGCTTTACTGCAGCTTGGAACATTTGTGTTTTGCTGAATAATGTGATTGCAAAGTTAAAACTTTGCTTGAATAATGTTTGATTTGAAAAACAATGGTACATTTAGCAAAAAAAAAAAAACATTTGGTATATTTCAAGACATTACTTCAAACCAGTAAATGTTTATAATACATTAGTCATTTTGCAAATATTTTGTAAAATACAGTTTGAGAAATATGCCATATTGTCTAGGGACAACAAATTATTTATTGATAAAATCAAATTTACAGCTTACTATTAATTTTTAATTACATATTGCAAAAGCAGTTGGTATCCAGGTTGTAAAATTCTATGCATAATAAGACACAGTTAGCACCATCCATACTATTTTATTTAAATTAAATTTAATGTTTTTTTTGCAGATCTATGTCAGGCTGAAAGGATGCCACACAATTCATTCATCAACTTGAGGTATTGAGTGCTTCTTATTTTTCTAAAGTAGCGTTTACAAAGGTGACTCAAAAATGAATAAGACCCAGGGCTCTACCTCTAAGAAGTTGTTCAGGTAGTGGGAAAATTATAAATGTTAGATTTTATAAATGGACAGATATCATTTATAAAAATCTATGAACACATAAATATGTATCCTAGGAAAAAAAACAATAATCCAACATTTTAAAAACAGTTATTGGAGAACAAAACAATAGTAGAACAAATTTGCTTATAAAATATCATGAGGCCTTCCAAAATAGAATCTGTTCTGTGTTTCAGCTAATCTTGGAAGGATACTTATGATCTTCAATGAGAAAAATATATGTATGTTTAGTGAAATGGGAGACCAAAAGGTAGCTCAGTGTGAAGTACATTCTCAAGGCAAAGGTGGGAGATGAGCTAGATAGGGGTCTTCTATATTTCAGTTTCATTCTGCAGATTATGATGGGATGTTGTTTAAAAGTAAAAAATCTAACATTTATAATGAATGGTTGAGAAGGAGCATATAATGGGTGAGGTGGTGGCATAAACTGTGTTAATTAAAGCAATGCTATGAATGAAGGGTAGGAAAAAATAAATCACAGGTAGAATTGAAAGGGACTGATGATTCAGTGAAGAATGAATGGGAAGGTTCTGCATTTTTTTTTAAATTTATTTGTTTGTTTTATTTTGGTTTTATGCCAGGGATGCAACTCAAGGACACTCAACCACTGAACTACATCTCAGCCCTTTTTTATTTTATTTTATTTTAAAATTTTGAGACAGGGTCTCCCTAAGTTGCTTACAGCCTCAGTAAGTTGCAGAGGTTGGCCTCAGATTTGCACTCCTTCTGCCTTAGCCTCCTGAGCTTCTGGAATTACAGGCATGCACCATCACTCTGAAATTCTGGATGGCTATCAAAATGGTGGTATCAAATGAGAATAGCAAGGCTAGAGTTGATAATTGGATCACAGTTGTGCATTAGGATATGATAATTTTGAGGCATACTGTGACATTCAGAGATAGAAGCTATAAAAGCAGAACTAAACATCATAAGTAATCAGAAGAGAAGTGGAAATAATGGAAATAAATCATATTTTGAGAGAAGAAAATGCAGTTTGAGAAAAGAGCAGGCTTTAGTTGAAATTCTAAGGAATATTAAAATTATGGAAATTAACATAAAACAACATACAGAGAAGAATATCCAAATGAGAAGAAGAATGGAAATTTTATTGAGCATCTAGTATGTGCGAATATGCATATACTCTTTTAATCCAAATGTCAATTTTATAAAGCAGAGTTCAATATTCCTATTTTATTCATTAGAGAACCCTCACTCAAAGTGAATCGGCAATTTGGGCCATTTCATTTAACTAGGAAATGTTAGAATTGATATTTGAATTTAAATGTTGGTGACTCCCAAACCCATTCTTTTCGTATTTAAAATTAAAAGCCCTTGTGGGGGTTAGTCAGTGAGTTAAAATTCAAAGTGCAAAGTATCGTAGTTTTATATCTTTCATTTATGTTTTTCTATGCTTTGTTTGACCCATATATTGTTGAATGAAACAGAAGCCATGATGATAAACCTTTTAAACAATAAATTTCTCTATTTGAGTCAAACACTTTAATTTAGGTCATCTATTTTTTGGTTGTCTCTAACACTTATCTCTCTTTAGCTTCTTTAGCTTTGGATTCTTCTAGACATTTGTTCAGATACATCATCAGAACAAATACAAGATTTTATTAGAGACACATTGGGAAAAAAAGTAATAGGGCTTATAAATCTTCCCTACGACTTAATCATGTATTCAAAAGAAATGGTAATAGCAACATTACCTAATGGTGTTTAATACATATTTTATAATGCTTTTGCTTTTATTATAAATGATTAATAGGTGACAATGAAATTTGTATTATAATGTCTCCTAAAGGTATGACTTGTGCACAGTTCTACTTTATATTTCAGCTCTTTTCATGAAGTTTTGATGGGTTTGACTTCCACACACTATTACCATAGTCCTTTTGTTAGTATCCTAAGTCAAAATTTTTCTTTACATGTCAGTGTTTATTGAAATTCTATTTATGGTGCTATGGGCAAAAGGAATGTTGTTATTTTTTTTTTCTCGGAAAACCTGTTTATATCCAGAATATTTTTAATAGCTTGATTGTCTTATTATTTGAGAGAAAACAAGTATTTTTGAACAATGCAGATTGACTTTAGGATTATTTTTAAATGTTGTTTTGCTAAAACACACACATACACAGCAACTTGCTTATAACCCATGTGATTGTAAGGACTTCAGTTTCTGCATCTTCACAAGGATTATTGGGGGAAATAAAGACCCTGTACAGTTTGCATTAAACAATCCTTAGGATAAGTTAACAGGTGCTTTGTAAGTGCAGAATAAACTAGGAATAGAATTAATAATAATAATAATAATAATAATAATAATAATAGCTTGTGAGACACAATTAAACACAATTGACATCTTTTTTCCAATTCTTCATTTCATATGACAATAGAAGAATTCTAATTTCAAATGGTCCTGATTACACAAACAAATGATGTAGGAGACAAGTAAGTAGCAGGACAGATGAAATTCTAAAAGCTAAGTGTCTGCTGTAGAGCAAATCACTTTTCCTAGGAATGGGAAATATTTCTGAAGTTAACAAAAAACAAAAATATACTTATAGAAGACAGATAAAATAAGTACAAAAACTATATGCAGTCCTAGAAAAGTTATTTTTGAATAAAATGTTTCTCAAGATCTTTATAAATTTGTGAGCTACCCTTGTATAATCAGATAAGACTAAATGGCAAATGCTTCCAAAACTAGATTCAGCTGTTAATTTCATCTGGCTATTTAGTAAGTGTGCAATTTTTGTAATAAATAATATTTACCAAACACTGAAACAAGGTGGATTTCTTATAAAGTATTTTAAGTTTCATTTATGATGCACTTTTTTTTCAATTCATTGATCAGCATTATCACATACATTTTTCAACCTATTGATAGTGAATATTATAGTATTTATTAATAAAAAAGAGTTGTTTCTAAAATGTTGGCAGGACATAGAATTGATTGAGTTTCTCTTTAATTAAAAAAAACAGGTTTTCAAATACAGTATTGTTATTAGGAAAATCTATCAGATAGCTTTACAAGAGCCCTATTTCAGATTCTAGAGCATTCAAAAATTAGGGTGAAGAAGTGACTAAGACAGGTATGTATTTGCCTTTTTGTGGTTTAAGTACTGGTAGAGGGGACACATAAAAATGAATAACCATTTAGAAAAAAATAAGAGATTTAAAAATTACAGAAATAGAGAACAGATGAGCCCTTGCCCTAGCTGGGGATGCGGTGAGACATGTGGAAGAAGGAGTTTTATGTATGAAGAAGCATCATGAGGGAAATCTTTGTGACTCAGTGCAGTGGTGATTACAACACATGCAGTAAAACCAAGGTCGAGGTTTCTATAACATACTATCATCATTTAAAATGTAACCACTGGGAGAAAGTGAGTGAAGGATGTGTTAGGACATGCACTATTTTTGTAACTTCCTGTGGGTTATGATTATTTCAAAATAAATTTTAAAATGGAGGTGGATTAATGGATAAATATTTGATAAAGCAGATGTATTGAAATGTTAACAGCAGTAAGGTGACTACAAGTTATAATAAATGCTATGGCATAAAGAAAGACTAAGAGAATAACAGTGAGACCCTAATTAAGGAAGAGTAGTCTATGAAGACTCATTTGAAAAGTAACTTCAAGTTAAAGAGGGACCAAGTCATGTCAGAGTCCAAACCACTTTAGATATTGGGACAAGAATGATCACAGTCCTCACGGGCAGAAAGAATTTATGGTTTCCTACAAAAATAAGAGTGTTAACATAGTTGAAATTTAGTGAATGGAGAATAGAAAAGACATATAGGCAGGTACCTGGTAATACAGGACAAGAATCTTTAAGCTATCTACAAAGGGCAAAATAGTAAATAGGCTTTGTGAAGTAGATGGTTCCCATTGCAACTACTCAATTATGCCTGTGTAGTGCAAAAGCGATGTCAATGCAATGCCTAAATAAATGAGCAGAGCTGTAAGCCAAAGAAACTTCATTCACAAAATCAAGTACCAAAATGGATTTGCCCAGCAGACCATGGTTTGAAGATTTCTAAGGTGTCATAAAATAAGGCATTTGAATTTTATTTTGAGGCCAAGGCAATGTTCTTCAGTAGTTTCAAGTGGGAGGATTAAGGTCACCTTTGATATATTTTGTGAAAAAATGAAAAGTTGGGGATACAAAATAAGAAATCAAAGTGGTAAAATAGGTGGCCTAAGGAAATGCAGTAGAAAAATTTTAGAAAATTGTCAAGTACTTTTGAAAAGGCTCACAAATTTCCTATTAATATTATGAATATGTAATGCATGGATAAAATAAAAATCCTGCAGTAGGAGTAACATGATTGCAATCTAAGGACATCTTATCTGTTTCTGAAGCCTGAATACGTTTTCTACCTCTCATTCCACCACTCAGTTAATTGACCTTTCTATACTGATTCTTGTTATTCAAACTGTGGAAAAATTCATTGTCCATTGGCAGTTATAATAAATTTTCCAATAAGATAAATCTTGAAGCAAGACCTCTGTCAGATATTTCTTGAATCATGTAATATTTATCTAACTGTATAATAAAATTTTGGATTTTGATTTTCATGACCGTGCTATCTAACTACTTCAGGATCTGTGTGTATCGTGGTCTCTGATGTTCCTGTCTTTCATTTTTTTTAATTCAACTTTATTTCCATATTTATTTCAATTGATGGATAATAATTGTGTGTGCTTATGGGTTGTCATGTGAGGTTTTGACCCATGTGTACATTGCAGAAAGATTAGATCAAGCTAATAAACATACCATCACTTCATCAACTTAGTTTTAGAAAACTCAAATATTCTAAGACCTCTTTAAAACAATTTCATGCATTAACTATTGTCAGCATTGATGTAGTCAAAATTTGGGCACAAAATGTCACAAGTAACTGAAACAACCTAGATGAAAATTATAATTTCACTCATTATGTGAAAATGAAGGACAGCTTAGAAAGCAAGACACCCCAAGAATTGAAGTAGCAGCAAATGTGAAAATTCAGATGACTCAGTATTTGCTGAAATCTAAAATTTAGTACTGAGTATCTGTGCCAGCAAAAGTATCCTCTGTCTGAGGAAGCTGGTTCATCATACATAAGTATCCGATTCTGATTTTGCTTGAGTGGCCCCTTATAACAAGACACCAATTCTCATTTTACACCCCTGTGATCCCTTCAGGTGCATAACTACAGTTAGCACTTTGTACGCCATAGGGGCCAATTAGCAAGTCAAGCTTCAGAAGAGAAGGCTTGTTCACCAAGAGAATGACAAAACTGCTCATTTATATTAAAAAAGGACAAGTGTACAATGTGCAGAAAGAAATTCTCAGGAAAGAAGAAATGTACTTGCCGAATTGGCTGAATTTACTGCTAGGGATTCAGTATGCTAGCTCATGTGGAACTGATTCTCAAAGGTGGCCCATGATGAATGAAGTTGAGATGTTGGAAACTCCCTGGTATACTGTAGACAGATTTACATGAATAACCTTGAGCAGATTTATCATGTATGTTTATTTCACAGAGCCCTAACTACATGCCCTCAAAGGACATTCCTTTTATCAAAATATTGAGTGAGTAGAGCACCAACACTCTTGAAAGTACTTGATCTTTATAGTTTAAAAATGAATGTGGAAAATGTAGTTATTGGTAGAAGATCCCCAATTGTAATGAAAAATGGTGAGATCTGAGGATAACAGAAGCTAAATAAGACCTAAGTGTAGGGGCCCTCAGGGCAAGGTTCCCTCACAGTGAGCAGGCTTAGGGTGGTAACAGATATGCTTAACTCATAAGGAACTTTAGGAAGACCTAATGAAGAACTAAAGAGGCAGCCACGCAAGGCACAGCTTGCTCGGTATAATAAAAGTATCCCGAATGTGGTGACTAGACACCTGACTGAATGTTAAGAGCAGACCACACAGAAATTCCAATTGTCAGATCTAAATGATTTTACAGAGTCCTGTATATTAAGGAGAGGACAGTTTCCCTTGAGAAGGCCCCTGATGGGTATGGAGTCCCTTGCTATTATGGCTGTGCACTAAGGACAGTTAAGTATGCCCACCTTTCACTGCCTCTGAACTGGTGCTAATTGTGGAGTTGCATAACATTACTCCTGTTTAGCAATCAGAATAGGAACCTGGTGGAAAAAATGACCATAATAAATGGCCCTGGGCTCTGCCTGGCTTGTCTCACAGAGATACAATAGTGTCTCTGAGCTCACTCATGACTATTACTCCACTCCCTGTTTTATATGACTAAAACATTCTTAGCAAACCAGCAGAATCCCCAAACTGGTTCACTCTATGAAGTAAGGGTTATCATTATAGAACTAGTGAACTCGAAATGTTGGAGTTTAACTTCTCTATCACATTCCAAGGGGACTCTCCAAATCCACGGCACCAATTGATCATTAAAAAGCAGATTTTAATCTCTCTCACCTCTCCCATTCATAGAACTCCTTGTCTTATACAGAAGGCAAATAGATATCAGGTATTTAAAGTAGATTACTATACATTACACCTAATAAAGTGTGGTCAGAAATATACCAGTTGATTAAGATATAATTTATTTGTTAGAGCAAATCAACACAGTACTGAGTATCTAGTTATTGATCAGACAAATGTATTTTCTTTTTCCTAATCTAATAAACATAGCACAATAGAGTTTGTTTTCTCCTGGACCAGATAGCATATGCATTCATTGTCTTTCCTTAAGGCATGCATCTACCATGCATCTGGATCATGACTTAATTCTAAAAAGACCTTGATTCTCTTACCATAAAGAGCATCCTTCCAGTCTGCCCTGTAAGTTCATATTGGTAAGACAAAGTGAACAATATAAAATATAACCTTGACAGCTTAATGAGATACTTTTGTTCCAGGGAGTGGGATATAAACACTGTGGAATTTAAGGATTATAACACTTTTGTGAGGGTTTTGGCACCCAGTGGTCCTGGTCATAAAGGAATATTTACTATAAAATGAAAAAAAAGAAACCTAAGCCATCCTAGTGCTGAGAAATATAGTACTTCATAGATATGAGGGAGGCATTTTTTCACCTTTAAAGCTTCCATATTGGAGTGGAGCACAGACTAAAAGAAGGTTATCTATCTGGTCTAATAGGTAGTTCAAGTAGCTCTGTCATTTAGGCTTGATGATCTTTCAGAATCAGTATTTCATGAATTGTTTGTAACATACTGGAATACTACCCAGAGGCTGCAGCCAGTCTGAATAAGAGCACACTGTTTAAAACAGCCACGATTTATATATATATATTTAGTTGTAGATGGCCATGATACCTTTATTTTATTTGTGTATATGTGGTGCTGAGGATCAAATGTACTGCCTCACAGATGCTAGGCAAGTGCTCTACCTAAAACCCCTAAGATCGGAAGTAAGCTATGACTGCTTTGTAAAGTAACCCTTCTTGTTTTCAGAAGCAGTTTCTGTCTGCAATTCCCTGGGATTTAACCATTTCCCTAAGACACTAAATGAGCCTATGACCAAAAGTATCCATCATTAAAAATTGTTATGATTTACCAATCTATAAAGTTAGGTATGTCTATCAGAAATCATCATCAAGAGCTAGGAATATATATAGCTCAGTGGTAGAGGGCTTGCCTTGAACATGTGCAGAACATGTGAGGTCCTGAGTTAGATCCCAACTACTGCAGGGGGAAAAAATCCATCATCAAGTAAAAGTAGTTCCATGAGTAGACTGAATATATATATATATATATATATATATATATATATATATATATATATATATATATATACATATATATATAATTTGTTTTCCCAGGACAGTCTCAGATTGTGCTTTTTGTTCAAGCATTCTATCTAGTTTGTCATTTTAGCATCTATTCATTCTTTGGATGGTATGTACTCCTCTAGCCTAAAGCTACATGTAAGCTGCCTGAGTAGGTGAATCATTTCCTCATGTACTATGTTTATTCTACTGCTTTCTCTGCCTCAACCCAGGCCCCTGGCTTTATGGAATGAATGAACTAAGAAAGATAAAAATTGAGACTAGTTTATAGAGTGTTCTATACACCATATTGACAAAAGTCAGAAGCAGCCTATTATGACATCAGCCCAATTAAAACATTTGTCTTTTATGTACTAATATATCTTTGAGTGAACAGAATTTTCAAAGTCAAAATTTGGTGGATGTTTTGATGACTGAAAACATTTTCATCTCTATCCCTTTATTAGTTACTAGGGCTGTTGGTTACTATGCTCAACCCTTGTGGTGTTCCTTTGGGTTAGGTGTGAATAATAGGGAGCGTGAAAGGGAAACACAAGGAGAAGAGACAATGAGTGAGTCCTATTTCCCTTCTTACAGGCTATCTCTGGTTGGCAGCATGCTTCCTTGGAATATTCCTGCTTCTTTGGGGACTCTAGCAATCTTTTCTTCTCCTTCTTCTTTCTCCCCATGTTCTCCTTGCAACACCCTATGGTTTTGTAAAATCTTATGATAGATGTTTTAATACACTATTTATTAAACATTCTTCAGAATATCTAATGTGGGTTTCTTTCTTCTGCGAGTGGTATGACTGACACAACATGTAAAAAACACATGGAAAGTGCAGTGCCAGGGATACAGGTTGTTGAGCACAGAAGGAAGATATGCGTGAGGATCAGGAAACATGTTGGTAGGAAACGGTAAGATGTAGTCAAGATGTGTAAAGGGAGACGAGATTAGAGTGTGAAAATAATCAACCCCAATAGCAAATTTTAAACACACTGTCTAAGTGTCCCTTTCTTTAGGTTTAGGGGAGATGTCTCCATGGATCAGCTGCAAATCAGATGTGAACTAAGGTTAATATTAGTCTAATATTTATAAAATAATAGAGGTGTAAATTTAGACGAAGTATATTTTCTGTTTTGTTTTGGGAAAGGCACCATCTACCTTTGTAGGTAGTTATAAATAAAATTTTAATGTTGATTTTTCCTTTTTCTCTTGTGTATCCCCATAAGAAGGAAATGTAGAAAGAAAAGAAAGGAAGTGAAGATGAAGAAAAAGAAGAATTGAGGTCAGAGGAAATTTGTCATGAAGAGTCTTACTTTAAGGAATATTTTGAAGTACCCTGTGTTCCAGTGAACATTCACAAAAAGTTCAAGAATATTCATTCTCCAATGCTTTGCTAAAAACAAAACAAACTAACAAACAACAACAAAAACCCCTTCAACAACAAAAAGCAACTATTAACTGTAAAACATATTTTTTAGAAAAACAAAAGCAAATAGAATAAACAACAACAAAAACAACAACAAAACATTTTCCTTAAACTGTAAAAATTTACCTCAAGGGGTAACTTTAAAACCTAAGTAAGATAGTGGTTTTTATATAATGGGTAAAAGTCTGTTTGCTGGTTGTGTTAATTTCCTATTTGATGTCTTGTTTCTCTGGAAAGTATAGGTAGGGTCTTATAACTCTTAATTTTTACTTTGACTAACAGCATCAGTAATGACATTCTTCCAAAAGTCCCACTGAAGTTTTAGTTACAAATTATTTTCTCTCCTATAAACTTACTCCTCTTCCTTTATCCCGCCCTTCCTCCTTCCCCGCAGCCCTCTCTCTCACTTTTTTCTTATATTTTCTGTTTTTCTAAGGTCAGGATCAAACCCAGGGACTCACACATATTAAACATTCACTCTACCACCAAACTACATCCCCAGCCCCTTTAGAGGTACTTTTTGAGTAATTGTTGTTCTTTTAATTTTTCATAAGGCAGAGTTTGGGATTTGACTGGCAAAAATAAACAGATAAGTAAATTGAGTAGAACTCTGAATAAGAAAAGCTAGCCAAATCTTCTGGGCCTTTGAAGGACTAAAAATAGCAACCAATTTTAAATATGACCCTCAAGGTCCTGAAAAAAAATCTATAAGGAGAAAAAACAAAAGTGATGAAATTACACCTTTACCTTAAAATCCAATATAAAAAAAAATTTGAAGAATAGAAAAAGATTTCACAGGAGTGAGGTAGAGGATAAAATAAATGTTAGAATGAGGAAGATAAGCTTTTAATCTACACCTTATATCTAAATCCTCTTGGCTGCTCTAGGTTTTATTCCTTTTCTCCTAAACCTTCTATTCATCTTTGTTCAATCTCCTGCATCATATTTTGCATATTTTTCACTGGGTCAATAAAATAATAAGACCTCTTTAAAAGGACCACTAATTAATACAATGACTTCAGTGGAGCTTGGATTAACTTTTGGAAGTTTGAAAGTAAGTTAATATGAAGATTAGTAGGAAAAGGAAAAGGGTAATAGAGTAAAAAGATTTTTTGTTTCATTCAATATACTTGATTTCTCTCTCTCTCTTCGTGTGTGTGTGTGTGTGTGTGTATATATGAGCTAAATATATTTGTTTATATACCATGTATATAAATATTTAATAGATGTTTATGTGTATAGATGTTTATTATGTATATATACTATATGTACATGTAGTACATATACAACATGTATGTACATATATAATAATTTAGTTTTAGATTAAATTAATAAGTAGAATGTTCTAGTGATTGGGAAAGCAATTCTGAAACCAATTTTACAAAAAAAGTAATAAGGAATGATGTACCATTAAAATTAAGAATTAAAAAATCTTTAAAAATTCATGTAATTATTTCTAAATTCAGATACATTTACATTGGGATGAGCAAATCATGAAGTTTTCAAATATGTAATCAGTAAATCTGAAATATCAAAAATCATTGCTATTGTTCCTTCCAAGTGTATTATATAACAAGTTAAAAGTTTCTCATTCATATGAAGTAACTTAGTATAGTATTAATCAGAAACTTTTAGAACTAAATTGTGTGATTCATTCCTTTCCCTTATAGTGAGAAGCACGCAAGTATGTGCTGCCTTCTAAGTATTTATATGATCAGTGGACCTACACAGCACATTCAAGGAGTGAGAGATAAAAATCACACTACTGAGATTTATTGGCAAAACCTCAGGATGAGAAATAGGATGGAATAGAGTAATACCACCACCAATGACCACCGATTTGATTCAACAGCTTGAAGAGGGATGTATCTCCCAAGACCTGGTTCTTACAATGCAACAAAATCCCTTGATTCCTAAGTTCTTTCATTTTGCACATATTTTCATTTCTTTTCTATCAATCCCAATATCTAATTGCATAATGAGTCTTCAGGTTCATGTAGGAATAGCTGTCATGTGATACTCAATATAATGTAAAATTTAGGAGGGAAGAAGTTTGTCTGTCTTCACAGCTATATCTTCAGGCTGTACAGAAGTGCTGGCACATAGCAGGCCTGCAATATTTATGATATAGATTCACAAGATAGAAATTATTTTTTAGCAGATATAACAATACTAGTCTTTATTTCCCCAGTGGTCTACTGTACCTTTTACTATGCCAGGTAGTAGTAAGTACTCAGTTAATAATTAACGAATAAATGGATGAAGGAATCTGTTTCCCTGTGTATAGCATCTATACTCTTTATCTTCTATACTCACTTGTTCATTTATTATTCATTTATTCATTCAACACACATTAATTGAATGACTTCTATTCACAGGCTCTGTCTCATTGTTAGGAATGAAGAGTTATTTATTCCACATATAAGAAAAAATTAATAGAAGATTCATACAGACACAATAGAACTATAAATGAGTACATACAAAGAAAATTTAGGCAATGAAAGGAGTTTTACAAAAATTAGAATAAAGTAAAATGATTGGTTGGTTGTGGAAGACCTGAAAGGATTATACTTGAGCTGGAAATTATATAAATCATTGGTGAAATTTCACATTCCTTTTGAACAATTTTTGATATTTCTTTCTTGAAGGAAGAAAAGACAAAAATCCAAGCATGATATTTAAGACCTTCTATTATCTAAACTACAGCTCCAAATTTAAATCTGGCTCCTCTCTTCACCATCTTATGCTTCAACCAGGGGTTCTTATCAAAACTCACTGCACATTATAACCATCTTCAAAAGTATTTATTTTACAATAAAATGTTTGCTTTTTAATAAAACATAATTTAACATACATTTTAATTTAAATATATGTTAACATGTCATTTTTAATTTCATATTTTATTTTGAGGTAATTAAAGATTCATATGCAGTAGTAAGAAGTAAGATCTTATTTGTTCTTGAGATTTTTCCTATGATAGCATCTTGTAAAATTATACTATGATATCATAACACAGCGATTGACATGCATTCATTAATTCATCTTATTTGGATTTCTTCAATTTCAGAGGTAGTTGTGTGTATTTGTATGCACTCACATTTGCATATAGTTTTATGTAATTTTAACACATGAATTGTTGCCCACTACTAGTGTCAAGATACAAAAAGAGTTCATTCATCCCTAAATGTCTGTTTCCACTTTAGGAACCTAACAATGAAGGCCAAATTAAATGCAAATACAGTAAAGGAAATGAGAATTGGAACAGGAATCAAGGAAATTGAGGATAAGAATGTTTTATAGAGAAAAGTAGCAAAACCTAAAATTTGTTCTTTAAGTTTCTTTAAAAAGATTAGTAAAGGGGCTGGGAATGTGGCTCAGGCGGTAGCGCGCTCGTCTGGCATGCGTGCGGCCCGGGTTCGATCCTCAGCACCACCTACCAACAAAGATGTTGTGTCCGCCGAGAACTAAAAAAAATAAATAAATATTAAAAATTCTCTCTATCTCTCTCTCCTCTCTCTCTCTCTCTTTAAAAAAAAAAATCAATAAAGTCAATGTCTCTATCTAGGCCAAGATTGTGGAGTAGAAAGAGAACACAATTTACTGATATGAGAAATTAAAGGGAGAGCATTACTACAGAATTCATAGACATTAAAATGATGTAAAAAGAATACTGTCAACAATTCTATGCCCATAGATTTTGTAACCTTGATGAAATGAACCAATTCCTTGAGAAACACAAGCTGCCAAATATATAAGAAAAAAATGAGTAATCTGAATAGGTTTAATCTTTTGAAGAAATTGAATCAATAATTAATAACCTTCCAAAATAGAAAGTGTGAGGCCCAGATAGGTTCACTGGTGAATTCTACCAAACATCTATGGAAAACAGTATACCAGTTGGCTACAATCTGTTTCAGGTTATATAAGTGTGAAGAATACTTCATCACTCATTCTACAAGGCTAATGTTACTTTCATATTCTTAATAACAAAAGTAGACAAAGACATTAAAAGAGGCCTACAGAACAACATATTTCATAAACATAAATGCAAAAATTCTCCACCAAATATTAGGGAATTTAGTCCAACAGCGTATCTGATTTATACAACACAACCAAGTTGGATATATCCCAGGTAGGCAAGGCTAGCTTGACAAAAAAAATCAATCAATTTTTGATTAAAAAATTAACTAATGCAATCTGTCATATCTGCAGACTTTAAGTAAATAAAAGTAATTTTGATCAAGTCTAATAGTTATTTATAATAAAAATCCTCAGAAACTAGTAATAGAGGGAACTTCCTCAATTTGATAAAGAAAATCAACCAAAACTATATATCCACAATCATACATATTGATGAGAAACTTGAAGCTTTCACACTAAGGTCAGTCATTTACTTCATTTACAATGGTAAATCCGAGACTAGTTCTTAGAGATTTAGTCTAAATAACTGGAAGGTTAGCCTCTTATCTGGAGAGCCAGTGATTTCTCATCTTCCATGCTGTTATATCATCTTATTAGCCCTTCACGTTGTTCACCTATTCAATTCCATCATATAGCTGTGGTATAGCAAACTGACTTTAGGTTTTAGCTCAATGTTAGTTTCCGTTACCCTAACTGTTGTAATTATTAACACTTACTACTAAGAAATTTCTAACTACGGTGACCAATTATCCTTGTCTATTAGTAGTACGGTGGCTTTATTACTGAAGTCTGGTACCCTGGTTAAGCCCCTTGGCATTGAGCATGTCAGAATTGTTGGTTTCCCTACTTCATATCCATTGGTGCCTTAGAAGTAAATTTGGAAATATATGCTAAATATATTGATTTTAATATATTTAACATAAAACTATTAATTCAGCAGTAGCTTCCATATATATATATATTTTTTTCTTTCCACCTCATCATCATAATTTGGCTATCACCCATAAAAACCTTCCCTATATTTAAATAGAAGACAAGATTATTTAACCTTGTGCTACAAATACTATACTCTCAGACTCAAGTTTATTGTAGCATCTAGCCCTTTATTTATACTAACATGAATTTTATCCAGATATTAAAACACAAACGCATAAAAATAGTACATATTAGGAATTTCTCATTTTCAAACTAAATAGCTTCTCTAAAAAGTTTTGCTAATTAGTTCTTAAGAGAAATATGCCACTAAACACTGATAATTTAAAATTGTATGCCAAAGTTTTCTTCTACTTACAATGATAAGCTCATTAAGCTCTCCTGGTCTATTGAATATTCAGGTATCTTACTTTCAAATATTGTACGTTGCTATGTTTAATTTTGACCTATTATTGCTTTAGATCTTGTAACATATCTCACCAAATCGCACTAATAAATGGTCCTGGGGGTTTCATTCATATGCCACAACCCGCTTGTTTCTCAGTTGCCTGGTTTTATCACTTTTTAATGATTTGTCACATATCCTAAAAGACCATGCAATTAATCTTAAGGAGGTTCACTAAATTAGCCTGTAAATAATGTAACAAATCATTAAATTGAAAAGTAAACTAAAAGCATTTAAAAATAAATCTATCATACTGCATTAAAAACCCTGAAGTATGAGTAGCAGATAACTAAGTATGGCAGGAATGGAAGGCATTTTCTATTTTAGATAGGGAAAAAATAATCATACAATACATGGACTCCCAAAGATTAAGCTAGGGCAATTCTGTTGTTCATTAACGTTTGAGCATTAACTTTGTGTTATGGTTTAGATGTGGTGTCCCCCAGAAGCTCATGTATGAGACAATGCAAGAAAGTTCAGAGGAGAAATGATTGGGTTGTGAAATAATTAATTCCCTGATAGAGATTAACTGAGTGGTAATTGAAGTAGTAGGGTTTGGCTGGAGGAAGTGGGACTTGGGGATGTGGCTTTGTAGTCTATATTTTGTTTCTGGAGAGTAGAAACTTTCTCTCTCCTCTGATCATCATGTGAGCTGCTTCCTCTGTCTTCAGCCATGGTGTTCTGCCTCCTTGAGTCCTGAGGAATGGAACCAGCCTTCTACAGACTAAGACTTCTGAAAATGTGAACTCACAAGTAAAAGTTTCCTTCTTTAAAATTGTCTGGTCAGGTCTTTTAGTCACAGCAGGCAAAAAGCTGACTAAAACACTTTAGATTGAAAAGTAAGGTATTTTGAGAGTTGCTTTGTAAGAAAAGGCCTACAGTTGTTTCCTAGTTTCACTCCCATACTCTGCTTTTCCCATTTGTTTATTTCTTTTTTTATGTTATGTTTTGGTGGCATTGGGAATTAATTGAACCCAGACCTCAAACATGCCAGGCAGACAGGTCCTCTACCACTAAGCTACCTATTCAGCTCTTTCTCCTGATTATAATATGCAATTGTCATTGATATTTTGGTTTCTTTCATAGAATTCATCAAGTCTTACTTCACTGATCCACTTTTTTACAAAACACCTCAATCTCTTTAGGGAAAATATTATCTAAAAGTAAATATTAAATTCCCAATAGTGTGAGAAGGACAGAGTCTCTCAACTTCAGTGTTTTGGGCCTGATAATTCTTTGCCATGGGAACTGTCCTGCACACTCTCAGTATTTAGTAGTATCTCTGTCTTCTTCCCATGAGGTCCAAGTAGTACTCCCCAGTTGTAACAACCCAAAATGTCTTCAGACATTGCCATATGTCTTTGGGTTGAGGGAAGGGGTTAAATTGTACTCAGTTGGGAACCACTAGCTAAGACTTGCAATGTCTTTACATTATCGAAAATATATGACAGAATAATTTTGATTTAATGTTCTCTATTTTAAAATTATAGCAAAAACTTCATTGGGAAGATATGTGGAAAAAAAAAGGTCAAATGCAATCACATTTTCCAAGTTATAAAAATTTAACTGTTCTTCTTAGAATGTTCATTGTTGATCTAGTATCTAGATTTTATAGACCAACTAATATAGTATTCAGATGTGATCTAAAAAAAAGAAATTGCTATTTATAATTTTCCCTATTTAATAAATTGTTTCTAGTAAGAAATACTTCATTATTAACGTAAAAACTGACAGAATTTCTCAAAGAGTTCTAGATTTCCTTAGATTGTTATGAAGTGATTGATCATCTTTGAACTTGTCTAGATTTTTCATAATACACTCAAAATGATATTTAGATTATACTTTAAGGATTACACATTTTTCTATTTGTAATATGTCACAAAATTTTAAGATAAAGTTATTTTTTTTAGCCAGTTGCCTTTGAAGTCTGTTGCAAAATCATGAATTTTACTATTCAGAAGTTTTAATGGTCTGACTTGCCAAATATTGAATTGACTTGAATATAAGCATGATGGAACTGAAATAAAATGTCACAGTTTCAATCAGACTTCACATTAAATATGTAATGTTACATTTCTCTATATAGAGAGTGCTACCTGTAAATATGATGCCAAGGCTAATAGAAATAATTCTGTTAATTATTTAATATATATTATCTTAATCCTTGAATGATAAATCTTGAGAGGAGAGCTACCAATTAGGTTGAATTCTTTACAAAGGTTTTATTTTGTCCTTATTCTGATCTCTAGCCTTGTATAATTTTTGCATCAGCTATGACTATAAATAGAATAAGAAAAGTAATCTATATATAAAAAATGATCTTTATAATGGAACATCTTATTTTATATGCTTTTTTTTAAAAAAAAAAGATGTAGTGAGGTTGGGTCTGGTCTTTGAGAAGTCTAGTAATACAT